>NC_138039.1:24885251-25194310 GCF_964106645.2 Podarcis pityusensis
TCACTCCCTCACCTTTGTTGACCACTGTGAGAGGCTTCCTCAAGCTGGCATCAAACCCGCTGGGGGCCAGAGAAAACCTAGGGGGTATCGTGAGGCAAGTGGTGGGCAGCCGTGATGGGATGTAGCCCGTGGTGAAGAACTCATCGGTCAGCAGCTCATCAATGGTGGGGCGGGCAGCCGGGTCGGACCGTAACATTTTCTGGATGAGGGTAGCAGCTATGGGGTTGATGTGCTGGAAAGGAGGAAGAGTAGCGTTGGGAAATGGAACGAACACAAGACACAGGCAGGCGCACCAACCCCACAACCATGAGCTCTAAACAGGGCCTGAGCTGCTAAAATGTCCTGCTTTACACAGCATGCGGCTAAACTATGAAACTCACTCCCGCAGGAAATGAGGATTGGGCAAATTCCTGGAGAAGGCTATTAATGACTACTTGCCAGGATGGCTATACTCTGCCACCACAGTTGAAGGCAGCAATGCTTCTGAATGCCAGTTGCTGGAAACCACAGCAGGGGAGAGGGCTCTTGGGATCAGATCCTGCTTGAACATTTCCCATAACGGGCATCTGGGTGGTCACTTTGAGAAGAGAATGCTGGACTAGATTCAGCCCTATTTGGCCTAAATGAGCAGGCACTTCTTATGCTCTCACCCAGAGCACAAGGCCAGGTTCTAGGTTCCATATGGGCAGGGCTTTCTTTCTGGGGTTATTCAACGGTACTCAAATCTTGTGATAAGGTAAATGGAGGGTGGAGAGAGGAAGCAAGCAACCATGGCTAAATTTGGGTGGGTGGGGACTGCAAAAAGTAGGAGGTTGAGGCGGCAGTGGGGGAAAAAGAGACCCAAGTAATTCACTACTGTGTTCTTCTTCTCTTTAGCTTATAATGAGCACTGGGGAAACTTTGGCTCATTAGAGATGTTGTTCTGTTCATTAAATGGAATTCTGCTGTGTAGACATAACCCTAAACTGCTTTGGGGGCAGCTTCAGTTCTGTGTTTTGTGCAGACTCAATTGTTTTCCCCAAATTCACCCCACCTTGAGCCCTCAAAACGACTCAGCTTAAGAAATTTGAATGAAAATCCCCCTCCCAGTTGCTGCCAACTCCACTTCCAGGAGTTAAGGGGTGCCCACTTCTGACCCCACCCCACCCAACTCCAGGCTCTCCCGTATCCAGGGAAGGCTGTACCGATGGAATGGTGTACTCGTTGTTCTTAATTCGGATGTACGTTTCTTTCAGACAGGAGGTTTCGAAGGGGGGCTTCCCAACCAGGAGAGTGTACCTGCAAGGAGAGACCATATATGGAAATCCATCAACTGTGGGTGCTGGGGGTGGAGAGGAACGCTAGAGAGCCCACTGCCCACCCAAATATTCTTTCTCTCCCTCTTTCGTGGAACAAGCCATGTTTACACCACTGAAACTCTTGTTCCTCAAAATGCACAGAGCATGACCCACCCTGCTTCTCACCCCTTCCCAGCACATCCAAGGTGGGGATGGAGGGAGCAGAACATAAGAATCTCCCCGCTTCCTTCCAGTTTGTGCAGAGGGGAACAGAGACAGGCTGTGCCTAAACCAGCCTCCCCCCACCCCAGCTGATGTTCTCAGGATGTTTGGGGCGAGTATTCCCATGTTAGGCAAAGACACCAAAGGTATTTGTCCTGGGCAGTCATCCCCACCTAGAACAAGTGATACAACCAGGCACATCCCTGAAAAGTCCCTCCCCCGTGAGAGGCACCCCTGGAAAGGAAACTGGAAGTGTTTTAGGGGGACGGGACACCACATTTTTATCCAACTTGTGGAGGGAAGAGAAAGACTGGAAGTTCTAACACCCCCTGACTTCATTACCCCAACTTCCCCTTTACTGATTTCCCACCAGCATTGATGAGGAAAACCCCTGGTGTCCATTAGATCCACTCAAGTCTTACACAGCAAAACGTACATGATGCAGCCGAGGGACCAGACATCCACTTCGAAGCTGTGTCCCTTCTTGCCCAGCACCTCTGGGGCGATGTAGTTGGGCGTCCCGCACAGGGTCTTCTTCCGCTCGCCATCATACTCCACCTTGGTGGCTAAGCCAAAGTCCCCTGGACAAACAGGAGGAATACAGAGGCTTCCTTGGTCAAGGCTACGCCAGAGGAGCCCCAAACAGAAGCATTAAGTAGCTTCCTTTTCAGAGGCAGTCAGAGATGTAAAGGCCCAAGAAAGGGCAGGGAATTTTTAACACAAACACACTTCACATTGGAAGGTTTGGGGAACACTGGCAAGGAGAACTCTCACAGGATAGGTTTTCTTTTTTGCAGTGAGCAGAGTGCTGTTTTAAGGCAGATTTGCTACTTCAAGAGGTACAGTATAAATATTTTTATGCTCCAATCCACTCCCACAACCTGGCAAGGGGAGAATTGTGAATTGCTGTCTGCTTCCTTTTAGTGCCCTTTGATGGGAGTTTGGAAGCACGAGAAGATGGATGGGGAACCTACAGCCCTCAGCCTAACTCAAAATACAGGGAGAAGGAAACAAGGTTTTCAGAAGATGTCACACCTCTTGGTACGGGGCGCATGCTCTGCACCCAAGCAGCACTTTGGGGAAAGTACCATTCCACAATACTGATGGTTCCTAACATATGGTTGTAAGCTGTTTAATTCTTTTTTTAAATATTGCTTTGAATGCCGAAACCCACCCTGAGACCTTTGGGTGATGAGTGGGTAATAAATGAGTAAGAATAAGAGTCATTCAGTTCAAACAGGTAGAAAGCGGACAGTTGTCCCATCCCAAGAAGCACTCATACAGCCTGGGAAATAATGCAATAGAAGGCAAATATACACATTTGGAGTAGGGCTGCCATACGTCCGGACATTACCGGGATTTCAAGGTGGAATTGACATCTGGGGGGTGTTAAGTTGTGGGTTGACATAGCAGACGACACAGCGATTTCTCCAAAGCAGCTCTTTATTTTGTAAGCTGGAACAGAACTAAACTGAGGAGCTCAGTCAGCCTGCTTATATAGAGCTACAGAACAATTGTAACTGTTGCAACGTTCTAAAACTATCCAATCACTGAACATCACTTTTCGATCCTTCATTTGCATACAAAACTATCCAATCACTGAACGTCACTTTTCGATCCTTCATTTGAATAACTATCTACTGTATCCCCCTCCTGGCCCAGGGTGAGAACTTCAGTACATAACAGGGGGAATTTCCAAAAGGCAGCACTTTGTCCTGGATCTTAGGGAAGTCAATTGAAAAATCACTGGGGTTTTTTGGCGTTTTTGTTAAAAAAACAACAAAAACAACTCAACAACAGGGGTGTCCTGGCTTACTTTTAAAAATATGTCAACCCTACATTTTGAAGCCAGATAAAGTCCACTAAAATTCCTAGATTACACCATCAGATTGTAAGAACCTCATCCAAGCTAAATGAACAAAAACAAAGGTGTTCTGGTGCACTAGCTGGCATCTAATTCTTTCGTGTCCAAGCTGCTTAAGCTCTCTTTCCCCTCCACATGCAGCACGATAGGAAACCTCCCTCCCCAGGCAGTGAGCCCATGGCCATATAATTCCCAGGCCCCCCACCCTGCACAAACCCCTTACCTATCTTCACCTCCATGTCATCATTAAGGAACAGGTTGCCCAACTTGAGGTCACGGTGGATGACCCGGTTACTGTGAAGGTACTGGCAGCCCTGGATGATCTGCCGCAGGTAGTAGCGAGCTTCGGGTTCCGTCAGCGCTTTCCGTCGCTTGTGCAGCTCCAGAAGAGACTTTGGAGAGGGAGGAGGAAAGAGAAATCACCTTAAGGAGATAGTCACTGGACTGACCAAGGTGGGCAGGAGCTCCTCTCCAGGAAGTCGCATTAGAAGACCGTCAGACTGCAGGTCCATTTAGATCAGCGCTTTCTATACAGAGTCAGACAAGGCCACGGCTTTCCAAGGTTTCAGGCAGGGGGCATTCCCAGCCCTACGTGGAGATGCCAAGGAAGCTCTGTCCAGTGAGTGACAGACAGCCCCCTCCCTACAAATAAGTGTGGGGCTGGAATGGAATATGATGCAGTTCACAGCAACTCTCTCGCCACCCCTGGAAAGTTTGGCCAGGGCACCAGAGTGGAGTGTGCTTTTCAAAGCACTGATTTTAGCAAGGTGTTGACATGTAGCAACTGGCCCAAGGTCACACCCAGTGCACTTGATGGCTGTGTAAGGATTTGAACCCTGCTCTCCAAGGTCCTTGTCTGACACTCTAAACACCACAACGCACCAGCTTTCTGCCGCGGGGTCTCTTCTGATGTTTTGACTGGCAGGCAAATGCAAGGATGCCAATATTACCTTCTCTGCCCACAGTCTACTTCTGTCGACCTCTGGCCCACTTGAAACCTCCTTTCCCTGCTCCATATTCCACCTCACAGCAGGGGTTCCTGCCATCTCCGGGTGGGTCCTATGTGATGTTGCTTCCCTATTTACACCAGCCTTTGGTGCCTGTCACAACAGCTGTGTGGTATACCAACCTCCCTGCTTTTAAGTCAAGGTCTGCAAACATTCCCAGCTTTTTTGTTAAGATTCCTGCATTGCAGGGAGTTGGACTAGATGACCCTCGGGATCCCTTCCAACTCTACAATTCTATGATTTTAGGATCGCCACAGCTCAGCCAACGGGCAAGAGGGGTTCACAGGTGACAGGTAGACTACAGGCAGTTTCTGGGACCTTTAAAATGTGGACCATAACTTTAACAGTTTCATCACCCCTAAGGCACCAAGGTCATCTTTCCCAGCTAAAAGCTGACAGCTAAACTCTGGTGCTTTCATGTATTGCTCAACTTCCCAGATCTCAGTGAGGCTCTTCAAAACCAGTCATCTCATTCCATAGCCAGGGATGAGAGAGTGATGAAGGGTTCAAGCCTTCCTTTATTCAGTTTATTTAATTTGTATACCACCCTTCATCCAAAGGTCACAGGGCTGTTCACAACACAGAAATACAAGATGAGGACACAAAATACATGATAAAACAAACCAATAACCCCAGATAAGTTTAACTTAGGAGGGAGATGACAGCAGCAGCTGAACTTAAGTCAAAGGCAATTGATAGAACCCTCCATTTCTGGAGTGAGGGAACCTTCCTACAAAGCAGATATGCCAAGACTTAAGGAGAAGGACCACCTAGCCTGGTTGTTGTTTGATGAGGGCTGGTTGTGGTGAGCGATTACGGGGAAGGTACTCTGCAGATGCTCAGAGACGGCTTGAATTATCCCCTAAGTGCCGAAAACAGCGACTTGGAACGACACATCCAGTCGCTTGGGAACGCGGCCAACAAAGGTGCCCACCCTACCCCACCGAGAGGCCGTCGCCTGGGGAACCGGATCCACGCCCTCCCCTTGCCAAACCGAAGCTATGGCTACGGCCTGGCAGTTCCCAGGCCTGCCTAGCCAGGGGCTCAGAGGGTCGGTTCCTTCAAGCCCACCCTCCCCAGCCCGGGGCTCTGCAGCGCCCCTCCGGCAGCCCCGTCGAACAGCGAACCCCGAGCCCGCCGCGGCCGCCGCCCTTTGCGCGCCCTCCCCCTTCCAGGGTCCTCACCCTCCGCCGGCAGAGCTCGAGAACTACAAAGACGAAGTTGGCGTCCTCGAAGAAGCCGTGGAAGCCGACCACGTGGCGGTGGTGGAGGCTGCGGTGGATGGCGATCTCCATGGACATCTTCTCCTTCTGCGGCGCCTTCAGCAGCAGCGACTTGGGCACGATCTTGCCCGCGAAGACCTCCTGGCTCTCCACGTCCGTGATCTCGTAGCATTTTGCGAAGCCGCCCTTGCCCAGGAAGCGCCCCAGCATGTACCGCCGGCGGCTCCGCGGGTCCAGCAGCACCTCCGGGATGGCCTTGCTCTCCTTCAACGCCGTGGAAGACGCCCGGCTCCCCCCGGCACCACCGCTAGGCGCCGCCGACGCCCCCGGGCGGGACCCTCTGCTGGGCACCGCCGCGCTCATCCCCGACGCCTTCCTCGGATGCTGCTCCCGAGGCTCCTTGCGCTGCGGTCCCGTTGGGCCTGAGGGTGAGGATGGCGGCGGCGTGGCTCCGTGACAGCGATGAGCAGTAGCAGCCACAGCGACCCGGCCGACGGCTTCTGCTCGGTGGCTGCACCAATTTCAAACCTAGAGCCGGAGCGTTACGGAGCCCCGAGCGCGCTCCTCATTGGCCGGCAGGATTTAAACTCCAACCCGCCTCCAGCGCCGCGGAGCACGACGGGAACCGGAGCCCGCGAGGGAGGGAGCTAGCGGGACCGGGAGGCCGTCACCGTCCCAGCCCCGCCCCGACAGCAGCGGGCAAAGCGGCGCCAGCGCAGCCGCCCAGTGCGGTTTGCGCAAAGCTGCTGGTGGTGCTGCGCGCATCCGTGGGAGTCCGACCCGTCTAACGCAGCTTTACTCCCGAGTAAACATGCGGAAGGAAGCGCTTCCAAGTTCCGTCGTAGGTCTTTGCTGGGGACCCCCGTCGGGCGCTGCGGTGCAATGCAATGGAGCGGGCCGGGCTGCAGGCGTAGGATTTTTTTGGAGAGCCTCTCCCAGGCCCCGCAGAGCGAGTCGAGGCTCTCCGCCAAGTGCTTGCTCACGTCTTCGCCTAGAATGGCGTCGCCTTCTTGGCTTTTCAGCCGTTGTTGTATTGGCGGTTGAGGTTTTGAACTTATTGCTATCGATCTCTCTGTTGTCGTGAGCCGGGCTGGAAATGTTAACATTAAAGGACAAGAGGCAAACTAACATACTAAACTGATTTCAGCGTCCATACATTTGTCCCTTGTTTATAATTTTATGGCCCTAAAGAGCGCTCTATTATAGAAATATATTTATATATAATTATATATATAATTATATATTTTTATATAGGCAGTTTTAAAATAGGTTTATACACAAAATAAATAACCCCACTTACTTCTGAGTAAGCCAAATTTAATAATGGGACTTCTGGGTGGACATGGGTAGGGTTGCCTATAAAGATGTGTAGTGGACTAGGACCCGGGAGACCTAGGTTCACATCCCCACTCTGCCATGAAGCTCACTTGGTGTCTTGAGACCTGTCTCTTAGCCTAACCTACCCAACAAGGTGGTTCTGAAGGTAACATGGGGAGAGGGAGAACTTTGTAAGCCGCCTTGAGCGTGAAGAATGTTGGGCTATCCGAATACCAGGGAGAATTTACAATTTGGTTATAATTGTTTATACTCCAATATTATTTATTTGAAAAACAATGGGAATGGAGTTAGGCGTGAACACTAAGAGAATAATAAGCCATTGTTTTGGTTACAGTTGCTTAGGTCAGGGGCAGGCGCCCTTCAGATCTGTTGTGAGACTCCCATCAGCCACAGCAGCCAATAAAAACATAAGAATAGCTTGCTGGATCAGGCCAAAGACCTCCAGCATCCTGGGGAATGCTCCAATAGGAAACCTAGAAACAGGATTCCTGATCAAGAGCTTTCTCCCCTCCAGGGGTTTCCAGCAACTGGTATTCAGAAGCACTGCTGTCTCTGAGTGTGAAGGCAGAGCATAGCCATCATGGCTAACAGCCATTGATAGCCTCATCCTCCATGAATCAGTCCAATCCTCCTTTAAAGCCACCCAAATTGGTGGCCATCACTGCCGTTGTGGCAGTGAGTTCCAGAGTTTAACTCAGTTGGTTTTTAACCAGTGTGCTGTGGTATCCTGGGGTGCCAAGAAGAAGAGGAAGAAGATTTATACCCCGCCACTCTGGGCAGCTTACAACATATCTAAAAACATAAGAAAAACATCAGTCCTTAAAACCTTCCCTAAACAGGGCTGCCTTCAGATGTTTTCTAAAAGTCAGATAGTTGTTTATTTCCTTGACATCTGAACGATGTTCAGGGGTGCTGTGGGCAACACTGGCCTCTGTCCCTCTTTCCTCTCCCCCCCCCCCATGCCCTCTTGCATTTCTGCCTCCCAAAGGCTTGCATGACTACAAGCTCCCCGGGTTAATGATGCTGCTGGGGCTGGCCAGGGGGTGCTTCCCAGGCCCCTGCAGAGCAGTGTGAAGAGGCACCTCGTAGACCAGGGGCAGCAGCTGGGGCTGCCCAGAGGACTCCCAAGGAGAAGAGAGGCGGCGAGGGGAACACTGCATAAGGGAGGGTGAGAGGCTGCTGACTGCAGGCAAGGGGTGACATGACTGGGCTCCTGAGCCCCACAGCGGTGCTGCAGAAAGAATGTAGTTGCTCAAGGGAGCCGTGGACCCAAAAGGTTGAAAGCCTCTGGTTTAACTAGATACTGCATGAAGAAGTACTTTTTCTGTCCTGACTCATCCAAAGGCCAGGGATAATCAGGACTGGAATCCAACAGCATCTGAAGGACCACCAGCTTAGCCTGAGTGACAGAGATGCATGTTTATAGGACCTGCCCTGTTATTTCCATTGCAACTTTAAAAAATGATTTTAGCACTGATTGTTTATTTTGTTCTAAGCTACCCTGGTATCTTATGGCGAAGGGTTGGTAAGAAATCCAGTTAATAGCAGTAACCCAAAACGCTGCACATTGAGCCATTGAGGTGATTCTGTAAGCAAAATGTCTGAGAAAGCCCCTGTCTCGGGGGTGGGGACACACAACACTCTAGCCTCCTTTGCTTTTACATTTAAATATATACTGTTGTTTCTTTTACAAAAAATCTTTTATTTAAAAACATTGCATTACAAAAACACTCAGAGGCAAATTATGAGCCAGCAAGACATCCTACCAGCGTACCTACAAATTGCAGCAATTGTCACTTGCTAGGATAAAACGCCACCCAAGTTGCAAGAACAGGTATGCTCAGCAATTTAACAAGTGGCTGATGTGAGTGGTCAGAGGGAAGTAGCCAGATTGACAGAGCCATGTTGACACCACCAGCCTTTGTCAGGTAATGGACCCCCATGAGCTGAAGGATCTCCTACAGGGAGAACTGGAGGGCACAGAGAACCTGTTCCAAGCATTCTTCCACCTCTGGTGGACCTGCCCTAAAGTGAAGGCGTTCTGGGAAATGATTTATAATGAATTGAAAAAGGTATTTAAGTATACCTTCACAAAGAAACCAGAGGCCTTTCTTTTGGGTAATGTCGGCCAAGGGGTGGTAAAGAAGGACTGGACATTTTTTATGTACGCAACAACAGCAGCGAGGATACTTCTTGCAAAGCACTGGAAAGCTCAAGATCTACCCACACTGGAAGAATGGCAGATGCAACTGATAGACTATATGGAATTGGCCGAGATGACCGGCAGAATCCGTGACCTGGGAGAGGAGAAGATGGAGGAGGATTGGAAGAAATTTAAGACTTATTTACAAAAATATTGTAATTTGAGGGAATGTTAAGCAGGATGCTAGATCATAAACAACTGAGCACCACTAAATTAGATGATTTAAGATAAGATAATAAGTGAGATTGAGAAAATATAAATTTTTTTGAGAATTACAAGATTATAAATACACAGATGGGATATAAGAATGTAAACAAGATGATAAATTGCTGGCAAAATGTTATAATGATGAAAGTGGGAGCGGGAGATGTGAGGAAGTCCAAAGAAAATGTGAAATTATGTTAAGACATATGTTATATTGTTTATTATATCTATTTTTATTTTAAACCCTAATAAATATTTTTTTAAAAAAAGAGAGAACCTGTTCCAAGATCCAACCCCCCGGCCCACCCCAGTTGAAATACAGCTACCAGGAACAATTTTTTTCTCACCTACCCAGGAAATACTATTGCAGGGCTTAATCTCAGCCATTACCTCTCAGGTACCTCCCCTGCTTTTCCAGGGTGATACATGACCCTATCTGCCAACAATGCCCTTTTGAATTTTACCTGGGAGAAATCATAGAATCTTAGAGTTGGAAAGGGACCCAAGGGTCATCTAGTCCAACCCCCTGCAATGCAGCAATCTCAGCTAAAGCATCCATGACAGATGAGGAGATGCCCACCCTCTCCTACCAATGGGCCTTTGTAGGAGAGGGTGGGCACCCCTCCCCGATAAACCTGGCATGAAACCTGCTCCAGAAAGCCCCCTTGCTGCAGTGGCAGCTTAGAGGGAGTTTCAGACTGCAGAGACAGGGACTTCCCCTTGATACCTATGCTGTCTCTGCTTGAAGATAAAGTAATCCTCTCTTGCATGAAGCCCTGCAAAATGCTCTATCAGTGGCATCTCCAGGCAGGGCTAAGAAACCCCAAAGAGTGACTGCCTGTCACTAGATGATAATGAGCTAAACGGCCCAGTGGTCTGATTGAGAAGGAACACCTCTGTATACTGTTCTTCTACCGAAAGGTGCTTTCTGCTCTACAGGAAATTTGCTTTGCCGAAAACACAATGATGGTGGAATCCTGGAGCGGCTTTGCTGAACTGGGTCCTCCTGCAAATGGTCCAGAGAGCATGCTGGTGTACGCTGATGCTGCCGCTCACCAATGGAGGAAATCACCCCTCCGTAACAGGGCAGCCTGGGCCCCACAGCCAGTTCTTCCATCCTCCAAGGAGATCAGTTTCCTGCCAATTGCCGCCTGCATGTCCCTGCGTGGTCCCATCATGACGGAGGGGGGTAATACGCTTGCAACGGCCTCTCTGTGGCACAGATGCGCATGGCCTGGTATGTGTGCAGCAAGAGGCAAGGGAAGCGGGACGTGAAGTACTGGACAAACCCGCGCGGGATGGCCCCCAGGGTTTCCTGGACGCTGATGGGCAGTTCGTGGTAATGGTGTTTCTGTAGGGAATAATAATAATAATAATAATAATAATAATAATAATAATAATAATAATTTATTATTTATACCCTGCCCACTCTGGGCGGCTTCCAACAAAACACTAAAATACAACAACCTATTATACATTAAAAGCTTCCCTAAACAGGGCTGCCTTCAGATGTCTTCTAAAAGTTTGGTAGTTATTTTTCTCTTTGACATCTGGTGGGAGGTCGTTCCACAGGGCAGGTGCCACTACCGAGAAGGCCCTCTGCCTGGTTCCCTGTAGCTTTGCTTCTCGCAGCGAGGGAACCACCAGAAGGCCCTCAGCACTGGACCTCAGTGTCCGAGCAGAACGATGGAGGTGGAGACGCTCCTTCAGGTATACTGGACCAAGGCCGTTTAGGCTGGCTTTAAAGGTCAGCACCAACACTTTGAATTGTGCTCAGAAACGTACTGGGAGCCCTTGTAGATCTTTCAAGTCCGGTGTTATATGGTCTCTGCAGCTGCTCCCAGTCATCAGTCTAGCTGCCGCATTCTGGATTAGTTGTAGTTTCCGGGTCACCTTCAAAGGTAGCCCCACATAGAGCGCATTGCAGTAGTCCAAGCGAGAGATAACCAGAGCATGCACCACTCTGGGCAGGTAGGGTCTCAGCCTGCATACCAGATGGAGCTGATAAACAGCTGCCCTGGACACAGAATTGACCTGTGTCTCCATGGACAACTGTGAGTCCAGAATGACTCCCAGGCTGCGCACCTGGTCCTTCAGGGGCACAGTTACCCCATTCAGGACCAGGGAGTCCTCCACACCCACCTGCCTCCTGTCCCCCAAAAACAGTACTTCTGGATTCAACCTCAATCTGTTAGCCGCCATTCATCCTCCAACCACCTCCAGACACTCACACAGGACCTTCACTGGTTCCGATTTGAAAGAGAGGTAGGGCTGGGTATCATCCGCATACTGATGAACACCCAGCCCAAGAAAGGAAGTCAAGGGCCACCCATGGCGCATCGGACAGAACCACCGTGGAAAGGAGGCAGTAGGCTGGCTGTATGTTTGCACAGGCATATCCTTTGCACAGCTTCTAGTTCCACCTCCTGTTGGCCTCCTTGCTTTCTGCCCCACCAGCAACCACCGCTCTAGGGCAGGGACACACCTGGGTAATGGGGGAAAACACAAAGGTACCTTATTCCTCATGGCCCTCAGGAGATCACGCACTGAGTTGCCTTTGTACGTACGGAACTTCCTGAGGTCTGCAGGAGGGAAATGACACAGGTGAGCACCTTCGCAGCTGCTTTTCCAGGGGAATTTGATGTTCTGCGCGGTGGGTGGAGACTTTCTCCTGCCCCCTGTGGGTCAGAACGGGGGGGGGGGGCGGGCGGGAGGAACCCTAGAAGCAGAGCCTGTACCTGTCTGCAGGGGGATGGAGATATGCGTCCGCCAGTTGTCTCTCACCACCACTTGCCCTCTGGCCTCTAGTGCACGGACAACGGGCCCATCCACCGGCTCCTTTTCAATGCGGTCGCTGACATCCTAGATGCAGAGGAGTTTGCTAAAAGCCCCCTGAGCTTTGCAAGCACGGTGAATCCAGCACTGGGAGGGTGCTGCACCTGTTGGATTTCTTCCTGGCTTGTACCCCCCCCAGCCCACCTTCTAGGACGCTCACCTGAAAGAACTGCAGCTGCTTCTCGTGGCTCCAGAAGAAGGGGTGCAGGAGGACCTGCATGGCCGACGGACGCAAACGAGGGTCACTGCTGATCATGGCTTCTATCAATTCCCGGCCGATGACATTGTCTGGGGTGGAAGGGGGCAGGCAGAAAGTGAGCTGGGCCCTTCCCATACATTCCTGGTTAAGCTTACAATACCCATGCAAGGTATCCCGGACATTATCAACGCTTTGCAGATGGGTGGGGCTGAGATTGAGAGCGACTTGCTTAAAGCCAGCTGCTGAGTCTGCAGAGCAGAGGCAAGGTTTGGATCAGGGACATCACGGTCTGTAGCTTCACCCTGATAGCTAGATCCATTATCACCTGTCCTCCAGGTGAGCTTGGCTGCAAATGAAGCCTGCAGGGCAGAGGGTAGGTCAAACTCTCTCCATGCACAAAGGAGGAGGAGTCAGGGATGCTTCTCTCTGTTAGCAGACGTGCCCCCCTGCCCACCTGCCCCACATAAGATAGTGGGTGGTGCTCCTTACCATGTGTCTCCTGTTGGAGATGTGCCAGCTGGTAGGCCCCGGTGAGGATGTTTGCCTGGCGGTGAAAGCCGTCTCCAAAGGGATGCTGCCCACTGGACACGACATAATAAAATATGCAGCCTGCCGAGAAGATGTCTACTGCACTCGTCTGCCGGAGACAAAAGGAGTCCTGTGGGAAACTGCCTCTTTCTTTGCTCCCAAAGCCAGACCCTTTGCTTCCCCACCACCACCCATCCCAGGCCAGGTTAGGTCTCCAGCAGGCCTGTGGCACCCCCAACCTCCGCAGCAGAGAACCTCGTGATCCGCACGAGCTGCTTCGCCCTGCCTGCATCGTAAACACAGGAGCCTGGGCAAGTGGACGCTACTCACGGGGTTCTCTTTTGGGTCCTCCCTCAGCACCTCGGGCGCAATCCACCCCTCGGTGCCCGGAATGCCAGAGCGGAGGCTGAAACTGCGCCGCCCCCTCTGCAGCTTCTTGCACAGGCCGAAGTCGGAGATGATGGCGCGGATCTTCCCGTGGCTGTTTGGGGCTGAGATCAGGATGTTGCAGGGCTTCAGGTCGCGGTGGACTGAGAAGACAAACAGAGTGTTGATCGAATGGAGTGGGGAGGCAGCTGGCCCTCTGGGTACAGCCCCAGGTTCAATCCCCAACAGCCTCTCTAAGTAGGTTTGGGAGAGACTCCTGCCGGAAATCCTGGAGAGCTACTGCTGCTGCCAGTCAGTGTTGACAATACTGAGTTAGGTGGACCAGGCAACTTTCTAGGTTCCTGTGCCCTTTGATGGGTCACCTAGGAACACCACCATCTGTCTTCAGGTGTGCGGGTAGGAGGGCTTGCCCTTACCTATGTTGAGGGAGTGCAAATGAGCCAACCCAGACATGGTTTGATGCAGCAGCGAGACGGGATCCAGATTTTGCCGGTTGAAAGTGGGGCTCTCCACATACTAAGAGGGGGGAAAGAAAGACGGGGCAGAATGACTTTGCTGGGGAGCCAAGGAGGGAGGTTCTGCCACCACCTGGCCAGTGGGCCCTGTGTGAATCATAAATATGTGATTAAACTTAGTCTCAGAAAGATAACCTTAAAGACACTGCCCAACTCAGAGCACAGAGATGAACCCATTCCTTACAAACCAAACAAATAACATTTTGGAGGGACTCAAATTGCAACCAGAGAACTTGAAAAAGCAAAGCAAGCCATGTACTGTACTCACGGTTTCATCAAAGTTTACTTTTCAGTATACAGACTCGGGCTTTTAAAAGGGACACCACTTTTAACTTCTGCTCCCCTGCCCCATCCCAAATATTTTTGTTGGTAGGGATACAAGTCAAAAAATATACTGTTTCTAATATGGCCAGAAAGCAGGGTTTTCCTTTGTAATGTTAGCAAAAAGGAATCTTTTTGCCCAACGTGGAGCTCAAACCCACAGCCCTGAGATAAAGAATCTCATGCTTTACCAACTGAGCTATCCAATCAGTGCAAGATGACACCTGTGTGTGTGTGGTTAAGTCCCCCAAGATACCACCACAAAAAGAGAACAGAAGGAGCCCATCCAACTGGCCTTGGGCAGTGGCAGCACCTCAGTTCTCATTACTCCAGAGGATGAACGGAGATGAAGTTCCCATCACCCTGCTGTTTCTGTAGTGGAGCTACCTTTGAAGGTGACCCAGAAACTACAACTAATCCAGAATCCAGCTAGACTGGTGACTGGGAGTGGCCACCAAGACCATATGACACCAGTCCTAAAAGACGTATTGGCTCGCAGTATGTTTCCGAGCTGACCTTGAAAGCCCTAAATGGCCTCAGTCCAGTATACCTGAAGGAGCATCTCCACCCCCATCATTCAGCCCGGAAACTGAGGTCCAGCTCCAAGGGCCTTCTAGTAGTTCCCTCACTGCGAGAAGTGATGCCACAGGGAACCAGGCAGAGGGCCTTCTCAGTAGTGGCACCCTCCCTGTGGAACGCCCTCCCATCAGATGTCAAGCAAATAAACAACTATCTGACTTTTAGAAGACATCTGAAGGCCAGCCCCGTTTAGGGAAGTTTTTATGTTTGATGTTTTATTGTGTTTTTAATGTTCTGTTGGGAGCAACCCAGAGTGGCTGGGGAGGCCCGGCCAGATGGGTGGGTGGAGCATAAGTAATAAGTTGTTGTTGTTGTTGTTGTTGTTGTTGTTGTTGTTGTTGTTGTTGTCATCACCATCACCATCACCATCTTCATCATCATCCAGGCCATGTGTGGCAAAGATGCCCAGATGGAAAGGACAGCCAGGGACCCCCGCATGTGCCCAGCAATTGGTATTGAGAAGCACGGCTGCCTCCGAGTGCTGAGGCAGAGTGTAGCCATCCTGGCTAGGAGTCATTGATAGCCCTCTCCTCCCCACACCCCTCTTCCTCCCCGCAGCTCACCTCCTGCAGCGTGGCAGAGCACAGCTCGATGGCGATGTAGTGGAACTGCCTGTCCATCTCTGTGCAGAAGTAGCGCACCACGTTGGGGTGTTCGTCCGACTCACGCAGCAGCTGCACCTCCCGATCCGCCAGGTGGATGCACTCGGGAAGCAGGCGCTTCACTGCCACTTGGCGCCCATCAAAGTGACCCCTGGCAAGGGAGAGGAAAGAAGCGGTCCATGGCTCAGCCAGCCAGGTTGGCTCAGCTGCACCCAGTCAGTTGCACCTGGACCCCAGGGCTGGAAACTCCCAGGTGCAAGGACAGCTCCCTCTCTGGATATCTCCCTGGGCTCCAGGTGCCTTGGGAGGAAGCCTTCTTGGACATTGGTCTGCGCTTGCAGGTTGGACCACCCTCCTCCTCTCCTGCCAAAGCTCTCTCTCAATAAATCTGCCAACTGTCCTAGAAGGCAACACCTTCAGAGATGCACTGCTGAGCTCTTGCTCGCTCTCTGCTTGGAGATCAGTCACAGAGCAAAAGGAAACCGTAGGGAAATGGCCAGCACCTGCATTGCATGCAGAAAGTCCCTGGGTTCAATCCCCAGGTAGGGCTGGGAGACAATCCTGTCTGAAATCCTGGAGAGCTGCTGCCAGTCCGTGTAGACAATGCTGAGCTAGATGGACCAACGCTCTGGCTCTGGACATAGGAAGCTTATAAATAGTCAGGCTATTGCTCTACATAGCCCAGTATTGTTAACACTGACTGGCAGCAGCTCTCTAGGGTTTCAGAAAGGATTGTCTCCCAGCCCTACCTGGAGCTGTTGGGGACTAAACCAAGTTCCTTCTGCATGTCTTCTCTGCCACTGAGTTGCGGACCTTCCAGGAGAAGGCAGATCCTTCTGTTCCGGGTTCACCCAGGCACCTCTTACCTGAAGACAAAGGTGCCCCCTGCCCCACGGCCCAGGACATCTTTGGGATTGAAGGAGATCTTCCCCACCTGGATGGTTTCTAGGTCAGCACCCGCTGCGAGGAGAGAGGGAGAGGGAGAGCGGCTGATGCTCAGAAGGGCAGGCAGAGGCCACTCCAGGCTCAGAATGCCAGGTGTTGCCTGAATCCCACCTGGCTGAGGGAGCTCAGTACCCCCCCCCCCGCAAAGCAAAATGAAAACCTTGGCTGCACCAGGACTTTGACCGCACCAACCTGGGCTGCTGCTTCTGACAAGAAGGCTCTGGCTCATCTCCCCATCCATCCATTCAGAAGAAGAAGAAGGGCCCAAACTCTGGTCTGGAGTTATTCCTGGTGAATCCCTGGAGGCTGTGGGGGGATGCTCCCCAGAGCTGTGACTGGCAGGGGGCCGCCCCATCCCTTGCTCCTGCTGCAGGAGCTGCAACTTCTCCTCCAGCTGCTGGTGCAACAGCTGCTGACGCTGCTGCTCTCGGTTCTGTTGCTGTTGCATTTGCTGGGTGGGAGGTAAGAATGAATAATAATAATAATAATAATAATAATAATTTATTTGTACCCCGCCCATCTGGCTGGGTTTCCCCAGCCACTCTGAGCGGTTTCCAACAAAGATTAAAAATACATCCAAATGTCACACATTAAAAACTTCCCTGAACAGGGCTGCCTTCAGATGTCTTCTAAATGTTAGGTAGTTGTTTATCTCTTTGACACCTGATGGGAGGGCATTCCACAGGGCGGGCGCCACTACCGAGAAGGTCCTCTGCCTGATTCTCTGTAGCTTTGCTTCTTACAGTGAGGGAACCGCCAGAAGGCCCTTGGCACTGGACCTCAGCGTCTGGGCAGAACAATGGGGGTGGAGACGCTCCTTCAGGAATGAAACACACCACCCATGTCTTTAGCCCCTTCCCTAGTATGGGAGTGGGAGGGCTACCTGGATCCTGGGCTGCCTGGATCCTGCCACAGAAAACACAGGTATTGGGATTTGACCTCTGAGGCAGGATTTAGCATTCCAAAGTTTCTAGTCCTCATTGCTGTGCAGACAGCAGGTTCTCTTCCCATCATGGCGCAGGTGGCAGGTTAATATCAGAACATAATAAGAGCTCTGTTGCATCAGGCCAATGGCCCATCTAGACCAGTGTCCTGTTCTCACAGGGGCCACCAAGATGCCTGCGGGAAACCCACAAACAGGATTCAAGGACAAGAGCACTCTTTCCCCCTCCTGCAACTGGTATTCAGAGCCATTACTGCCTCTGACCATGGAGGTACAGCATAGCCCTCATGCCTAGTAGCCACCGAGAGATAGCCCTCAGGACTATGGATTTGTCTCATCCTCCTTTAAAGCCACCCAAGTCGGTGGCCATCGCCACTTCCTGCAGGAGTGAGTTCCATAGTTTAACAAAGAAGCACGTTCTTCTTTGAAGTCGAGGGCTGATCTCAGGGCAGAAAAGTGGGTGGCCAGGCGGGACTAGAGAGCCAGGACTCACTGCTGTGTGTGTGTGGGGGGGGGGGACAGTACTTCCTAAAGGGGAAAAAGACCAAAGCCCACTCACCCAGAGGAGGAGGAAGAAGAGCCCCCCGCCCAGGAACACAGCAGCCACGCCAGCCGTTGCCAGCTCCAAGCGGCTGAACCCAGGGTAAATCTCTGTCTGCTCCATCTCCAAGCGGGGGTCTGTGCTGTGCCAGCCATCCTCAGTATGTGCCCTCTGGCTATGTGAGGCCAGGAACTGAAACAGGCAAATGCCATAAATAATGATAAGCAAAACATACCCCTGTATCTACATATTAGGCACACAGACACCCTTGGCAAGTCTGCCTTCTGGAGCGTCCTCTCTCGCCATTCAGACCCCCGCCCTGTCCAAGCACACACACTCCATTCTCTATCACAGAAGCAGCTTTAGCACTCTCACACACACCCCATCCTTGCTCCGCTCACATCGTCAAAGAGGGTCCTGGGAGAGGAGCTGTGGGACAGGATGACCTCTGGGCTCCTCCTCAGAGTCTGGGGGAAAGCTCTCAGCATGGTGGTGTGGACCACAGGTGGCAACTCGTGGTGCCCTGCGGGGAAATAAAAGATTCTGCTTTATTTGTGGTTCTGCAGGTAAAGGTAAAAATGTAAGGGACCCCTGGATCATTACGTCCGGTCAAAGGTGACTATGGGGTTACGGCGCTCATCTCACTTTCAGGCCGCAGACAGCTTTCCGGGTCATGTGGCCAGAATGACTAAACCGCTTCTGGCGCAATGGGACACCATGACAGAAACCAGAGCACATAGAAACACTGTTTACCTTCCCGCCACAGTGGTGCCTATTTATCTACTTGCACTGGCGTGCTTTCGAACTGCTAGGTTGGCAGGAGCTGGGACAGAGCAATGGGAGCTCACCCCGTTGTGTGGATTTGAACCGCCAACCTTCTGATCGGCAAGCCAATCTGCAATGCTTGCCCAATGGAGTCACGTTGCTGCTGCTTGAGGGGGCATCCTGGAGCCATAGCAGTGGTTCCCAAAGTGGGAGGTATCATCCCTTCCCCATTTCTTTTGTATGCAGAGCAAAATTTTAAAAAGGGGGCCAAAGCTTCATAATGGGGTGTGTGTGTGTCTATCTGTCTATCTGTCTGTCTGCTTAGGGAGGAAGGCGACCCACCGATCAGCAGCCACTGGCTGTGGGGGATGGTGATGCTGCCCTGTGGGTACTTGACGCTCGTGCTGGGCGTGATCTCGCACTCGCCAGTCTTCTGGATTGTCACGTCTTCCGTGGTGGGGCCACTGCTGCGGGCCAGTGTCAGCCCCTGAGGCTGTAGCAGGCGGGGACACACAAAAAAGTTCTGTGAGCACTCTGCTCCTCCTCCTCCACCTGCCCAGGGCCACCCAAGGGGTGAAGGGGGCACTCACAACAAGAGCTGTGCCCTTGTGCACCAAGGACATCAAGGCGTAGAAACCTGCAGCGTACTTGCCCACGTACAGTGTTGGCCTAGAAAATTGGGGAGTGGGGTGGAGAGGGTGCACATCAGTCACACCGTAGGGCAAAGCTCAACATTCTAGCAGAGAACTGCCAGCACAA
The DNA here is from genome assembly GCF_964106645.2 of Podarcis pityusensis. NCBI lineage: Eukaryota > Metazoa > Chordata > Lepidosauria > Squamata > Lacertidae > Podarcis > Podarcis pityusensis. Next base: position 24,904,509 of record NC_138039.1, read on the forward strand.
CCTGAGCAGTCTCGCGCTTGCTGTGGATTAAGCCTGCGGAACTCACTGCCACAGGACACCCCACCCCCCAATACCCACAGCAGCCGAGTCTTGGCGGTGAAGTCCTTGGTGGATTGGTAGTTCCAGTGGATGAAGAAATGAGTGTCTTGGGAGCGCAGGACAAGGTAGCGCAGACTCTCCACGGCAACGTTGAGGTAGGGCATCCGTTGCAAGCTGTCCTGGCGCCAGGTGTACATGCCAACCACAGGGGAGCCGTAGTCCTGCATCCACAGCACCTGCCCACTCTCCTTGCCAACCGTCACCAGCAGGCCGTCTCCGCTAGAGGCAAAGTGGGCCATTTCTGGGCAGAGGGTGAAGGTTAAGGAAAACCAGTAAGTGGCTTCCCTGAACAATGTTATCTCGCTTTCCAGAGGGGTAGTTCCTGGTGCATCTGGTAAAATGGTCTGCAGTCCGTGCACATTTATGATGTAAGAAGAAAAGGTTGTCTTTAATGGGCCACAAGACTCTATGTTGCATACCCTCCAAGTGTCCTGACTTTCCAGGGACAGCCCTGGAATTATGAAAGCAATCCCAGCTTCTGATTTGATCCAAGAATATCCCTTTTTCCCTCCTCCCAGCAATGCTGCCACTGAGCTCTGGGAGGAGGATGAACCAGAGCTTGCCCTTAGCGATGGCCGTGGCAGCTGTGAGGAAGCATCCCACTGCCTCTCCATGGCTGCTGCTGCCAGCCTCTTCCCTTGGGCAGCTTCTAGCGGTTGCTGGAGATCAGGCAAGGAGGAGGAGGAGAGGTTGCTGTCACTGAGGCCTAGCCCAGCATGATGCCCCAGCTCAGAGGGGCAGGCAGAGGGCAGGCTCACCCTGGGTGGGAAGAAAGGGGGAGCAGAATGCAAGGAGTCTTGATTTTTTTTTTATTATTAAATGCTTTGTGCATCCGCATCTAATCTCACCCCTTAAAAAAATTTATGTACTCGTGTGTCTTTCTCTTTTTGTAAATCTACCAAACAATAAAATCAAATAAAAACGGGGTTAATGGGTTTTCTTAGGATGGTGGAGGGCGTGTGAGCTGTGCCCCATTGGTGCTGTGGTGGTGGAAATGCTTGGGGGTGCAGGATAAAAAGAGGGGGTTGAGGAGGGTCACTTGTGGGGCACTTGAAGCAATGCCAACCTTCTCTTTGCAAACCCAGCTGCAAAAGAAAGTTGAGGGTGGGGTGGAGTGTGTGGGGAAGTTATGGGGGGGGAGCTGCACCCCCTAGATCCACAAAAATTCTTGAAAAGCATAGAAATTAGTCAGTTAGCTGAGGTTCTGCCTCCCCCAGCAGAAGCCTCCCTCCCTCCAATGAAAGCCTGCCACCTGCAATGTCCTCTTTTTGGGGTATACAGTGGACGCTTGGGTTATGAACGTAATCCATGCGGGATGCACATTTGCAACCCGCAGTGTCTGCAACCTGCAGCGGCACATCTGCGCATGCACGGGTTGTGATTCGGCACTTCTGCGCAAAATGCGATTTAGCACTTCTGCGCATGTGCGACTGCCGAAACCCGGAAGTAACCCATTCCAGTACTTCCGTGTTTTGGTGGTCCGCAACCAAAAAAATACAACCTGAAGCATCTGTCACCCAAGGTATGACTGTATTTACTCATGGTTTCCCCAAAAAAGCTCAAAAACTTGGGGGGAAGGGGTGATATTCTAAAAGAAGCTCAAGAACTTTGGCTACTCCCCTAACAATCCTGGCTACGCCCATGGATGGACCCACATCACCTGCCCAGCCAAGGCCCTTCTCTTTTGCCTTTCCAGTTACCCACCGTAGTCATTGTTCTGGTCCTGAAATGGGACAGAGTACTCGAGGTAGGTGGCGTTCCAGCGCAGGTGGCGGGACTTGGTGTCATACATGGTGATGATGTACTCTGCAGGCGGAAAATACCTGGTGTGGTCACAGAGCCTGCCACATCCCACCCACTTCCAGGAGCAAGGCACATTCAAGGGCTGCATGTTCTTGACCGCACCAGCATTGGGCAAATGGTGTGGATATCTGCTTCCTGTGGGATTCTGCTCAGGAGCCAAGAAGAGAGTTCCTGCTCCCTCCTGCAATAAACTATTACGTTTACAAGCCAAAAAGGGAACCCAGACTTACGAGTGCGTCCAATGTAGAGCAGTGGAGTTTGGGGGCACAGACCATCCCAAGCCTCGGTAGACAGTGTGGTTTGCTTCTTCCCAGATGCTGGATCCACAACAAACCACGTGTCCTCTTTTTTCCCTGGGGAAATTGCAGTGGGGAGAGGGATTTTTGCTTGGTACCCATTGCAGGTAAAGGGACCCCTGACCATTAAGTCCAGTCGTGGCCGACTCTGGAGTTTTGGCGCTCATCTTGCTTTACTGGCCAAGGGAGCCGGCATACAGCTTCTGGGTCATGTGGCCAGCATGACTAAGCCGCTTCTGGCGAACCAGAGCAGCGCACAGAAATGCCGTTTACCTTCCCACCGGAGTGGTACCTATTTATCTACTTGCACTTTGACATGCTTTCGAACTGCTAGGTTGGCAGGAGCAGGGACCAGCCATCCCATAAATGGGAGGGTGGCACTATCGGCATAATCCACCTCATTATATCTGAATGTGCACAGTGGTCCACACAAGCACATGCCTTATTTCTAAACTGAGAAGGGCTGGGGATCAAATCTCCTTCTCACTTAAGAAATCTATTTGTTTATTTCAGTGGTTCCTGAATTTTTCTGGGCTACTGCCCCCTTGGTTCCCTAAACTCATCCCCTATGCCTCCTACGCTGCAGTATAAAAAACATTATTCAGAATAGTGGTTTGCATGACCCACCAAGGAAGATAACAACACAATAAAATTCAAAACAGGAACCATTAATGGCACATTGATTCAAAATCCAGTTAAAACAGATTTGTTTAATTATAATTCAAGAAAACCTGATGAGTTTGATCCAGTGATGCCAGCTTTTCAAAGTGTGAAAAGTGCATCTGTCTGCCACCCCCTTGTCTCTCAGCTCCACCCCCCCAGGTAATCCCCCCCCCACTGGAATTTATTTGATAAAACTGTGTACACCACTTCATTGTAAATAAAACCTCTAGGATGATTGTTCTGATGACTTCCTACAGTCCTTCATTGGTGAGGGAAAGGAACTCCACACGTACTCAGAGGCACTCTGATTCAAAATGCAAACAGGCTCCACAATACCCTCTGCTTCACATACTTGCTCGGCCATCCAGAAACTAACTAGGATCCTAATTGTTGCGTAAGTTGACTGTTGTTGCTTTAGTTCTCTGCACACCACTTACAGATATATCTTATATATTAAGTAGTACAGAATTTTTAGTAGTTATCATCATCATCATCATTCCCTGACTCACAGCTGCCCCACACATCCCACCAGCTTATACCTGTGTAGAGAATCCCATCGGAGCTTCGGCAAGGAGAAGACTGGACCAGCTCAGGGATGGTGAAAGGCAGCTTCTGTAGCAGAGACAGATGGGCTAAAAGTAAAAAATGCAGCCCAGGGCCACCTCCCCTTACTTTGAGGGGGCCCTCCTGTGCTAGAGAGCCAGCCTGCCTCCCCTAGAGCCACCCAGCCTCCCTCTACTGCTCCCAGGCCACTCACCATAAGGCCTTCCTTGTTCTTGCCTCCCAGGACATACAAGCTGCCATCATTTGGGTCTGGAAGAAATGCTGGCCTGAGCCAGGAACACAGGCGAAAGACAACAGCTGCTCAGTTGCTGCTGCTCCTCTTCCTCTGGGCAAAAGTGCTCCCTGCCCCTCTGGGCAAGTGGCTACTTTGCTACGCTCAGAATTACAACTCAGGGGATCCACACACACCCCTCCACCGATTCACATACCACCAGCCAGCAGGCAATGCATCCCAGAGCCCTCTGCCAGCACCCCAGCCTGAACTTGGTACCCAGAGCAGAATTTGGCATCGGGAAAAGCTCAAAATTCATGCTTTTCCATTCATTCATTCATTTTAAAAATCCCAACATTTGTGCAGATTTCACAGAGCTGATTCTCACAGCTGTTGTCTGGACCCCTGGAGCAGTAACTGCTCTCTTATTTTCCCTGATGGTTTAAGTACCATTTCCAAACCTTTTACCCCACCTCTCTGTCTCTTTCTTCTGCCTCTGACACCAGGGGTGGGGAACCTCATGCCCAGGGACCAAATGTGGCCTCCCAAGCCTCTCCATTCCACTCTCCCCAGGCCACACCTCCTATCCCAAGGCCACATCCCCACCAGCCCTGCTTCCCACTCTTCCTTACCAGACTTGAACCCTGATAATGCCTTTCCCTTGCCTGGATGGAAGATAGAATGGTGTGAGTGTGTAGCAACTAACCTGGTGCCCAGAGGTGAAATCTGCATTTCTTGCCATGCCAACTCTTGCCTATGGCTCTGCCCACCACAGAAGAGCATCTGCCAGAGGGTTGCCCCAAAATGAAAATGGCTTTTGGACTGAAAAGGGTTCCTTATTCTTGTCCTACAACATCTGCATCTTGGAAAGGGGCCAGGTAGGTGGGATGTACAAACAAACTACATCTGGGTTACTCTTAGGGCATGTAAAGAGGACGCTTTTGGCTGTCACCTCTAGACAAAACTGGGAACCCATCTGGCTGGCTTGCTGAAGCCCTTGGGAGTCAGGCTGCGGATTGGGAAGACAGCTGTTCCTACCAAGGGGAAAGCACCCCAGCTCTTTTCCTGCAAGAGGCTACACTCACTCTGCCACGTAATCCGGCACCTGCAGTGGTGGATCTGGAAGGAGAAAGTGGAGGGGTGCTTACTCAGATTATTATTATTATTATTATTATTATTATTATTATTATTATGCCCAGCCCTGCAAGGTGAGAGGCATCTAGCCAGTGCCAAACTCCAACCCAGCATCCATGGGTTTCTGCTGCTACTCACCATCCTTCAGGGTCCACTTGACATCTCCTGTCTTTCTGCTCACTGCGTGGAGGTTCCCGTCAAGGGTTGATACGAAGAGCAGCGTTTCTGCAACAGTGGGTGTGCTGCCAGCAAGACACTGGGGGGTGGGGGCAGGCCAGGAAGAGATGAAGCGGGGTGAGTTTGGAACACAGAGTCACAGCAAGGTCCTTTTCCTGCCTTCTTCTGCACAGTCGCTCCAGAGGGTGGTCCTGTGCTGCCAGCTTCCACCTCTTCCTTACTATCAGGGTTACCCTAGTAGAACTCAGCAGCCCCATCTCAACAGGCACCAGACAGCACTGCAGAGCCAACTAGGTGGCTGACTTGGTGCATGGTGGTAGACTGGACCAGATGACCCTTTGGGTCCCTTCCAGCTCTTCTGTGATTCTACGACTCAGTCTAAGGCAGCTCAAGCAAAGGGCCTGTGCTCAGGAGCAGAACATGTGCTTGGCATGCAGAATCTCCCAGGTTCAGCTCCCTCACGGCATCTGCAGGAAGGGCTGGGGAAAGTCTCTCCCCGAGACCTGCTGCTGCTGCCAGTCAGTGTAGGCAGTCCTGAACTAGATGGACCAATGGTCTTCTCGAAACTTGATTTGAGTGTCTTGGTGGTCCTGCCTGCAGCCTCCAACCCTGGCAGCAGAGCCTTCCCAGGTAAAAGAGAGGACCTAGTTTTGCCAGCCAAAACGGGGAGTGGGGAGGAAAGGGGACCCTGTGGGGAGCATCGGATGGCACCCAGTGATCACATCCACCCCATATTTCTGAAGCGCTCCTATGCCACTCAGAGAGGCATGGAGCACAGTTAAGCCATGGAACCTGCTCCTGCAGATGGGCTTTAAAAGAGAATGGCATAGATGGCTTTAAAGAGGATTGGAGAAATCCATGGAGGGCTATCAATGGCTAGTAGCCAGAGTGGCTATTCTCAGCCTCCTTGGTCAGAGGCAGCAATGCTTCAGCTGCTGGAAAGCACAGGAGGGGAGAGGCCCCTTGTGCTGGGCTCCTGCTTAGGGGTTTCCCATTGGGGCATTTGATTGGCCCCTGTGAGAACAAGAGGCTGGACTAGGTGCGCCATGGGCTGATCCAGAAGGCTTACTCCCAAGATACCTGAAGAAACGAGTTCCCACGCTTTCTCGGGGAAAGGAACAATAACGCTCGAAGTGGTTTGTGTGTGTGACATTCGCCCACCCCACGACTCCGCTTCCGGGTCTGCCAGAGAAACCCCTGCAGCAGGGGACCTGCCACATTCGGGCGCATTCCTGGAGGGCAACAGCCGGCCTTGTGCCAGCTCACCTGCTGCGCCCGCCCGCCAACTCCAGCCGGGCGCACCCTTTGGGCAAACACCTTAGCAAACACGGCGGTGGAGGGGAGAGTGAGAGTCTTCCTTCTCCTCCTGCTCCTCCTCCTCCTCCTCGGGACCAGGAGGAGAAAGCCAGCCTTCTCCTCAGCCCCCCACCCTGCTGTCTGAAAGCGCCCCCATTTCCACGCCCCCCTTTTCTTTTTGTCCTCGCGAAGGACTAGCGCCTTGGCGGGGCCGGCATCATGCTCTGCTTCAGGAAAAGAAGACTTAGGGGAGCAGGAAAGAAAGCCATCTCCTCTTGTCTTCAAGGGCTCCGGGACTCAGGAGAGCGCTGAATGGTGTTATTTTTTTTTGGGGGGGGTGGATTGCTCCGCGGGCTTCCAAGCTGGCAGAGTCAGCCCACGGCGGGGAGAGGGGGGTCTGTCCCAACGCCCTACAGGGGGGAAGCCTTGGGCATCCCGACAGCATCTCCCACCAGCCCTGGGCTTAGGATCCGCTCCACTCCTGCAGTTGGGCTCGGCTGGGGCTGGTGGGCATTACATCTTAGGAGGCGACAGCCTTACCTGGGCTAGCAGGGCGCCGAGGAGGAGGAGGAGGAGGAGCAGACGCGGTCCGCGGGTGCCCCGTCGGGGCTGTTGCTCCGGAGAGTGGCGCATGACTGCTCTTGCCGCGGGTTCCGGGCATCCTCCTCCTCATTTGTTCCAGGGGCCGCGACTACAGCCGAGACCCCCGCAAGCCCGACGCCCCGGCTCCATTCCGGCAGGTTCCGCGCAGGGAGGAGCCGGACCTGCCACGCTACCGCCTTCCCGGGCGCTGCTGCCCCACCTGGCACACGCCTCCGCCCCAGATCCGGGTCCCTGCCCTGCCCTGCCGGGACCAAAAGCCAGGAGGACGGGGCTCGCTGATTTCCCCTTCCCAAGCACCCCCCCCGCCCCCCGCCAGTAGAATAGGCACTCTGCACGGGCCCAGAGGCACACAGAGGATTTCAATTCTTTATGAGGATGGTTGCTTTTGCAAACACACGTGCATGTGTGTATGAGAGAGAGAGATTCCCATTTCTGAGGGTCAGGGCTTTCTATTGCTCAGACCCAGCCAGAACCAGGAAGTGGGACATGCTGGGCAGGGTGGTAAGGAAGGCTGCTGGCACTAATGAAGAGAGCAGAAGGAAGCAAAGGCAACAACCGAGCATATACAAAGCGCAGAGTGAGCATGTGCAAAGAGCCCTTCCTTTTTTGAGTTTGGAAGTCCTGTGTTTGAGTTTTTGAGTTTGGAAAAAAGAACAGCCCTTTTCCCCAATTCCAGAACCCCTCCTCAAATGGCATTTTGAACTCCAGATCCCCCTCCCAGTGAAAGTAAGGAGAGCTGGGTTATGAGATGGCAGTGCTGCTCTCACACACCTTTTCAGATACAGCCTTGAAACCACAATCTGCCCACAGATCTCACTAGCAGGAAGTGCTGGACAAAAAACTGCGCAGGCGGAGAAGGAAACACATTGGAAGGACTGTACAAGGCCAACCAGGAACCTGTCTGTTTGGCCTTCACTCCTCAGTTGCATGAACAGCTGCCCAAGACCAGTCCAGCAGCTCCAAGATGTAATATTAAACTTCCCACCTTTGTGCCCAACACAGAGTAGCTTTTTATCCACTCAACAGGGATGCCAAGTACTCCTTCACACAGTGCAGAGTTAAAATTATGGATCTTGCTCCCACAGGAGGCAGCGAATGATGTCCACCAACTTGGAGGTCTTCAAAATAAAATTGGACAAATTTGTGGAGGAGAGGGCTATCGATGGCTACCAGCCATGGTGGCTATTGCTTTGGATCTACTCGAATACCAGTTGCTGGAAATCACAGGAGTGTTCTTGTGCTCTGGTCCTGCTAGCTGGCTTCCCATTGGGGCATCTGGTTGGCCACTGTGGGAATAGGATTCTGAGCCAGATGGGCCACTAGCCTGTTCCAGCAGGTGGTTCTTATGTTCTTAAGTATTATTTCACCTACAGTGGTACCTCGCAAGACGAATGCCTCGCAAGACAAAAAACTAGCTAGACGAAAGGGTTTTTTGTTTTTTGAGCTGCTTCGCAAACGATTTTCCCTATGGGCTTGCTTCGCAAGACGGAAACGTCTTGCAAGTTTGTTTCCTTTTTCTTAACACCGTTAATACAGTTGCGACTTGACTTCGAGGAGCAACTCATAGAACGCGGTGTGGTAGCCTTTTTTGAGGTTTTTAAAGACTTTGGTGATTTTTGAAGCTTTTCCAAAACTTTCCCGACACCGTGCTTCGCAAGACGAAAAAAATCGCAAGACGACAAAACTCGCGGAACGAATTAATTTCGTCTTGCGAGGCACCACTGTACTTAGTAATTTAGCGATACTTGCAATAAGCATTATATGTGAGGATCCCCGACAAAGATGCGTTTCTCTACCAAATATCCTCACTGCTGAAGGGGTGGGGGGTGGGCTTTCATCGCTCAAAGCCTGCCTTATATGGAGTCAGACCAATGGTCCATCTAGCTCAGTATTGTCAACACTGACTGGAAGCAGCTTTCTGAGGTTTCAGGTAGCGAGTCTTTCCCAACGCTACCTTGATATGCCATCCTCCACACCTCCACCCCCCCCCCAAATTCAATAGCACTATGTGGGACAGGTACCATGTGAAAAACCACTCAACACAACCAAAAGTGTTCATTATCAAAGTTTAATTGACAAGACTGATTGATCTTACAGAATAGAACAAGGAGAATAATTGCCGGACAAAGTTACACTTAAAAATATTTCAGCAGTGCACGTCTAAGACTTAATGTTCACCCAGCCTCATTCATGCCTTCCTGTTCCCATAACCGGCCCTGGAAATGATAAACTGCTGCTCTGCAGAGGACCTGGGATGAGGGTGAATCAGGCTGGGCTATTTGGGATAGACACACTGCCTGCCTAGCTTCTGTCCATGCAAGGAACTGGCTAAGATTCAGAGGGCAGGCACATGATGGCGCAAGAGAAATTCACCCCAGCACAGGGCAACTCTTCACACAAGGGATACTGGGGGAGATGGAAGATTTCCTGATACTGAACACCAAGATCCCAGCCCCTGAAATGCATCCATACCAGTGTTAAACAGGTCTGTGTGTACATGTGCATGCCAACCACACCCCAGCTGGCTGCTTTCACTGCTTGGGCCCTTCTTGGGCGCTCCATTTGCTTGTGAAGCTGCCCACAAGGGGTGGGCATGATGTGGGCAGGTCATACTTGTCTGTTGGAAGGTCTGGGAGACTAGGAGGGAGGAGGGCAAGTGGTGAAAGCCTGTCCTGTAAGACCAAACAGCTAGCATGTGTCTGTGCTGGGAGAAGGGCATATTGAGGTTCCCTATGGCTGCAAGTCTGAAGGAGGAGAGTTCTCCAAATATGGCACCTTGGGTGGGAGAAATGCATTGCACAACAGAACCTAGATTTTTGGCCCTGGTTAAGAAAATGGAAAGAAAATCAACAACTCAGCAAGAGCAAGATTAGCCCTGGAACACCAGCCCCGATTCCTAGGCACCAAATGCAGAGTAATTTCCTAATCACCAGCATTACATGGGATGTTTCTGCTCCATGAGATTGAGACAAATTCCTTTCCCAACCAGAGGTCATCCAGATGTTTTAAACATCTCCCATGATGGCTAGGGCTGATTGATGCTGTAGTCCAAAACATCAGGAATATACGTGGTTGGGGAAAGCAGGGGAAAACATGAGGCTATGGGTTTTTTTTCTCCTGGCAGTTTTTTTTAAAAAAAAGAACTGAAAATCTGCCTCAAAAAGGATGGGGATCATGGGAGTGGTGAACGGAGATATGCTCCCAAGGTGGTTTTTTCATTAAAAAATACCCACAGGGGAACACCCACCCACTTCTTTGTGTCTGCTGAAGCCTTCCCTAATAAGCAGTCCAAAGCAGCACCTGTAATCTAAAGTCAAGTCCTTCGATATTTCCTTCCACTAAGAAGAGACACCTCATTTTCCACTCAGAGACACTTTAAGAAGGTACACACACAAGCAAATGTTTTCCAACAGGCTCATTAAATGATCTGAATATAACCTGCATGTAAACATGGCACCAGGGAGGCTTTTAAGCAGCGATGCTTTCAAGCTGCAGAAAGACACTCCCTCACAGAAAGGGATTGCAGTTTGGAAGCAAGCAGAGGCAAAGAATGACAGGGCAGACAATGAAGGGGGGAAACAAAAACACCAGCAGCATTAGGAAGCCAGTTCTACTGAGGCTGTCCAGTTCAGCCTTCTGCATCAATGTGGCTGCCCCTCTCTTGCACAGAAACCCAATTAATATTGGCATGCTGGAGGAAACTCAAGTCCCCCTCTCCTAAGCACATGGGGTGCAACGAGTTGTCAGATTAGGTATTCTTCCGCAAGCTGGCGCTTTCCAGCGGTTTTGGACTGCAACTACCAGCACCTACAAGGGTCAGCCACACTGCTATCGAAATGTGTTCAATTGAATAGTCATAGAATCATAGAACTGTAGAGATGGAATGCACCCCAAGGGACACCTAGTTCAACCCCCTGCAAGGAAGGAATCACAGAGGGGTACAGATACACACATGGACTGAAAAAGACACAGCAGGATGTTGTGAATACGCAGCAAGATTGAGAAAGCTGCTTGTTCGTAGTCAGTACCTGAAGCAAGAGCTGCCTCCAGGATCAAAGGTGGAATCGTTCATAAAGGCTCAAGTGGGGCTGGAGCTGCATTCCAAATGCCTAAAGATCAGAATAAGAACTCAAGCCAAGCTGAAGCTCTAGCCCTCTCACTAGGGAATCTTGCCTGATAACCCCAAGGGTTGGCTCCAATGTTAACTGTACTCAGAGGAGGCCCGTTGAAAGTAATGGACATGTGGTCTTTTGATTTCAATGGGTTTGCTCTGAGTTACAGCTGATGTTGGATACAGCGTCCCAGGTGTGTTGGGGGAGGTGGAAGGAGAGAGAAGAGGAGCCTGACAGGTTAAGAGAAAGGCACTCTGCTTATACTCAGAGGTAATTGCTTATATTTTCTTTACTTCTCAATTTCCAAGGCTTTCGTCTTGGCACTAAACACAGGTTGTGGGACTAAGTTCAATGAGGGCGTGGCTCAAACAAAGCCACAATGCAGATGTTAAAAGTTCAGATGGATCTTTAGGCTTGGGCTGAGTAAGTCCCCTGGGCTCCGAAGGCATTAGCCCATGATGCAGATAAATTTTTGAAAAATGGTTGAGCCTTGAGGAAGACTGGAGACTAAGAATTTGTGGCTTGCTTCTAGAGAGAGAAAAAGACAACAGATGCTTGAACCTAGAAATCATTTACCTATTCCATGCAGATGTTTCCCCACATCCCCAATTATGCAGACATGCCCTTCACATATAAAGACTGGAAGGCAACTGAAAGCATCAGCACATCATCTTATAAAAGGACAGACCATGTCAACCACGTTATCTGCACTTATGGCCCGTTACAAATTGTGCCTTTAGCTGCACAAATAGGAAGCACTTGGAAATTTGCAAGTACATAGTCACTTTTAAACTGCATGTTCCTGGGAAAGATTTGAACCACTTTAATGTTAATTTTGGAGAGAAACCAGCCTGGCGCAAGTCCTTTGGAAACCTTCAGCTGCCCTTGTACACAAGGAAGCAAGCAACCCACTGTCAGGACTCCTATGCCATTTACTTGTATTGTTGCTCTGCCTTCTAGAGAGAAGCCATACTCCTTGAGAAGGTGGGTTGAAGCACTTGCGGGAAGGAGCTGGAGCGAACAGCCAAACAGTTTGGTATTGCACATGTCAGACTCCCTTCCACTTGTCACAATTGGCCACTACCTTCAATATAAGAACATTAAGAGGAACCAGGATGCTGGATCAGGACCAAGGGGGCCCATCAAGTCCAGCCTCATGTTCTCACGGAGGCCAATCATATACCCCAAAGGGAAGCCCACAACCAGGAATTGAGAGCAACAACACTTCCCTCACTCACAATTCCCAGAAACTGATATTCACAGGCATACTGCCACCAACTTTGGAGAGAGAACATAGCTACTGAAACCCTGAAAGTGCTCTGATGTCCCTCCTGTTCTCCTAAAGCAGGACCTCTCTAGAAAGCAGACCAAAAGAGAAAGACCAAAAGAGAGTGACCTCTTCTGCCCCTGCGCCACCTGAGCATCACTTGGTATAGTCCCCCTTGTGGGGGGAAAGGGACTCCTGCTCCTAAACAGCTGCCAACAATACAGATGTAAGGCACACACCTTCTTACAGCTTCCCACTCGTCCCCTAAAGCACAGACAACCTCAATACTAGTTGTAATTATTTGTGTGGATGCATCCCGTAAGGTCACTTTCATGGAAATGCAGGTGACATTGACACCAGATCTCTAATGTTTAGAAATGCTCACATCAAGTAGTCTTCTAATCCAGGAGGTACAGACCTGGGCCAGGGATGTTTTCAGGTGCAGCTAAAGCTCAGACTGAGGCTTACCCTCCATGCACAACAAAGGATGCTCACGATGGGCACCACAGGGATCAAAGAAAACCAGAGGCAAACGACCCTTGAATTGAACTACAGCACTAAGGAGAAGTATACCATGATAGACAGGTAGTTAAAAGACAGCGTTCCTTCAAAGGAGCCTAGGATGAGGAAATCAGAAGGGAGAAGAGCTGTAAGTGGTACAACGTCTGCCTTGCATGCAGAAGGTTCCAAGTTCAGTCCCCAATGGCACCGCCAATTAAGGCTGGAAAGACGCTTGCCTCAAACCCTGGACAGCCACAGCCAGTGTAAATACTGAACTATATAGACCAACTGTCTGATCTGGTGAATGGAGGACAAGTCCATTAGGTCTGGCCAAAGGTTGCCCATCTAGTGCAATCCTGTTCTCAAAGCAGCTGACCAAATTCCTGTGCAAACCTCCAAGCAGAAACATGAGCGCAGCGGCCCTCTGACCACTTGCGATTCCTAGCAACTGGTATGACAGCGTCTTACGTTCCCAATGCTAAAATTGCAGCCAACCTTACTCTGTAAGTATTTATGGTTACTAGTTGCCAGTAGGAGTTATGAGTTACTAGTAGAGATGTGTAAAATAATTGGGTACCCTAACACATATACTCGGGGGGGGGGGGGGGATACTGTAAAAACTTGGCATTTGAGGAAAGACTAAAAAAACTGTTATGCAATATTTTTCTACTACTAGGATGATGAATAAAAGCCTTTGAAAGTAGCACTTGAAGGATTATAGTCAATTGACTGCTGCAATACTTCTTAGATTCATGAATGAAATGCAGGATAGTTAGTACTAATAGCCTTGGGTTTAGGTTTGGTAAGAAAGAATTGCATAAATTTCAATTTCTCCAAATGCCTGTTTTTTCTCCAGGAAAACATGCCCTGACCCAACCACGGCATTAACATTTGAAGTTTTATATATCTCTATTCACACACCTGGTGATGTTTAGGAGTGGGGAAATCAATCATCAAAACCAGACTGGTCACTTCCAAAAAATTAGATGGCACAGAAGTCACAATTACTTCAAGGGTTCTTGAAATGTGCCCCCACCAGGCACAAAAAGATTTATACAATAGCTCAGCAGAAAATAAGACGGCCAACTCAACTGAACAAGGGAGGTCTATGGATGCAATTTGTCTGAATTGTTCTTAAAAAACATGAACCCCAGGGAACTTATCCTGAATGAGCTAGGCTGGAATGACAGTTCATTCTGGTTCAGTTCCTACCAGGATCAATGCAAATCATGATGTTAAGCCACACTCCAAGTTCACCTAGGCAAAGACTCAAGGAACACCTGCTTGGAAGATAGGGTACAAGGACACCTGAGGGTCCCCCAAGTGGGCCAAGGAACAGGGTGATGGCCAGCTACTCGCTCAGCTGAAAACATGGTATAAAGAGCACCAAACAGAAAAAAACCTGTATTCTAAAGCAAATTCGTGTCTTCCACAGGCCACGCAGTGGACCAGAGTTCTGGTATAATGAACAAAAAGCAAGTGACTACCACTTTGTTCAATTTTAACCACCGTTTTATGGAAAAGTTGCTAAAACATTTGACAATGCCACTAACCTCATATTAAAGGGTGTGAAGAATGTGCTCTCTTGCTGTGGATAACAGCTGCAAACCCAGCATCTCTAGAATGCACAGGAGAGCACATATGTTCACACAGACCAGCCGTGTCTCTTCTTTGAACACAGGGAGGGACCTCCCTTCTGAGCACATTGAGGCAGCTGTGTGACTGTACACACATTCAGAAGCCCCACTGATGCTGGGGTGATACTGGATGCGGTCTGGATGCAGAGCAAATGTTATACGTTAAAACAAGAGATAACAAACCCACAAGCTAGCTGCAAAGTAATTCTCGGTAACAACAGGGATAGCCAAGAAATGCTTCTTAAGGCAGTCTAGATCCCCCTAATAATGGTAGCAGAAAGGGAGAAAGAGAGAATGGCAGAACACAGAACAGAGTAAGCAACAGTCCAGCATGGCTGCAAGCCTCCTGCATTATTAAGCTTCCTTCCTCTCAGTAACAGGCATGAAAAACTCCACTAAAGAATCATTGCCAGCATCTGAAAAGGGAGTCAAGCATCTTTGGGTTAAGAGTGAGAGTTGTCCCATTTTGCTACCAGAAAAGCTACCAGGAAACTTAAGGACAAGGAAGATATGGCTTCTGAAACCCCAAGTTTGCATACCATTTAAAAGTTTTCTTTTAGTATTAAAAAGGAGAGAGAGAAACCTACTTCTCAAGCTCCCAGTCACAAGCGCATACCTCAAAACAAACCATAATGCTTGTTAATGAAGAGTTACGAAAATATCTGTCTCTTGTCCAAATCATGTAGAAAATCCTCAGCGGTGTGTCAGCGTTTTTCTCCTTGCAGAAACAGAAAACCAGAAGGGCTACTACACCTGGCACAGTTAAAGTGTATTACACACAGTGGTTTGTGAATTAAGGTTTATTGATTTCCATCATATTTGCTTTTTGTTTTTAAATATGGTTGAAGCTGGGCTGCCAAACAAAGGCTGCTGCTGCACTTTTTAAGTTAAAAATAAACTAATGGCGAGAGATCCCCACCTCTGGCGTCCTCCCAGGCCTCTTTGAGATCGTATCGATAAGAAGTTCCAGGACGACCCATGTCCAGGCCTCTCCTAGCAGTGTCCTTAGGTTCATGTCAGTCTCCAGTGCCAGAGGTGAGCGTGCCTTCAAAAATACTGCCACTTCCCCAGCACTGTGTCCTTGATGGCATCCACGTATTGAGTAGGCACCCAATAGACCCAGTAGTAAGAGGCTTCAGTAGGACCCAGCTGGAAGGCCTGGAAGATGTGGGAAAAGAAGAACAGGATGCTCAGGATTAAGGTCCCTCAAACTATGGCCACCTCATTTAACACTGGGACCAAGCCAGATTCAGCAGTTTCCTGAGGAGCAGCAGTTCTCTCTCAAAACATTGAATATAAGAAAAGCCTGCTGGATCAGGCCAATGGCCCATCTAGTTCAGCATTCTGTTCTTCTAGTAGTGAAGCAGATGCCTCTTTTGGGAAACACACAAGCAGGATTTGAGCACAAGAGCACTCTCTCCTCCTGTGGTTTTCAGCAACTGGTATCACACACTTTCTGTTTATACATATTCGGGTGTTCAAAGTATTTCATGTACATTATCCCCAAACCCTTGCAACAACCAAGCAATGTAGGCCATCACTAACACCAGCATCTCCATATTATAGACAAAGTAGTTGAGGCAGAGAGTATTGGCTTGCCTCCAGCAAGCCGGATACTACTTTGTTCACACGCAGAGACATTATGCATTTTGCCAACTGGGCTCAGACTTTTGAATATAAAAGCCAAATCACGGTTTGGTGCTTCGGGAATGAGCTCTGTGCTCACACACTGCGCCTCCCCCCTGCCCCAGGTGTTCTGCTTCAATTATTTACTCCTGCACTTGTGCAAACCAGTCAGCTGCTGCAACTAAACTGTACTACAACTCCCATCATGATCATCCTTCTTGACCGCTGGCCATGCTAGCTGATGGGAGTTGTAGTTCAGAAACATCCAGAGGGCCACAAACACACCCCTTGGTCCTCACTTAACACCAACTTCAGTTCTATTTGTGAGAGGAGGAAAGAGAAGGAGACACATAAACTCTCCTTTAACGTGGCAAATAAACCAAAGAGTTAATGAGATTGTTATGTAAGTAGAGGCCCTGTGCCCCTGTGTGTTTCTGTCCACTGAAGGGAGAAGTACTTCCTCCGTAGAAAATAGAAGAGAGGCAGACAGGAGTTCACTGAATGATGAGTCTTCTTGCAGGGTAAAAAGCAGGGAATATGATCCTCTCTATGGAGAGTGCTGCATGAAGGGTACAGAAGGAAGAAAGGCTTCTCTCTGAATTAGCCCTTATGCTGACTGCTTTTGCTCATAGGAATGTAGTCTTCTCCTGAAACCCTAGGCTTAACATCTGAAAAAGTTCAGGTGCAGTATTTGCAGAGGACCGTTCCTTACCATCATGTGATAATCCTCATGTCCTTCGATAGGTTCACTCACCACGTTCTTGATAGATCCCATGGGCAACTTTTCTGTTCTTTCTGCATTGAAATAAAACATGTCAACTTGGGCAGGATGACATTTCACACCATTCCTCCACTCTTCCTTCCAGAGCTTCTCCATCCCATCAGAATGTATGAAAAAGGAAAGGCTTTCTCAAAACTACACCAGCCTCAATACCTGATCCCAACAACCTCTCCTCTTCCAAAGACGACCTTCCCTCCACCCCGAATGCTCTTTGCATCACTCAACTCACTGGAAGGATGGATGGATGGATGAATGAATAAATAAATAAATAAATAAATGGCTTTCTTCTGGTAAGACAAAAGAAATTTATAAACCCCATATGCAGCTTAATCCTTAAAATTCTTGCTGTTTCCCTAGTTCACCCCCTAAACCATTCCTGTGGCAAGAAATCAGATAGAATTAAACAAAACAAAAGCATGGTCTGTCTGCAAGACCACACAGCAACAAAATGAGAATGCATTTCAACCTCTTATCAGCTTATTTCCTCCCTATTTGAAGCTGGTCCAAGGCCAGCATAATAGAGTGTCACATTTCACATCTTTCCTAGTCAACAGATGTGCCTTTTTGCAAAAGGAGAAGATCCCCCTGCTGAGGCACTCAGATGGTCTCTCTCTTTCCCCAATGGTAGGGCCATTTGCCAGGCAGAGATGTGAACTACCAGGTGCCTGACCCTCCCCAGGTGGGCTGCTGCAAGAACAGGTGATGGTTTAAGTGCTCCTACTGCTAAGGAGTTGGATTGGGAAAAACCAAACCCCATATAATGAAATTGGCCATTACTGCATTAGAATATTATTCAGTCATATCAGTAACCATTAAGAAGTCATAATACAGAGATTACACAACCACAGTTGTGACTGAGGCCAAAAGCACTTTGTGCCCATTAATTTCATCTGGTGAGAATTAAGCATGAGCTTAGCTGCTATTGAAACCAAATGGGACATACAACAGCTTAGTATGGGCTACACTGTGCCTGTTGCTCTGTGTGAGGGTCAAAAACATCTAAACTAGCAAGCCCCAGCTTTCAATGGAAACCAGAGTGTAGCAAAAGTATGCTGCTCCTCAACTAGCCTTGTTAAATGAAACTCAGAAATACCCATAATTTCCCACAGACTCTTTAGCCCTTTCAACTCCACGCATCATGCCTGCTCAATCCAGTTTTGCATCTAAAGAAAGCCTGGGGCTGCAAACGAGCAGGAAGTGCAGCTTACAGAGCCACTAAAATACTACACAGAGTTCAACCAGCCAGCCAGGTCAACAAAATCTCTAAGGACCCTCTGTACTGCAAGTTCTGCTTTTAATGGTCCCCCACTCTGCTCAGCCCCTGTGCAATGTTCTGATATTTATGAGACAGTGGTATATAAATAAATAAAGTGCCACTGGCGTGCGTGTGTGCAGAATGCCAGCGCTCTCAATGTTTCAGCACTTTCAGAGCCTCCCTCCACGATGGTTCTTGGGACACAAGCAGCTCAACTCCCCACCACAAAAAGACTCCTGCACAACAGACACAAGGGGCACAGGCAGAGCATTAAACACTGAAGAGCCACAAAAGCCCTCATATATTAGGTAGGTAAAACCCTTCAAGCAGGCCAAATTATTGATTGGTCAAAGATGTACAGGAAAAGCCCTCTAAGGTATCTAAATCACCAATGCCTTTTCCGCTCAAGCTTCACATGAACTGTAGCATGTTTCTACCTGTTGCTCCTAAACCATCACCCGAACAGGATGACTCTACAGGCTCAGAAATCTTGCAAGGGGTCAGCTGTGAAACACTAAACATGCCATCAGTACTCCCCCAGAGATAAGTCTTCTGGTCCCCCCAAAGTATATAATTTTGAGCACCTACCTTTAGTGCCAATCCAGAGCTGATCTTGTTCGAGTTTAAAGGTGAGCCGCACTTTTCCACCCGACTTGTTGTACATGCCCGATAAAGGAACAGTTGGCAGGCGCTCCTAAGAAGTTGAGAACAGAGGTCTTCTGTGAACAACAGGGAGATTCTGCCAGCTTTACAGCACAAAGTTAAAAAAGCCACCCTCCTGTACAGGACACAAGTGTAGGAGAGAAGGAAGAGCCCCAGAAACTACCACTGGCTCCTATGGAGCTCAACAATGACACAGCCTATTCACACACCTGGGCACCCTTGACAGAAGGCATCACATCTTCAGGTTTTCCTTTATCTAACACTTTCCTGTGTTGCTGTAACAAAGCGGAAATAAAAAATAAACATGACAAAAGCCTAGAAGATTTTCCCATCTACCTACTTGCTAACATATTGAGATTTTTAAGAATTTCAAGAAGATACACAGGCAATTAGTTACCTCTTATCTTAGCCACACAATCCAAATGCATTCAAGAAATGCATAGTATGTATTCTGTCTATCAGTAGTTATAAATTCACACACTTCCCTAAAATTCAAGGGATTACACCACAACTTGGGTGAAAACTATCACATTAGTAACTTTGCAAAGGAAAGCATGAGAAGGTCTCACAGAGATTCCCACCTCAAAACTGGCCAGTTGATAGCAGAATTAGCTATCGGCCAAAGGTGACAAAGGCCAAATTCAACAGGAGTACCTAAAGGGCAGTACCATTTGGCTACAAAATGTTATTTATTGCTAAATTACAGTCACTACACTGTTCGTTCCACTAAAGTTAAATAGAGTTCAAATGGCTCTTCAACCTTGGACTTGCAGATAGTTTTTAGGCAACTTGCTCTCTCAGTTATTGGAATACTGATCTAACCAGAAGGCTGCTGCAGGAATTATCAAGATAAGGCGCTTCAAGTTAACTTTTCACTGAAGCACATGGACCTCAAGGTCCTTCCTTTTAACTGGTCTATGGTCAAAAGGGGTACTCCCATTTTACCTGGGAGATCCATGTACACTTTCAGTCCAAACAAGCCACCTAGGCTGGAAGTTGTTACCAACCTTTTGTCTGCAAAGGGGCTCCTTTTTGGTCTCTTCTGATTTCACTTCCTGCTGAGCAGCATCTTTCGGTGTGTTTACTGCCAAGACATCATTGATAGTTGAGCCAACCACCATTATTTTTGCTCCATTGATCACTTTGATTTCCCGTAAAGTTTTATCCTCTGGTAGAAGTCCTTTGAACATGACCTTCTGCATTGCAGGTGGAAGGCCTAGCAAAGAAGGAATCAACAGGGAAGACTTTAACGCAGGAATTTCTTCCAGATATGATGGGAAGGTCACGTGGTAGAATTACCTCTCCATAAAACACAGACAGCCTCACCTGTGAGTGAGTGGATTTTCTGCTTCAGGTCAGCCCCTGTGTTATCAAGTGGGAACTTCAAGTCATACTTATTTTTGTTCCAGATAATTTTTAGCTCAACCAGCTCTTTCCCAATCTCAGAATCGCCGCCATTGCTGACAGAAGCCTGTGGGTCAGGTGGATCACTTTGAGGATCATCAGTCTCCAAAGGTTTCTCAGCAGAAAGAGGATCGCTGCCATCCCTGCAGTCTAGAGGCGGATTCTCAGCTTCTGCATCCATGCTGGTGTCATCCGAATCTGCAAAGAAAGGAAACAAATGAGAACAGCCCCCTTGAGAGAGGTGGGATCTGTATACATACACTCCTTATGCGCTGTTTAGGGACAACACTCAAAATAAAAACAAAAACCTCCACCAATCCAGATTAAGACTTCAGTCGGGGCTGAATTATGTCAGCGGCAGGTACAGAATCAGCTCAAAAAACTCCCAACAGTAACTATTTTCTCTTTGTTTAATAGCACTTATTCCAGTACTGGAGTGCCTCCCCCAATTGTACCCGCTTGGTGAGCAGAACACTACTGTCCTCACTCCTATGCCTTGCAGTGCTTCTCCCTACACCCCCCGCCTCTGCACCCGCCCCCAGTTTTGCGGGCCCAGCCCGTCTCAGGGCTGAAGCCAGGCAGACCTCGGCTACCCGCCTGGGAAACTCCCCTCGCTCGTGCCAGGGCGCCTCCCCCGAGGAAGACCCTCCGGAGCTTTCCTGGGTGGGTGGCGCTTTAGGAAAAAGTGGCTCAAGGCACGAGGCCGAGAGAGGGGAGGCAGGTGAGGGTGAACCTCTAGCCCAACCCAGCCTAGTCGCTGCCTTGAGGGGGGAGTTTGGGGCTGCCCTGGCAAGGGGAGAGGGAAGGCCGGGGGTCGCCCACCCCCAATGTGTACAGCCCAGGCCTTGCCCCCTGTTTCCCTCCGCGCGCCCCCGACCCTGGCGGACCCCGCTCTCTCTCGCGCGCGCACCGGGGGTGGCAGAGGCGGCAGCCATGATGATTGTGTACAACCCGCCCGGGGGGGTGCCGGGAAAAGCGCCGGGCGGTCCGGATTGGCCTCCGTCGGCCTCCGTAGCCCGCCCCTTCCGCCTCGAAACCTTCGCTCGCCGGTCCGGATGTTTTGGACTACAGCTCCCGCCACCTCCTTCTCCCCAGTCAGCCAGCCAACATGGCTGTTGTGGCGGCAAGGGCTGATGGGAGTTGTAGTCCAAAAGCCCGGCGGAGGGCACGAAGTTGACGGAGGCTGCTCCGTCGTAGCGTTGAAGTTCCACGTGGTTCGGTTTTGTAAGTCGCCCAAGCTGGAAAGGCGGTGGAAAAGCCTTAAAGAACGATACAAAAGGGAATGACGCTTTTTTTAAAAAAGTAAAAATAAATAAATATCTTTCTTTATTAAATAAATATTTGACACAGTTTTGACCACCTCCTTCTCGCTGCCGCCTCTGTCTGTTGTTGTTTTTTATATCCTGCTTTTACCCCACAGGGGGACTCAGGGTGGCTTCCACAAATAAAAACAACACAGATAAAATATAAAAAAGCTATATATATACATATATATATATACAATCATTTAAAAGTAATTAAACTCTGACAGAATTAAAACAATATAAAAATACGTGTATTACAATACTGTACAGCTAATAAAACAGCACTATCAAAAGCCAAGTTCTCAACACGCCTCAAAAGAGCCTCAGTGGAGCAGGAGAACACAGGACCAGCCAGCCAATAAATGGAAGCTAATCAGAATAAAATTACTAGTCCTTTTTTTTTTGCCACAAGACACTGGTTGCTTTTACAGCAACATAGTCACTTAGCACAGCCAGTCTCCAGGAACTCTGGCAGGGACTCTTTCCCACCCAGGACCTTTTGCATGGCAGGCAGTAGCTCTGCCTCTCAGCTAAGGTTGTCTTACCTAGAGAAGGGTGGCCCTTGGAGCTCTGCTGCAAGCCTGTCTCTTGTAGGGGCAGTGGCCAACTAGGTGCATCCTCCTCTGGGAAGCCCACCCCAAGCAGGATGCAAAGGAGACACCAATGGTCAGCCTTCTAGCTAATTTGCTGTGCTGCCATATACTAAAGTTTGAGATTATTGTTGCTAACTTGTCTTATTGATAATTTTATTGTTTCATATACTTTATTGTTTCTTATTTTTGTAAACTGCTTGAAGAGGTTTTTTTTTTTTTACAATCAAGCAGTGTACACATTTTATGAAATAAATAATATAAACACACACACATATATAAAGAATAAATTGATTGGAACAGCTTGATCCAGGTTCTATTAGCCAAAAAACCCCGCAAAAATAATGTGTATATAAAAAATAAATCCACCCTCTCTTCCTCCCCTTAATATAGAATAGAAAAATAAATATTCTATTAAAAATTTAAAAAATTAAAAAATAAAAAGTAAAACTGATAGTATTTGGTCCCACTTCGGCGTTGCCCCATTTCGGCGGCCGCAGCGAGGACGCTGTTTCTTTAAGTCTGGCTCCGCCCCTTGTTCCTGTCGGAAACTGAATGACCGACGGAATGTGGCCAATGGGGCGCGGAGGGCGGGGCCTTGTGTTAGACCACGTGCGCTTCTGCTGCTGCCTGTTGAGTCTACAGCTGGGAGGCCGCTGCTGCCGCCGCTGCCATGGGACTGGGCGCTGCAGCGGTGGGGGATGCCTTGCGAAGCGCAGTCCGGGGGTCCGGCGTGCGGGTGAGGTTCGCGCCCAGCCCCACAGGTGAGCTGCCCCGGAGCCACGCGGAGCTCCTCGCCTTGCTGCCGAAGCCGTGGGGACTTCCTTGGGCCGCTGCCTGACACGATTAGGATTGTGCTGCCTTCCCGGGCAGTTTGCAAAAGCGATTCTCCAAATCGGATATTGTTATCATATTTTTAAAAATACGTGTTTGCTGGTTTGCTGAAACTACAGCTGTAAAAAGTCAATAGGATGTGAAGAGAAATAAAAAGAGAACAAACCCCGCAGCTGTAACTGTGCCATCATAATCAACAACAAAGGGATAGTCTGAAACAGGTTTAAGAGAACCCATCAGGGGAAAGGCAAATAACCCATTCCATAGCGATGCATGAGTCGTTGGAGGTTTGTGTAATACACTATTGTTGGTTATAAATGGGAACCACGCTATGTCAAAATGATTATGCATAGCCATATAACAAGTATTAATAGGTATCAATTCATTTTATTACCTGCCCTTCACACTTAAGGTCCCAGGATGGGTTACAGCATTCAAACTATATTAAAAACAACTTACAGTCATTAAAAAAATAGGGTCTCCCAAGATTCTAGGCCTCTGACACTTACACACATGCTCATTGAGTTATAATTAACTACCAATGGTGGGATCTAGTAAGCTTCATGAATCATGAGTTGTGCAGGCCTAATTGAATGCCTCTTGGTTTTTATTACTGTCCTTGGAGCTGAGATGCTGCTGTTATGCCCTTGGTGTGGGATGAACAAAAACAAAGGGGGGGTTGTCAAAAGTGTCTCAGTAGAAATCAGAGTAGATCATGGAAGCCTGAAGTATGCTTAAGCTTGTGGTTGAAGGTCCCTGAACCCAGGTGAAGTTGGATGTGTGGGGATAGCACAAGAATTGCCCAGGTGCATGGATCAGACCGAAAGCCTATCTTATTCAGCCTTCCCCAACCTGGTGATCTCCATATAGCTTTCCTTGCAACTGCCATCATAACAGTGCTGGTTGCAGAAGGTGGAAATTCTATTCCATCACAGCTGCATCCAAAAAAGGCCAAGTGCATGTTTCTGGGACGCTCATAAAGGTGCCTTCCTTTGTTAATCAGAGGTAGACTGCTCTTGAACACGGAGTTCCATTTCAGCTGTCATTGTTAACATCTCTCAGCACACCTTTTCTCCCTACTTTTGCCTATTCCTCTTTTAAAAGTTAACTAAGTAAACAGTTGCCTCTTTCTCTTGGGGCTGTGATATGCATTGCACGTTCTGAACCAGCCAGCCTGAATTCTAATATTATTTTGAGAAGGAAGGTAGTTTTCAACTGCTTGCACATTTTAAACCGTTCACTTCTCTCCTGCTCATGTAATTGGAAGTGGAATGACTCTTGATGTGGAGGTTCTCTTTTCAGCTAGAACAGCAAACAGCCTCTGATTATAGCACCAGAGTTGTGCCTCATGTACCCTGTTCTTCCTTTTCTACGTGCTGTGCAGGGTTCCTGCACCTAGGTGGCCTGCGGACTGCTTTGTACAACTACATTTTTGCCAAGAAACACCAAGGGAGTTTCATCCTCAGACTGGAGGACACAGACCAAAGCCGGGTGGTCCCCGGGGCTGCTGAAGGCATAGAAGATATGCTGGAATGGGCAGGTAATTCTGCTTGCCCACACATGCATGCAGTTCAGGCTCTAACACAGGGGCCAAACAGTGTGTGGGGTTGCATCCTTTGCCAGGTTTCCTCAGGGAAGCAGTGCAAGATGATCAGATCCTCAGTAATAATAATAACAATTTTATTATTTATACCCCGCCCATCTGACTGGGTTGCATTAAACATTTAAAAACTTCCCTATGCAGGGCTACCTTCAGATGTCTTCCCAAGGTTGTATAGTTAGTTATCTTCTTGACATCTGATGGGAGGGTGTTCCACAGGGTGGGTGCCACTACTGAGAAGGCCCTCTGCCTGGCTCCTTGTAACTTCACTTCTCACAGTGAGGGCCCTCGGAGCTGGGTCTTGGTGTCCATTCTGGATGATAGGGGTGGAGATGCTTCTTCAGGTATACAGGGCTGAGGCCGTTTAGGGTTTTAAAGGTCAGCACCAGCATTTTGGATTGTGCTCAGAAATGTACTGGGAGCCAATGTAGGTCTCTTTGTTCTTGGTTTTTCTGTCTTATCCAGGGAGTGGGGAAATAGAAAATATTCCAGCCCCCTCCTCTCGCCACCCCCGCTTTTCTTTCCCAGCATCAACCACCTTGGAGAACAGGACAGCTGCCCCATCACTCTCAGCAAGTTATCTACCCTCCCTGATGCTTAACCTCATAGAAAGGGGTTCAGACTCCCCTCTCCTTGTTTCCTTGCTTACTTTCAAAAAAAAGAAGCAAAACACAATCTCCAAGTCAGCTACCTTGGCCTCAAGGAAACAAATTTATTTGCTGATGGTGAGTTATCCACCACACTTTAGACACATGTGACTTCTGTCCAGCAAGCAAAGAGTTGTACATCTGACACTCTGTGTTCAGTAATTAGATGGCTCCCTCCCACACTTGATTTGTTTTTCCACCTGCATAATGTGCATTTTCTTTGTTATAGTTTTTCTGTTTGGAAAGTTGGGATTTGCAAGATCCAAAAAGGGAGAGGGTTGATTGCTCTGGCCTTCTGTCCCTGTGGCTGCACTCTCACAGGTGCCTAACTCACCTGCCTACTTCTTGATGCTTTTGTCACTGGGGTGCCCACAAGAATGCCTGCCCTTTTATGCTACTGGCTATCTTCCTCTAACTCTTGCTACAGGCATTTCCATCAGAAAAGCCTTGTTTAAAAGGGGGAAATGTGTGTATTGACCACTGGGCTGCAGCACAGTCCAGTGAGTTGGGATTTAAGTGACCTGGGAACCGGGATTTATTTAAAATCAGGGGAGCAGATAATGAGTCACCACTTCTTCACCTGATAAAATCATCATGTGATTATGGGATGTGGGGACTTCAAGCCTCCCTGGGATTTAAATGATCTGAGTCACTGTAAGACTATCTCTGTCTGCACTTTTCTAAACTTGCACTCGAGTTCCCCCAGAGGCGTAGGAAGGGGGGTGCGGTGGGTGCAGTCTGCCCTGGGTGTCATGACTGAGGGGGGTGACAAAATGGCAGGCGAGTGGGCGGCAAACCTCGCGCCTGGCGGCAACAGCTCTTAACCATCCTCAGCAATTTCCAAGTGGTCCACAGGAGGGCAGGGTGGACCACGTTTGGGATCCCTTTGCTCTTGGTTGCTTCTGAAGAGCTGTCCCCTGCCTCCCCTTGCAGGCATCCCACCCGAGGAGAGCCCTCGCCGGGGTGGCCCAGCAGCCCCCTACCAGCAATCCCAGCGACTCAGCCTATACAGGGAAGCCGCAGAGCTGCTTCTGGAGAAGGGGGCTGCCTACCGCTGCTTTTGCACCCCCCAGCGCCTGGAGCTGCTGAAGAAAGAGGCTCTGAGGAACCGGCAGACGCCACGGTAAGGATCAGGTGGAGGTTAGACCTGGGTGTGCTCTCTGCGTGGCTGCTGACGCAACCTGGGTCCTGCTCAGCCGCAGAATTGCTACATGTCTCTCTGCCTTTGACAATTCTGCGTTCTTCCAAGGAGAGTCCTGAATGCTGGTGGGATGGGGGCTGACGTTTGGCTGATGGGCAATCAGGAGGCAGGGCTGGGTGAGTCCAAAGAATTGTCCGTGTGGGGCTCTGTGGAGTTCGGGCCTTGACCCAGCATGCTTACAATCAGGAATGGCCTTGATAGCCAGGAAATGCCAGTGTTTTCCTTATCAGGCTTATCGCTTCAGGGGCCTGTTTCTCAATCTCCAGCAGTATCTGGAACAATAGAGCAAGGACCTTTGCCTAATGCATTGCAGGGAGCTGGACTAATTCTGTGAATCTAAGAGGGAAGGAGAGAGAAGCACTAGCTGTGGCCTGACGCCTCCTCCCCAAATTTCCTTAGTATATGTTCCTTGCTCTGTTGCTACTGTGGAGAAGGGCTTGGGAGATCTTTTGCTATGGCTGCTTGTGGGCAACAATTTATCCTGCTCAGAGTGAGAACTTGGAGGGTTTGGGGGTGGGGGCAAAATGTGTTAAGTCAAAAGCCACAGAGTACAGGTTCTCTTTGTGGGAGAGACAGAGAGGGAAAGAGTCATCAGCCATAATTGAAAAGGGGATGATGGGAACTATCGCTAAGACCATCTGTTTGTCTTCTTTTTTCTTTTTCTTATGTTTATATCCCACCTTTCCTCCAAGGAGCTTAAAGTGGCATACAGGATTTTCCCTTTCCTCATATTATCCTTACAAACAACCCTGTGAGGTAGGCCAGGCTGAGAGGCAGTGACTGGCCCAGGGGCCCCCCATTGAGCTTCATAGCTGAGTGGGGATTTGAACCCCAGTCTCCCAGGTCTTAGTCCAACACACTAACCACTACACCACACTGGCTCTGTTTGAAACAAATCTGTTTTAATGATTTGCTTGTTTTTACCTAGGTATTTTGTTAAATTGGAAATACAGGGTTTTTGTAGCTGTAATTTTCCTTGTTTAGTCGTTTATTGTACCTGTTTTTGTGACTTTTTTACGTTGTTTTTCTCTTATTTTCATTGCTTTGTTCCCCACTCCGGGACTGAAAATACTGTGGGCTATAAATACTGCAAATGAATAATAAAAAAAATCAACAGGCAGGGAGTTCCTAAGTGCCAATGTGCAACCCCTGTAAAAGTACAAGTTCTGGAGACACATTTCCTGCCTCCATCAAAGGCAGGGTGGTCCGGTCAGCTGGGATTCTGGGTTTCTCAAAGCCTTGAAGTTTTGTGTTGGTTCAGTTGAATTAGAATCAGCTGCTTAGGTTATAGATGAAGCCTGCTGCTGCTGCTGCTGCTGCTGCTGTTTCTTCAGATGTGATTCCTAACCCTGCCCCTCTCCTTACAGATATGACAACAGGTGCCGCCACCTGAGCCCCAAGCAGGTGGCCGAGAAGGTGTCTCAGGGCGCTGACTCTGTCATGCGCTTCCGCCTGGAGGAGAACTCGGAACCCTTCTGCGACCTGATCCACGGCTGGAGCAAGCACGTTGTCGCCAGCATCGAAGGGGATCCGGTGATCCTGAAGAGCGATGGCTTCCCCACCTACCACCTGGCCAACGTGGTGGATGACCACGTCATGGGGATCAGCCATGTCCTGCGGGGGGCAGAGTGGCTCATCTCCACCTCCAAGCACCTCCTCCTCTACAGGGCCTTTGGCTGGGACCCACCTCAATTTGGCCACCTCCCGCTGCTCCTGAACAAAGACGGCAGCAAGCTTTCCAAGAGGCAGGGGGACATCTTTGTGGAGCAGCTTGCGCAGGATGGCTGGTTGCCCGAAGCCCTGCTGGACATCATGACAAATTGTGGCTCTGGATTTGCAGGTAATGAGGCCGTAGCCCTCAACACCCCAGCAGGCTGGCTCAGTTGGTGTGAATTCTCTGCTTGTATTTGAATCCTGCTTATAAAATTATGGGTGTCCCGCTTTTCCACCTTGTCTTGGCAAATGACTGTGTTCAGTGGAGTCTCTCCTGGAGCTGGTCCCTCTTTAGTAGGTAGTCCCTGGGCTTCCTGAGGCCTCCCGGGACATTTTCTGCTTAGCCCATCACTGGAATCCTAGAGTTGTATGCCATCGATTCCAGTGGGTCCCAAAATGGGGTACAGTTGGATTACCTGGGCAAGGGAGCTGCAGGCTGGTGCTAAAGGTGGAAATAATTATCATCAATGTTGATGAATTAATTAAATTAAAGGGGACCCCTGACCATTAGGTCCAGTCGTGACCGACTCTGGGGTTGTGGCGCTTATCTCGCTTTATTGGCCGAGGGAGCCGGCGTACAGCTTCCGGGTCATGTGGCCAGCATGACTAAGCCGCTTCTGGCGAACCAGAGCAGCGCACGGAAACGCCGTTTACCTTCCCACCAGAGCAGTACCTATTTATCTACTTGCACTTTGACGTGCTTTCGAACTGCTAGGTTGGCAGGAGCAGGGACCGAGCAACGGGAGCTCACCCCATCGCTGGGATTCGAACCGCCGACCTTCTGATCAGCAAGTCCTAGGCTCTGTGGTTTAACCCACAGCGCCCTATACATATCAATAAATTCTTGTTGGAGCATGTTTTTTCATGTATTCTTCTACACATTTCCATTCTTGTTTGAGATTTTAATTAATCTAATCAAAATCTAATCGGACCTCTTGGTTTCATTTGCAGATAACCGGATGGGCAGGACGTTGAAGGAGCTGATTGAGGAGTTCAACGTGAGCAGGATCGAAAGGCACTCGGCTCTGCTGGATCTTGAGAAGCTGTCTGAGTTCAACAGGTGGAGGAACCAGACGGGCGGGGTAGCACCAGCTTCCATGCATTTCCTGGTTGGCTGTTGATCTGCGGGCTGTTTATCCCCTGTGGGGAGGTCTGCATCTGCTGAGCATCACCTTTTGGTCCCCTTCCCTGTTCCCTTCCTTGGAGCCCAGTCCCCCTCCAGCTCAGGGGGTCTCTTCTGCCACCTCCTTGAAGTCAGGCTGCATTCAGGGAAGAAAAAGCAAGATGTCACATAGGGTGCAAACAGGCATCGCTGAGAAACTGAGGAAGTGTATCCCTAAAAGGTCATCCCACTCCTTATAGCTCAGCCGGTTAAAGCATGCTGCTGACACTGTCAAGGCTGCAGGTTCAATACCCATGTGGATATTCTAGCTGCATATTCTAGTACTGCAGGGGGATGGATTAAATACTCCTCAGGTCCTTTCCATCTCTTCAGTTGTATGATGCTATGAAGTGGCTTTGTGTGTGTGTGCACAGGATCCACCTGACCCGTCGGATTGACGATGACCTGCAACGGCAAGAGCTGGTGGCAGAGGTGCAGGCCTCTGTGGAGGAGACCTACGGGAGCCAGGTGGTAGACCGGGAGGTCCTTGAGAAGGGCTACGTGGAGCAGGTGCTGCTGCTTAGAATGGTAAGTCAGGCAAAGAGGGTGTGTGTGTCTGTGCACAAGTGTGCCTGCCTCTTTACTTTCTTGTTGTTGTTGTTTTTTAAATAAACTGCCAACATAACAAAAGGAAAGAAAACAAAGGCCCTAAATTTTAACACCGCAAAGCATCACATCCTGGGAGCACAAACGATACAGCACGTCTCTAAAGGGATAACAAAGTGTTAACTCAGACATAGATTTCCTTTACAAATAATAATGATATATAAAAATAAGAGTGTCCTCCACCTGTGAGTGTCATCATTAAGAAATAACACAGGCTTAAATGAGCCAGATGGTTTCCACTGGTGGCACTGAGTGACTGGGTGCCTCAATATTTGCATAAGAAATACTATTACAGTGGTACCTCGGGTTAAGTACTTAATTCATTCTGCAGGTCCATTCTTAACCTGAAATCGTTCTTAACCTGAGGTACCACGTTAGCTAATGGGGCCTACTGCTGCTGCCGTGCTGATGGAGCACGATTTCTGTTCTCATCCTGAAGCAAAGTTCTTAACCCGAGGTACTATTTCTGGGTTAGCGGAGTCTGTAACCTGAAGCGCCTGTAACCTGAAGCGTATGTAACCTGAGGTACCACTGTATTATTATTAATTGAGTTTATATACCACCTTATACCTGGAGATCTCAGGGCGGTTCACAGAAAAGAGCACAACATATACAGTGGTACCTCAAGTTACAAACGCCTCAGGTTACATACGCTTCAGGTTACAAACTCCACTAACCTGGAAGAGTTACCTTGAGTTGAGAACTTTGCCCCAGGATGAGAACGGAAAACGTGTGCCGGCGGCACAGCAGCAGCAAGAGGCCCCATTAGCGAAAGCACGCCTCTTGTTAAGAACAGTTTCAGGTTAAGAACAGACCTCCGGAAAGAATTAAGTTTGTAACTAGAGGTACCACTGTATAATCAGAATAAAAACAACAACCCAATAACACACACCCAGAAAAGAGCCACATTTTAGAAGGCTATAGGATGTCAAACAGATCAACCAAAGGCCTGGTTAAAAAGGAACATTTTTGCCTGGAGCCTAAAGGTGTATAATGAAGGTGCCAGGTGAACTTCATGCTATATATGTTTCCTAGCTGGAAACTCTTCGACTTTAAGGTAAGAAGGTGCCGTGGGGCAGGGAGAGATGTGGTGTTGGGGTGGGGGCTCCAGCCAGGGGAACTGATCTGCCTGTCTCTCTGAACCTCAGTGGTCCTTCCCCCCCAGGGTCACATAAGCCGCCTCAAGGACTTGGTGTCACCCAAGTATTCTTTCTTGTGGATCCGGCCCTCCGTGCCTCACGAGGAGCTGCAAACCATTTCAGCAGAGGCAGACAAAATAGGAAGGCTGGTTCTCAGGTGAGTTGCCCCGGACCTTGCCTGTTTTTTTGTTTTTTTTAACCCATTGGGATGTTGCAGCCACCTAGAGGTCTGGCCTCCTCCACCTTCCTCCTCACCTGAGTGACAGCAGGTACTTTCCATGCTGGAGTAAGCGCTTGTTTTCAGTCGGTCTCCCTCATATGGTAAATAAACAGTAGAACCTTACATTATCTCAGCTGGTAAAGTATGAAACTCTTAATCTCAGGGTTGTGGGTTTGAGCCCCACGTTGGGCAAAAGATTCCCCCACATTTGAGCCCCATATTGGGCATTGCAGGGGGTTGGACTAGATGACCCTCGTGTTCCCTTCCAAGTCTACAATTCTATGACTCTTGCCACATGAAGGGTCTTCTGCAAGTGAAACAACCTGCCCTGCAAAATGGATATGATAAATCACTTGGCAGTAGCTTTTCCAAGTGAAAACTGAGCCACAGTTTAGAAAAACGAGTTTGAAGTAATATCCTTTCTTCTTCTTCTTCTCTTCCCAAAGGTTGCTGGAACAGCCGGTGGCTGCTCTGACCCCAGAGGAGCTGGGCAAAGACCTGAGGCGGCTTCAGGAGCAGATAAGTGGGACCCAGTACAGTGGCATGATGAGACTTCTCCGCTTGGCCCTCAGTGGCCAGAAGGTAAATTTCCCCTGGCCCTGCTTCCCAAATCTCATCATCTGAATTGCTCTGCTTTGAAAGCCAATAGCTGGCTTGGCTCTGCTAATGGACCTCAGTGGTAGTTGCTGCATCTCTTTAAAATAATCGAAAGAGCCATCCTGGTAGACAGCCTATCAGTTAAATCAGTGAAATCAGTTAACACGGATGGGCCATTCCTGACAATTAATAATGAAAAAGTATGAGCAAAAACCCACAGGTCAAGCTAGAGCTAGAATAAAACCAAGAATAAGGATGGATAGCTCAGTTGGTTAGAGCATGGTGCTGACAATGCCAAAGTTGCAGGTTCCATTCAGGGACAGCTGCATATTCCTGCATTGCAGGGGATTGGATCCTCTGGGTCCCTTCCAACTCTATGATTCTGTGAGCCCTCCCCACACCCCGAGGCATGCCCTGATCAGCAAGTCTTTACTTGGCGCCTGAATGGCAACATGAAGATGCCAGCTAAACACCTAATACAGGTTGCCAGTTTTTAAAATGTTGTTCCATTTATTGGGCAGCGCTGAAATCATAGGAAGCTGCCTTCAGATGTCTTCTAAAAGTCACATACTTGTTTATTTCCTTGACATCTGGTGGGAGGGTGTTCCACAGGGCGGGCGCCACCACCAAGAAGGCCCTATGCCTGGTTCCCTGTAAGCCCACTTCTTCCAGTGAGGGAATCGCCAGAAGGCCCTCGGAGCTGGACCTCAGTATCCGGGCTGAATGATGGAGGTGGAGACGCCCCTTCAGGTATACTGGGCCGATGTTGTTTACTCAGGAGGAGTGGTGGTACTGTAGCTACAAAGGTTGTAGAGCACTCCATCAATGGAATTGTGGTATGAATATGGAAGAGGAAGTGATGTAATGGAGGCCTCTCAGACTCTAGCTTCCACAGAGCTTCAGGAGCTCCGGTTTTCAAGTAGGGAGGTGTTCCTTCCCAGTTAGCAGGGGCTCCCCCTCCCTTTCTGGAGTAACCTCCCTGTCCATTTCAGGAAGGACCCAGCGTTGCTGAGATGATGGTCTCCTTGGGGCCCAGAGAGGCCAGCGCACGGATCCAGAGAGCCCTTTGCAGCTGACCTGTTGAAGCAAAACAGCCAACCAAACTTTCAATAGAGCTTGCATGTCAAGCCTTCCACGAAGCTCAGACACCTTCCTGTGGACTGCAGAGCATCCCACAGCCACGGACTTGACCCCTTCTCTCTCTCTCTTTAAAAGTGCTCTGGGGTTGGCAGCCTGGCATTGGCACTGAGACCCTAAGGGGATTTCCGGTTCTAGTTGAGTCTGACGTGGCATTAATAAAGAAAGCAAAAACACTGGCTGGAGGTCAAAGTGTTGCTGTGATCGCTTTCCACGTGGCCTCGCAGCCATTGTCACCCCGCTGGGCATTCCTTCAGGACTGGGGAGCAGCCTCAACCTTGGAAGCCACAGGAGAGTGAGCCAAACCGAAAGTCTAGTTCCATAGAATTCAAAGGGTATTTTTATTGCATTACAATCTCAGAGATAATTAATTGCAATAGATTGGACTAGATGACCCTTGGGGACTTTCCCCACTCTACAATTCTCTGGTTCTATGAAAAGGAGCAATAAAATACAATTGAAAATCAATATGAATCTTTAATGTGACGTTTGCACCATCATCAGCCATAAATCCACAGAGATGTGTGGTCCTGCTGGGTGTTACAGCATCTCTTGTGCTCAGCCTAGTCTCTCTGCCCAGGGCTGGATTAACCATTAAGCAAAATAAGCATGTGCTTAGGGCATCAAGGGAAGGAGGACACCATAGGAATTTCCCCTTGGTGCAGCTGAACACAAACATCATTTCTACAACTATGCAAAAATAAACATTACTTTCCATCTTACTGTAGTTTTCGTTTCATTTCAAAAAGTAAAAATTTATATTACAGTTTATTATTGTTTATATTTTGAATTAGATATACGTGGGGGCACCAAAATCTTTTCATGGCATAGGGCCTCCAAAGGTCTTTGCCCCTCTGAGCACCATTTTGGGATGTCTTTCCAGAACAAGGGTAGTGCCCTCCGCAGACATCCCTATATGAGCAACCTTGAATGGCTCAGACTGCGACCCTTTGTGGTGAAGGAAGGTGACTCTTCCAAGTCAAGTGTGGCTACAGGCTGGCTTGGAAGGTAAGCAAGCAGCGGGGGGCCTGGGAAGCAGAGCTCAGTCTATCAGCTCTGCTGTGGCAGCTCTCACCAGGCCTCCTTTCCCCTCCGCTGTCTCCTGGGGAGACTGCCATTCCGGCAGACTGCCTCGGTGCAAGAGAGAGCTGGGGAGCAAGGCCCATTACATTTTGCTAAATGCCCAGCTTGCTAAAAGCAGAGACATCACCTTGCCAACAAAGGTCCGTATAGTTAAAGCTATGGTTTTCCCAGTAGTGATGTATGCAAGTGAGAGCTGGACCATAAAGAAGGCTGATCGCCAAAGAATTGATGCTTTTGAATTATGGTGCTGGAGGAGACTCTTGAGAGTCCCATGGACTGCAAGAAGATCAAACACATCCATTCTTAAGGAAATCAGCCCTGAGTGCTCACTGGAAGGACAGATCGTGAAGCTGAGGCTCCAATACTTTGGCCACCTCGTGAGAAGAGAAGACTCCCTGGAAAAGACCCTGATGTTGGGAAAGATGGAGGGCACATGGAGAAGGGGACGACAGAGGACGAGATGGTTGGATAGTGTTCTCGAAGCTACCAGCATAAGTTTGTCCAAACTGCGGGAGACAGTGGAAGACAGGAGTGCCTGGTGTGCTCTGGTCCATGGAATCACGAAGAGTCGGACACGACTAAATGACTAAACAACAGCAACAAATGCCCAGCTCTATGATGCACCTTCTGTCCCTGAGCTGGCCCAGCTGGTCATTACAGGAACAACTGTCTAGAAGTTGGTGCCTGAGTTTTGATTTTCTTCCCTCCCTCCCTGTCCCTTTCCCTTGCCTGTCCTGTCATTTCTCTTAAGATTGTAGACCTGAGGGTAGGGACTGTCAGGCCTTTTTGGCTGAAGAATAGGGCACAAAACAAACAATAGATAAGCTGACCCAGGCAGGGTCCTAAGGCCAGCCATGTTGGGGGTGGGAAGGGGAACAGTATTCTGAGTCACTCCCCCCTTTATCTTTAATAGATTTGGCCATTGTCTGATACTTCTCTATTTCAGCCCACTATTCTCTTCTGGCTGGGGTATCCCAGTTCTCTCTAGATTCCGGCGGCCCAGCTAAGTGAGTTGCTGGGCTTTGGGAAAGCAGTGCAAGGGCTTGGAGGGTGCATGCACCCCTCAGACCACCCACTGGACTACCCCACTCTAGATTAAGGTGGGTATCCTGGTGTCCCCTCCAGATGTTGTTGGACTATTCCCCCTGACCACTGGCCAGTGTTGGCTGTGAGGCTGATGGGAACTGGCCCCCATCCCCAGGTCATAGAGCAGTGGTTCTGAAAGTGAGTGTTACAACCCCCTGGGGGCAGTGGAGATACCTAGCAGCGCACCAATGTGTGTCAATGACTATCTGACTTTGAAAAGCAGGTATCACTCGATCAAGTTCCTCAGTTTTGTGGAATCACTCAAACTACAGAGTTTAATTGGGTTTTGCATTAATGTGCAATTGAGTAATTGTTAATAAAATGTGCAATCTATTAATTTTGAATTGTATTGCATTATTATCTTCCTCGGGGTGGTGATAACTACTGTTCTGACTATAGTAATGCTTTTCAGAGGGCAGAGGGTAGAAGATGAGTTTATGCGACCAAGAGGTTCAAAATATCTTAGGAACCACTGAGCTATAGGCAAACATTTACAAAAACAAAAAAATCCAAATCCTTAGAGAAGAGCCTCACTTCCATTAGGCCAACCCAAATGTTGCAAAGGAGTGGGCAAACTTTTTCCCACTTCCAGCCTGACAAGAACATTGCTGTAATATGGATTATCGTTATTTTTCTTGTGGGCCTGAGGCTTTGGTTTTTAATTGTGCTTTTCCAAGCTGATGTGAACACTAATCCATTTTGAGTCTATCATTTTAACTTCTCGAAAGTTTTACATTATTGCTGTTCATTTTTCTTATAATTTTGTTGGTTGTTTTTTTTTTTTTTTTTGGTAAACCACTTTACGCTGTTTTATTAAGCGATGTAAAAATCTATCTGCCCCCTGTCCTCTCTCCCCTTATGCTCCCCTTGCCTCCACCCTCCGCCAATGTTTTGCCCCTAGCCGAGCTGCCCAAGGCGCGGAGCCCCCGGGGAGAGGCTGCTCTGGGCGGCTTCCCGGTCCCTCGCGGCGGCTTCTGGTGCGCTTTTCCCCAGCGGGGCTCCAGTGCCAGGCCCGGGGCTGCTCCTGGCCTCCGCCTGTTGCTGCCCAGCGCCGGGCGCGGAGGCGGCGCTCCGGCTGCCTCTCTCCGCCCCGGGCGGGCGCCGAGGCGGGGTCTGGGCGCCGGAGGGTCGTCCCACCCGGGGCTGGGCGTGCCGGGCCAATTTTCTGCCCGGCCGAGGAAGAGGGAGGCAGGCCATGGCGCGGGCGGCTCCTCCGGGCGCGCTGGAGCTGCTGCTGCGTGAGTGTGGGGAGGAGAGGGAGGGCGCTCTGCACGCGCTCAGAGGCTACGGCGCCTGGCTGGGCGCCTCTCCGGGCTGAGTTCCGCGGAGCTTGGCTCCTTGGCTCCTGAGACGCGGGAGGAGGAAGAAAGGACACCCCACCCGGCCGGCCCGGCCCGGCCCTTCGCTCCCAAATCTGGCATATGAGCCTGGAGGGGGGTGTCTTGGAAAGCGCTCACCGCTGGGAGCTTTTCCTGCAAACCACCCGAAGCGTCAAACGGTGCAACTCGGAAGCGGTTTTGCGCCAGGCGGCTTAAACTGGCCCCCTTAGGCAAGACGGAGTCAAAGTGGCTGCGCGTTTTTTCAACCCAGACTGGGGGACCCAACAGTTTTGCCTTCCGATTTCTCCCCCCGTCAAAGCTGTTTTGATACTCCTTTTATTCAATGTTGCCGACTCTCTCTCTCTGTTTTTTTAATTTGAGGGCAGATCATTTGGGGATCTTCTAGTTTCGTCATGTTTGAGGTACTTCTTGCTTCCTGGACTTAATAACCTGATATTTTGCCATAATTTTTTAAAATTCGATCCCCACTCTTGACTCAGGTGGGCTTAGTCAGACTTAAATACCTCATCATTCTCCCTTCTTTTTAAAACTTTTTTTTTGTTTTGTTCAGACAAGCCTTTACAAAATGATGTTTTGTTTTAATCAGTCAGTGTCTATTGATATTCACTGATAAATTTTAACCATGTTTTTATGGCCATTTGCTGATTTTTATAACTTTATATGTTGTACTCTACCTTGCTGTGTTTTCCCCCCTTGAAAGTGTGGATTATAAATTCATAAATAAATAAATAATGTAAGATATATATATATATTTATTGGCCCATTATCCTCACTGCTTTTATTCATGGGCAATTTCTTACTGCTCTTGCTCAAAGTTAAAGACATATGAAGAGCCTTTTTGGAATCTGGCCCAAAGCCCATCTGGGCTGGCATCCTGTTCTCACAGTTACCAACAAGATGCCCATGGGAAGCTAGCAAAGCAAGCAGGCCTGGGCACAAGGGCACTTTTCCCTCCTGTGGCTTCCAGCAACTGGCATTCACATGCATTGCTGCCTCTGACTAGTTTCTGCAAATAAGAGTAACTCCTTGTTTAGTTTTGTTGTTGTTGTTGTTGTTTTTAAAATAAAAACAAGAGTACACATTCCCAGCTAATTCTGGCTTCAGGGCTGTCTGTTGTATAAATGCTTCCCTAAATCAAAGGCCTTCATTACAGAAAAAAGGATTATTTTCTCACTCTATAAAAAGCTTTCTCTGACGCAAGGGAAAAAAGCCCTGTAATTTTTTCTGTTCTGATTTGAGCCAGCAGTAATCTGATGCAATCTGACGTTTTCCTGCCAGGCATGAAAATGCATCTGATCAACGCCTGTATATTTATCAGTCAATTTGCCAATACAGTAGATAGCATTTCAAAATTATGTTGGAGAGAACTGGTGGAAAGAACATTCTCCATCCTCTTTACACCTCATCCTCTTTACACCTGGATTTCCCTTCCTAATTAAAGAGCCTGACCATTCATTTGTTAACTGCGCAATCCTATATGTGTCTACTCAGAAGTAAGTCCTGTTGAGTTCAATAGGGTTAGTCCCAGGTGAGTAGGTATAGGATTGCAGCCTAAATGCTGTATATTCTCTTATAAGTGCAATGGTTTCATTTTTCTTTAACTGCTCAATAACTTGGTTTTTGTCAACTGAACAGAATTATTAAGCACCATTCTCTCTTTTGAGGATATTGCAACAATTTCTAACTTCCCTTAAAAATCTGCAGTCTTCAAAACTCTCAGAAACAAAAAGATTTCTAAGATACACTCTGCCCCCAGTTTGTCTCTTTCTTTCATAGCAAACCTGCTCTTGTTTCTTTTTTCTAACTAAAAGGTTGGATCTTCCCTGTTGTTTCTTGGCTGCCAACAAAACTACAAAATGTAAAAACACACACACACCAAAAACTCAGTTTATTCTTTGTTTTATCAGTGGGCATATCTAAAGCTTTTAAAATCTCCATCCAATATTATCTCATCCTCTTCAAAGTATCTAATTTCTTTTAAACAAAGGCCTTCCTTTCTGTGTACCATTTACTTTACGGTTGTTATTTTCATCCTCCCACTTGAGACTTTCAACACAAATCTCCCATCAGTATCTATTTTTATTAATATTTACTGAATTCATGCCTCGCCTTTCCTCCCCAAGGAGCCCAGGCTAGCAAACAAATACACAATGTGAAAACGAAAGCAAAAATGGATGAAAACATTCTAAGAGCAGTTGCAACTTGAATACCCTAAAACAGTTACAGTTAAAAATAGTCTAAAAGCAATTGCAATCAATAACATTCTTCCATTCACTGATCTTGGAGTTTCCAGGAACAGCCACCAACAGATGTGCAGGTAAACAAGAATGTTTTCAGGTTCCTTTTGAAACTAGCAATGGAGACAGGCACACCTCACTAAGGAAGACATTTGCACAACTGGGGAGCCACCACTGAAAAGGCCCCTGTCTGGTGACTATTTCTTCCTCTCCTTCCTAGCTTATTTTCTAAATACACTGCAGCCCCCTTAGATATGGTTGCCTAGGGGAGAGGACTAGGCTGCCTCACAAGCATAAAGCTATTTCACTTTCTGCTCCCTTTCTCTTTTCTGTGTCCTTTCACTGGCAACAGAGCAGGGCTGGGGCTGGATAGCAGGCAACACCTGGTGCCGATCAGAAATTGGTGTTTTGCCCAGCTGTGCTGCACTGTTGTGACACTTCCCAACCTTGTCTTCCATGGCAGACAAAGCCACAGACCCCAGTAACCCTGAGGAAAACTGGGAATGTATCCAGAGGTTTAGCGACCTGGTCAACGCAGATGCTGACAGGTAAGGCTGCACTGGGTGAGGAGAACCTTTTGCTGGGCCACTTCCAGCTCGAGGTGGATTTGGAAGTTGGCAAAGGTTTTGTCTTGAGCATGGAGAGGTGGTCAGAGTTTAAAAGGTAAAGGGACCCCTGACCATTAGGTCCAGTCGTGGCCGACTCTGGGGTTGCGGTGCTCATCTCGATTTATTGGCTGAGGGAGCCGGCGTACAGCTTCCGGGTCATGTGGCCAGCATGACTAAGCCGCTTCTGGCGAACCAGAGCAGTGCACGGAAACGCCATTTACCTTCCAGCCGGAGTGGTACCTATTTATCTACTTGCACTTTGATGTGCTTTTGAACTGCTAGGTTGGCAGGAGCAGGGACCGAGCAACGGGAGCTCACCCTGTTGCGGGGATTTGAACCGCCGACCTTCTGGTCAGCAAGTCCTAGGCTCTTTGGTTTAACCCACAGCGCCACCTGCTTCAGAGCTTGTGTTACCCCAAAGTTCTGTTTGCTACCCTTTGCCCATGTG
Source organism: Podarcis pityusensis (assembly GCF_964106645.2). Taxonomy (NCBI): domain Eukaryota; kingdom Metazoa; phylum Chordata; class Lepidosauria; order Squamata; family Lacertidae; genus Podarcis; species Podarcis pityusensis. The sequence continues at coordinate 24,944,153 of NC_138039.1, forward strand.
CAGAGGCACTACAGCAGGGCAGATTGTGGGAGATTCCCAGGCAGTGCAGGAGAGGGGAGAGCGCCTCTGTCCTCTTCTTGCAGTGTGTGGTCAGATTCTGGCTTGCAGTTGTTGCGTTGTGTGTGGGTTGCTTGTGTTTCCTTGCCCAGGAATCCGTTGAGCCTTGGGCACTGTTTGCTGAAAGCAAATGAATTCTTGAGAGCTTTTGCATCTCCTAAAACATAGCACCTGATTGAAATTTGAATGTCTGGCAATGTTCCTTGACTGGGGATGGGCTTGGAACGAACCTCAGCTCTCTTTCTGCACAATTTCTGCTCATTCCATCCTTTTCTTGCGTGGCATTTTATGTCATGCCAAGAGTGTGCTTGAGCTCCTTTGGCAGAGATGATCTATTGTTTCTTGAGGAGCAGTTTCGCTTCTTGTGGCTCAAGCACCTATCTGCTTTCTTTTGCAGTTGTTTCTGGTCAAACAGGTTCAGCTGGCTTCTATATTGCGTGAAAAGCCTGTACAACCTGTTGGCAAGGTGCCAGACTGGAGCATGTTTAGCCATCATGAACAGCAGTGATCACTCTTACAAACCATGTTCAACACTCTCAGAGAAGAAACAACGAGTGGTTTACCTCCACTCCTCAGCTACTTTCCTGTAGAGACTGAGAAAAAAAACCCCAAATAACAGGGTTCAGCAGATATTACCCTAAAATGTCATGCAGTTGGAAGTGGCAGGTGTCAGCTGCCTATGAGATATCCCTGGATCTTGTGTGGCAAAAGCAGAGAGCTGGTCTTGGGTGCAGAAGTACAGCTCTTCTCTTGCCCATCACTGAGCAAACTGCCCTCTTCCTCTTGAAAACATAGAAAACTGCCTTGTGCTAGCTCAGGATTGTGTGCATGCTGACTGGCAGCTGTGGCTCTCCAAGTTTTTCAGGCAGGGAGTATTTCCCCCCAGCCCTTCCTGGACCTTCTGCATGCCAAGCAGATGCTCTCCCATTGAGCTTTGCCCCCCCCCCCCGACAGCAATAGCCACCTGCCTCCTCTGGTTGTGAAGGTGAATTCAAGAATGATTTCAGGGACTATGGCATGACTGCTTTTCTTTTTTACCTCTCTCTCAGCATTGCTGCAGCTCTGAAGTTGCTGGAACATAAGATCCAGTCGCCGCAGGAGGCAGAGGCTCTGCATGCGCTAACCGTAAGTGTACCAGGGCCTGGAAATCCTGGGTTCAAATTCCCACTTGGACATGAAGGGTGACCTTGGGCCAGTTGCTGCCTCTCAGTCCCATAACTGGTTTGTTGTGGGGATTAAATAAGAAGAGGGAGAACTGTGTACTTGCTCTCCTTGGAGAAAAAGGTGGGATATAAATGCAATAAATAAGTGTGAGCATTGTGCAACCCAGTGTGTCCTGTGGTATCCTGGACACAGGGATATTGTGCATGCAAGGCCTTGCATTTCCTCTTTGGAGTCCAGGCTTCTTGTTCCCCCATTTGCTGTGTGGACAGAGCAGCTGCTGCTGAGCATCTGGGTTGAGAATTCTGCAGTTTGGTGGTTCTTTTTTTCCTCTTTTTGAGGGGGAGCTTCCTGCTCTTGTAGCTTGTCACATCTGCATTACACAACCTTTGTCGTCCCCCCAGCCATCCTAATCAGTCTCAGCCTGATTGAGTCCACCTTCTCCTACCTCATTTGCTCACTGAGCTATGCCTGACAACTGGCACTGCTTGCAACACCTTCCCTGCTTATTCTGAACAGCCTGTTAGCTTAGGCTTGGAATCAGTTCTCAGTGCCAGGGGTCAGTTGTGGCCAGTGTGACATTATTAAAAATGCAGCATCTGTGAGCATGTGCAGAGTATTTTTCTCCTTCCTGAAATTCCCATATCGAGATGAGCAAGGGCAGATATGGATTAACCAACCCAGAGTCTCTCTGCCAGCCTTCATCCACCTAGTGACTGACCTGTAGGTGTTTTCGACTATAGCTCCCACCACAAATGCTGGCTGCAGCTGATAGGAATTGCAGTCCAAAATGTCTGGAGAGCACCCACCCAGTGATGGCTGCCCTTTGCACTTCTATTTGACTTAGAGAAAATAGCACCTCCCCTCCCTGCAACCCTGGGTCCCCTTTTCCGCTGCCTTTACCTAGAGAAAGTTACCTGGCTCTGTTTTCTGCACCTTTTGTCGTCACCTTGAATGGCTTGGTGACCCCACTGCCTAAGGACAAGGCTGGCGTGATGGGGTCTTGGGGGCTCCCTGTGGATTTGCCCGCTCTTTTAGGATCAAGGTTTGTGTTTGCCTCTTTCTCCCTACGAGGTCTTGGAGATGTGTGTGAACAACTGCGGAGAGAATTTCCATCATGAAATGGGGAAGTTCCGATTTCTGAATGGTCTCATCAAGGTCCTTTCTCCCAAGGTAAGTGCCCAGGCAGGTGAAGCTCAGAAATTCAAAGTGTTGGTACTGACCTTTAAAGCCCTAAACGGCCTTGGCCCAGTATACCTGAAGGAGCATCTCCACCCCCATCGTTTAGCCCAGACACTGAGGTCCAGCTCCGAGGGCCTTCTGGTGGTTCCCTCACTGTGAAAAGTGAAGTTACAAGGAACCAGGCAGAGGGCCTTTTCAGTAGTGATACCCGTCCTGTGGAACATCCTCCCATCAGATGTCAAGGAAATAAACAACTATCTGACTTTTAGAAGACATCTGAAGGCAGCCCTGTTTAGGGAAGTTTTTAATGTTTGATGTTTTGTTGTGTTTTTAATATTCTATTAGGAACAGCCCAGAGTGGTTGGGGAAACCCAGCCAGATGGGCAGGGTATAAATATTAAATTATTATTATTATATAGAAAAAGAAGCCTGGAAGGGAGGGGGCCCTTGTCAGAAAAGGGGTGGCTGGGAGGTCTCTTCAGAAGGGCCTCCTCAGACAGTGGCGTAGTGTGGGTTGTCAGCACCCGGGGCAAGGCAAGTAATTTGCGCCCCCTAACCCGTGGATTTGCGCCCCCTAACCCTAACCCCCAAATGTTGCACCCGGTGCGGCCGGCCCCCCATGCACCCCCCACGCTACGCCACTGTCCTCAGAGTCCTAAAGGTCAAGATAAAGTTGGGGTTGTGTGTGGTTGTTTTTAAAAGAGGGGTCGATTCTGTACTTCCAGCAACATCTGCAGGGCCACTGGTTATCCCCCGTTCCCACTGTTAAGGGTACAGGTGCATCCTTTGAAGGCATAAAACATCTGAAATGTACAAGGATTTATTTTGCGTGGGTGGAAGTACAAGATGCCGCGGGCACAGTCTTGCTTTGTGAGGAGCCGGGGACTCCCCAAGGTGGTGGTCTTTCTTCTTCTGGTTCCAACCATCTTTACTTTGGGCTTCCCAGTATCTCGGAGAGTGGTCGACGGACAGAGTCAAATCCCGCATCGTCGAGCTGCTGTTCAGTTGGATGGTGTGGTTTCCTCAGGAAGTGAAAATCCGCGACGCTTATCAAATGTTGAAGAAACAAGGTCTCCATTTAGCTGTTTCTTCTGTCTGTGTTCTCCCCCACCTCCTTCCCATCTCAAAGTCACATGGCCTTAAACCACAAGCCTGCTGACCAAAATTCTTCTAACAACCTTTTCCCTCACGAGGTTTTTCCGTGAGAAAGCAGAACAAAGTATTTTTCTTCCTGGGACCACAAAAAAAGGGTTTTGCAGCTTTACCTCTCTTATCTCTTCTAAACTACTTACTGTGGTGGGTCTATTTATTTACAGTGGTACCTATGGTTACGTACTTAATTCGTTCCGGAGGTCCGTTCTTAACCTGAAACTGTTCTTAACCTGAAGCACCACTTTAACTAATGGGGCCTCCCGCTGCCGCCACGCTGCCGGAGCCCGATTTCTGTTCTTATCCTGAAGCAAAGTTCTAATCTGAAGCACTATTTCTGGGTTAGTGGAGTCTGTAATCTGAAGCGTATGTAACCTGAGGTACCACTGTATTGCCCTTGTATCTCCTCATTTTCTTCCAAGAAGCTCAAGTTGGCCTCCATTTTCTCCTCACTTATCATCACAACAACCATGTGAGGTGGCTAAGGCTGAGAAGTGGTGACTGCCGAAGGTCACACCTATTGAGCTTCATGGCCAGGTGGGGAGGTTTGAACCCTGGTCTCCCAGGTTTTAGTCTGCCACTTTTTTTTTGCCAATTAATTTTTATTCATTTTCAAATTTATAAAACATCATAACCAAATTTAATTTAATTTAAATACCTCCCCCCCAACTGCTTTCCCACTCTCATATATACTCCAATCCATCCCCTTTAACATACTGCTTTAACATTCATCTCTAACGATCATCCATTTTAAAAAACAAATTCTAGTCCGACACTCTTAACAGCTGCATCCAAAAGTTTTTGCAGTGGAATCTGAAGCCTTGCAGATGACAAATTGCAGGCGGTTTAAGGCCAGCTTTTGCTCCTTTGCTTTCAATTTTTAGTTTCTTGCATTTTGAATCTCTGAATTCCAGGCTCGGGCAACTAGCTTTAAATGCCTTTTCTGTTGTGATTTGTCACTTTAAATGGCCCCTAAGCATCCTTGAACTGTGAGTGTGCCAACACTGCAAAGCTTTATTTCAGGGATCGTCAAACAAGACCCCAAACTACCGGAAGACAAAATTCTGCCACCACCTTCTCCACGGCCGGCTAGCTCCATTTTTGATGCTGATGATGAGAAATCCAAGGTAACCTGCTCCTCCTTGTGGTCAAGCTGGACGCTGCACCGCCACTATTGCTCATGTTAATCATGGACTTGGGTAGTGGGTGCCGACAGGGTGACCCACGGGGGCCCCTGACAAGCCTTTTGGGGATTGAATCAAGGACTTTCTGCATGCAAAGCAGACTTTTGTCCCCTGAGCCTACAGCCCTTCCCTTGTTGTTTTTTTTAAATATCCTGGTTATAAAACTTTATTCTGAGAAATGCTGCTTTCTCCATGCAAAACCAGACCATCTGAAAGCCTTGTTGGTAAATATTCAAAGCAGCCCTTTTTAAAAAAAAGTAGGAGTCTCTCCCCCCCCCTTTCTTTTTTGCTCCTGAACAGCTTTGCTTGAGACGAAGTGTGCCATTGACTGTGCGGTGATGCTTCCGGCCTGGTCCTCACCTTCTCCCTTCCTCTCCTCAGCTTTTAACAAGGCTCCTGAAAAGCAAAAACCCAGAGGACCTTCAGGCAGCAAACAGGCTGATCAAAGGGATGATCAGAGAGGTAGGCCTTCTCTCTGCCATTTCCCCCCATTGTCTGGCAGCATCTGGTGCCAGAGGGCTCCATTCTCATGGAGAAGCCAGTGTGGTGTAATGGTTAAAGTGCTGGACTATTACCTGGAAGAGACCAGGGTTCTAATCCCCCCTCAGCCATGAAGCTCACTGGATGTGACTTTGGGCCAATTACTGCATTATTATTACCCCACTCATCTGACTGGGTTGCCTCTGGGTGGCTTCCAACAAATATAAAAACCTTCAGATGTCTTCTTAAAGTTGTATAGTTACTTAACTCCTTGACATCTGATGGGAAGGCATGCCACAAGGTGGGCGCCACTACCAAGAAGGCCCTCTGCCTGGTTCTTTGTAACTTCACTCCTTGCAGCCTCACCTACCTTACAGGGTTGTTGTGGTGATTAAATGAAGTGCAGGAGAACTGTGTATGAATAGAGGGGAGAATCCTTGAGCTCCTTGGAGGGGAAAAGATATAAAGGCAACAAATAAAGAAATGCAAGCACAGATTCTTAGGTCGTCTTCAAACTTTCTCTGGTTTGCTTTTCTAGGGCTCAGTTTATTATCAGACCTTGATATGAGAGGAACAAGCTGAGGCTGCTAATTGCTTAGGGGAAATGCCTTGTGACCTAGAATCATAGAGTCACAGAATTGTAGAGTAGGAATAAGGGTCCCAGGGGTCATCTAGCCCCACCCTCTGCAACACAGCTAAAGAATCTGAGTGTGTTTGGCCCATTGCAGGAGCAGGAGAAATCAGCCAAGGTCTCCAGGCGACTGAACGCTCTGAAGGAAGCCCACAGCAACGCAGAGGCATTGGAGGAGATGCTGAGAAGCTGGCAAGAAAGCAAGGGAGCCGGGACCCCCACGTCAACCCTGGAGCTCCTGCAGGTAAGTCCTGCTCACTCCCTTCCCCCTCCCCCCGACCCTTGGGGAGCACCTCTGAAGTCCAGGCATGGAAGGCACAGCAGCTAGTGTGCTCTGTAAGGCCTTTCTCCAGGGAGCCCCATATGCTCCAGAACCTCCCTCTGCCTGGCTATGGCTCTTGAGGACAGTGGTGGGGCCTCTGCAGTATGCATTGGTTGACTTGTTTGTCACGAGGGGAGAGAGAGGACCTCTGTTTTCAGATTCCTTCCCACAATTCTCAATGAATACCACTTGCTGGGAATCACACAAGGTGGGAAAGCACTGCCGTTGGTGCACCCAGGTCCTGTCTGCGGGCTTCCCATTGTGGCATTTTGTTGGCCTCCTTAGTGAGGAGAGGATGTTGGGCTTGATGAACCTCTGGCTGCAAGGTTTTTTCTGATGTTCTTCAGTTGCATATATACCCCTCTGGCTAGAAAACTGGACTGGGCTTAACTGAATTCTGGGTGCCTGGAATCTGCCCTGAAACACGTGGCGGAATATTATAACAACACGATGAATAAAGTGCCTCTGAGCATGCGTGGTGCGCTTTCCTCCTCCCCTCGGGCCACAGCTGGGGTGGGGTGGGGCTGGCTCAGCTGGCCTGTGAGGCTGAGCCAGCGGCACTTCCACTCTGGCTGTGTCCTTCCACAGGCCACGTTTGCCAAGTGCGAGAGGCTGAAGCCGCTGCTCTTCCGTGTGGCCAGTGAGACGGTGGAAGACGAGGAGGCTCTGGGTAAGAACAGGAACAACAAACAAGGGAAGGGAAGTGGAGGGGCTGGGCAGGGGTGTGTGTGTAGAGAGAGGGATGTTACAGAGGCCCAATAAATGCAGTTTTGTCCTGGCTGAGAAGGGAACAGCTGTCCCCTATTCTCTCTACCCTCAAATTAGGAAACTGCTGGATTTGAAATCACTTTTATTTATTTTTTGTATGTAATTTTTATTAAGTTTTCTGTTTTACAATTTAAGATACTCATTTTACATCCTTAAGATATCAGTGACTTCCCTTCTTCTCTTTCCATGGTTCATTTCACATATCATAAATCCCTGCATATTTTACAAAAACTATACCATTCAGTATTCCATTGTTGCATCCATCAAAACTTATTTACACTGTTTAATTTATCTTAATGCTGCCAATGTTTTCAGCTGTACATCATTATTTTCCATATATTCAACAAATGTTTTCCAATCTTCTTTAAACGTATGTTCTTGTTCTCTTATTCTATTTGTTAAGTCTGTGAGTTGTGCATATTCTGTCAACTTAAGTTGCCATTCTTCTTTAGTTGGGACCTCGCTCGTTTTCCATTTTGGGGTGAAATCAATTTTATTAGATGGGGTTTGTGTGTGTTTTGTTAGCCCCGAGAATTAGAATTCCAGGGTTTTAATTTGTTAACAGGGGTAACTTAATTTTTTTTTTTTAATGCTAATAATACAGAACACATGGAACAAAGCAGCCCCCACCCTACAAATAACAATTGTTTTCTTGTAATTGTTGAGTGAAGCTCGTGGTGCAAATTCTCACTCTTGTTGCTTCTGTAGGGGAGGTTCTGCAGGCAAGTGACAGGCTCACACGGGTGCTGTGCTCTTACAAGGACGTTGTGGGTACCGCTGGGGATTCTGGGACCAGCTCTGGTGGTGCTGCTGGTAGGTCAAGGTTGGCAAGGCTGTCCCTGTCTTGTAAAGGGTCTGGGGGAGGCCCTGCTTGCAGTGAACCCAAGGGGCAGATTGAGATGGGCTAGGGTGAATCATAGTAGAGTTGGAAGGGACCACATTTGTCCAGTCATCTGCAATGCAGGAACCTTTTGCCTAATGTGGGACTCAAACCCACTACCCTGAGATTAAGAGTCCCATGCCCTACTGACTGAGCTATCATACAGGTGCCTTTTTGTTCTTCAGAGTTGTTGGGTAGGGATTTAAAGAGGGGGGTGAGGAGGTGGCTTTGAGAAGGAAGGAAAAAAGGAGGGTCAGAAGGACGAGCAGAAAACCGCATCAGGTGACTACTCCGTTTTGCGAACCACAAACTACAGGATGGCCCCCTTTTTTAAAAAAGCTACCAGCTCTTTAAGTCTCTGCTTTGAAGCACCACAGTAAACGAAAACATTCTGCTCTGCAGGTCAGGATAGTCAGGGAGCACTTTGGGAAGCTTTGCTAAACCAGAGCAGCTAGCCAGCCTACAGTTTCAAAAGCCTGACACAGTTTGCTGGTTTTCTTGCTTGTTTAGTAAGGCTGAAGTTATGCTATCTTGCTCCCAAGAGAACGGATTTGTGTCAGAAGTGTTTTGCTTTGAGTGGTGGATCTCGCTTAAGTTCTTGGCTGCCTGCCTTACCCAGTAATAGACAAGTGAAATGCAGAGTTGGGGGTGGGGGAGAGGAAGGGAGTCCCACCTTTGTGTCGGGAGAACTGCTGGCAGCAATCTGAAATTGTGGGTGGAAGATCTTCCCTTTGCCCAGCATTCTCTACCAGCTGAGCCTCTTTGGGATAGTCATCTACTTGGTTTAAAAAAACAAATCTTGCTTTCATTTAAAGCCCTATACGACCTTTAAAGCCCTATACGGCCTAGGACCCTCGTACCTACGGGACTGCCTCTCCTGGTATGTCCCACAGAGCACCTTACGGTCTTCAAATAAAAACATCTTGGGAGATCCCGGGCCACAGGGAGGTTAGGCTGGCTTCAACCAGAGCCAGGGCTTTTTCGGCTGTGGTCCCAATCTGGTGGAACGCTGTCACAAGAGACTAGGGCCCTGCGGGAGTTGACATCTTTCCGCAGGGCCTGCAAGACAGAGCTGTTCCACCAGGCCTTTGGCCAAGGCACAGTCTGACCCCCTCCTTCGGTAATCCTCATAGAACTCTAGCCCAATGGTTGCCATTAATTTGATTTTGAATTGATTTTAGAATGCAATGATTTTAGAATGCATTTCAATTAAATGATTGTGATTTTATGTAAATTGTGTTACTTTTATTGTTGTTAGCTGCTCTGAGCCCGGCTTCAGCTGGGGAGGGCGGGATATAAATAAAAATTTATTATTATTATTATTATTATTATTATTATTATTATTTCAGCTGGACCTCAGCCCCTTCCAGACGCTGCGAGCAGCCTCACCCTCATCGACCTCTCTGAGCTAGCTGCTGGGTGCCAGGCTCCCTTGCAAGAGAATGCAAAGACAGAGCCTTTTCTGGAGAGGCTCCTCTCCTCCTCTTCTACCCACTCACTGGATGAGGAGCTGATGTTAGGTTGGTGTCTTGGACTGGAGTTCTCAGGGGCTGCATCTTCCCTGATGTAGAAAGCCCTGCTTCCTGTGGTTGGGAAGGGCCTGTAGGAGGAGAGTGTTTGAGGAGGGCAAGAGTTGTATTCAGTGCTAGCCCTACTTAGAGTAGACCCATTGAAATTAATGGACTTAGCCTGTGTGCAGAGTAGACCCTGGCCATGATCAGCTTGGGTTCAGAGTGGGTCTACTCTGGGTAAAATGTTATTATTAATAATATATTATGTATTATATTTATATTCCACCTTTCCTCCAACTAGCCCAAGGTGGTGTACATAGTTCTCTCCAGTGCTATTTTTCTAGAAAAAGAGGTGCCAGAACTCACCATGAATGCCTCCCTGGTTCTCTTATAATGGAACCTGAGAGGTGCTGGAACTCAGTTCTGGCTGGGGGAAAAGCCCTGGCTCTCCCACTTTCTAGTGCAGCACTAACCACTACACCACACTGGTTCTGAATATGTTTGAATGCAACTCTATGTGTTTTCCAAACCAGGACATAACAAGCTGTTGTTGACTCCATGTTTTCAACACCGCTTTATGATTTCCATTATGCTTTAGATTCTGTGGAACTGTTTCCCAACCCTAAAATAAATAATTCTGTTAGAACTGTCCTTGTTATAGTCACCCTGTTTCCTTCTGGTGGGGTCTTCCGAGCCGCCCAGGGAGAGCCAGCTATGAAAAAACCAGGCCAGGGGCCTCAAGAGCCACCCTCCTTCTCCTGGGCTGGTGGAAGAGTAGTCGGTCTGAGCTGCTTGCACCCTCGTTGGCTTCAGATCCCGCTGCACATCCTGGACCAGGGTCTTCATGGATAACCAAAGCTGGAGGAGGAGCCTTCGGGGATGTTGCTGCAGCATTAGCACCTAAGCAAGAGGCAACCAGGGCGTGGGGAGGGGAGCTGCGGAAGGAAAGGGTTAGTTCCCTGCTGGGATAGTGACATTGCCTCCACGTTCCTGTGGCTCTCTTTCCCCAGGTCTCCCCATCAGCCCGACGGCGGCGGCTCCTCCAGTCTCCAGCCAAATACCTGAAATGGCACCAGCACCTTTGCCGCCTTGCCCTGCGTCCTCCAGCGGCTCCTTGGCTAAGCTTTCAATTCCACTGAGTTCCATTACTCTGAGTAAGTGCCAGGTTGGGGGCTTTTCTTCACAGGGCAGGAGCTGAGCAGCTGCCCCCAATCTGGTGGGGCGACAGAGCCCCGTATAGGGTTTGGCTTTGCCCCTCTGTGAGGCTCTGTGGCTACCTGTTGCCAACTGCAGTTGGCATGACAGCTACAGCCATTCCTGGACCAGGAAGGCTTGGCTGCAAGTAGTTCACGCGCTGGCTACTTCCAGAGTAGATTACTGCAATGCACTCTGTGCGGGGCTTCCCTTGTGCCTGATTCAGAAGCTGCAGTTAGTGCAGACTTCTGCAGCACAATTGCTGATGGGAGTGGGGCCGTGTTAGGATTTAACGCCTGTGCTCAGATATCTGCAATGGTTACTTATTTGCTACCTGGCCAGGCTCAAGGTGTTACACCATTAGTATACAAAGCCCCCAGTAATCTGGGACCATATTATACACCCTCTCGAGTGCTTTGATCTGCGGGACTGGCTGCGTTATAGGTGCCACACAATGCCCGTTCCACATTTTTTGGAAATTGGTCTCCTAGTGTGGCAGCACCTACACATGGGAACTCCCTGCCTCTCTACTCTTTTCAGCACCTGCTAAAAACATTTTTTTTTTGGACAAGCCTGATGTTTGGGATACTGGTGTGTTTTTAGCTCTATGGATGGTTTTAATTTTTTTGAATGCTGTAATTTGTTGTTGTTTAGTCGTGTCCGACTCTTCGTGACCCCATGGACCAGAGCATGCCAGGCACTCCTGTCTTCCACTGCCTCCTGCAGTTTGGTCAAACTCATGCTGGTAGCTTTGAGAACACTGTCCAACCATCTCATCCTCTGTCATCCCCTTCTCCTCCTCAGTAGCATGTTGGACGCCTTCCGACCTGAGGGGCTCATCTACCAGCGTCATAACTTTTATATGCCTGTTGTCTTTGTCCATGGAGTTTTCTTGGCAGCGATACTGGAGTGGTTTGCCGGTTCCTGGTCCAGGTGGATCACGTTTGGTCAAAACTCTCCACTATGACCTGTCCATCTTGGGTGGCCCTGCACGGCATAGTTCATAGTTTCTTTGAGTTGTTCAAGCCCCTTTGCCACGGCAAGGCAGTGATCCATGCTGTAATAGTTTTTACTAATTACCTTACTGCCTTATTCTTTATGCAAACTGGGAGGAAAATTTGTGCAGTCAAGCAGTATATAATTGTATGAAATAAATAAATGCCCCCCCTTTCCCTGCCCCTCCCTCTGGATCCTGGCATCCTCATCCTAGCCACCAGATTGCTTAAGGACAGTGGTAGAGCATAGCTGGGATAGCTCAGTTGGTAGAGCAGGAGACTCTTAATCTCAGGGTTGTGGGTTCAAGCCCCACATTGGGCAAAAGGTTCCTGCATTGCAGGGGGTTGAACTAGATAACCCTCATGGTTCTTCCCAACTCTACAATTCTATCTGTTCTGGGTGTAGCAGCTCTCGAGTTCAGTTTCTAGTATCTCCCAAGTATGGCTGGTAGACACCTCTGCCTGAAATCCTGGAGGGTCATTGCATTGTTGCCAGTCAGTGTAGACAGTGTGGAGCTAGTTGACCCCAGTGGTCTCACTCTGTGTAAGGCAGCTTCCCATGTTGTCTGTCTTCTTGCCCCCAACAGGCACGATCCCCCCGGTCACGGTCTATGAGGAGAAGGGCCTGAAAGCCATGCTCCACTTCTCCAGGGACCCGGTTCCCGGCCAACCAGCCACCAGGGTGCTGGTTCTCTCCCTGCTGAGCACTGCCCCTCACCCAGTCCAGGACATCGTCTTCCAGGCTGCTGTGCCCAAGGTGAGAGAAACTGGCTCTTAAACTAGGCAAGAGAGCTGTGCTCCTGACCAGCAGGATTCCTCCCTCCCTGTGGATTGTTGCATTTTATTAAGGAAGTTACATAGTGCCCTTCATTTATTTACTTATAAAAATATGTGTATGCCGCAGTGCCATAAATAATTTAACAAAGTAGGTTATAGCAATAAAAACATAAAGCAATACAATACAAGCCATAACAAAAGTTAAAAAGCAGACACCATTGTGAAGGAGCTATTCTTAATTGCCTGCACAGGTATGGCAGAATATAAGAGTTTTCAGCAGGCGTTAGATGGCCCCTGCTGAATCTCCAGTGGCAGAAGTTCCCACAGGACTTGGCCGACGATGCTAAAGGTTCCATTTCTTGCTGCTGTTAGGGAAGGGCGAGGCTTTTCCCACCTGTCAGTCACCTGATGTCACAAGGATCTTAGGTTCCCATACAGACCAGGCCAGCAGAAAACGTTTCTCTTCCAGCAGGTCTTTGGCCTGACCACTGTTTTTGTCACTTTTGCCTTGCCTTCCTGCTTTGCGGTATGAGGGTGTATTTTCCTTGGGGGGTTTCAACTTGAAACAGAAAGAGGGGATAATTTATAAAATGTTGTGATTGATATGCTGCTGGGGCACTGAGCCATGGAGTTGTCCCAACGACCCCACTTGGGCTGAGCTTGTGCCTGAGGAGAGCTCATCCTTCTTCCTCTCTCTCTCTCTCCCTCTCCTCTTCCTTGCTGCTGAATGATAGTCGATGGCCATCAAGCTGCAACCAGCCACAGGCTCCGAGCTGCCGGCCTTCAACCCACTCCTTCCCCCAACAGTGATTTCTCAAGTACTGCTTCTGGCCAACCCTCACCAGGTAGGTGGCTGGATCAGGTTGGGGTTTGTGGTCTGGGCAGCAGACTGCCCAGCAGCAGCCAGGGACCAGTGGCTCCTTTCTTTGGCTGCCTGTTCAGAATGTGGGGCAGGGCTGGGGAGCATCTTTGCTCCTCCAGATGTTGTTGGAGTCCTATCACAACCATCGCCATCACCTCCGACCACTGGCCCTGCTGACTGAGACGTAGGGATGAGAATGTTAGAAGACGCGGGGGGGGGGGGGCGAGGCGAACTTCAGGAACGTTTTGAAACTGCTGAGGGTTCAGCTTCTCCTCAGACTGTCGAATGGGAATTGTGTAAAGCCCATATCCAAGATAGGATCATAGCATCTGCTTTTTGTAAGAAACAGATTTAGAAGCCTGCCGGAGGAAGTTGGGAAAAAACAGAGAGGCCCATTTTAGGTCCATTGGCAGTATCCCCTTCCCCAAATTTACCGTGCTCTAGATAGGAGTGGAACGACCTCCACTACAGCTGAATTTGCCCTGGCAGGTTTGCACCAGAGAGAGAACGGGCAAGAGTTTGGATTCCTTCTTTAAAGAGGGGCCTGCCAGAAATTGCAGAGTGTCTATGTGTCTGTCTTTCCTCTTTATATCTTTTTTTTTCCTGTCCCCAGGCTCCACTCCGACTGAGATACAGATTGTCCTTCGTCCAAAATGGGACACCTTGCATAGAAACTGGGGAGGTATCTGATTTTCCCCATGCAGAGTTATGGGGTGGGATTTAGTGAATGCTTGCCTGGTGACTTCAGAAGATCCCCCAGAGCACCATCTTCATGGTCTCAGGGCACCGGGATGAGCCTCACCAGGGCCCAGACATTCAATGCCAATTACGCTTTGGAGCAAGATACCTTCTTCTTCGCGTGTACCAATCAGTACATTTTTAAAAATGCAGCTATCTTTATATTCATTTGGACTATGTAAACAGCACTGGACACTTTTTCCTCCAATAATCTTGGAAGGGATCACTTCGTTTCTGAGGATGGTCCACCTGAAAGCTACCCTCCCACCTGTTGGCTGAGCTGCTGTGATGTCATGGAATGTGTGCAACCCGATAGTCCATAGAATATTGATAATAAAGTTTTTCTGTTTCTAAGACACGAGTCAAAGGTAAACATGGAAAAAAATCTCAACAGAATATACTGGCTAATTTCTGGCAAGAGGGTTGTTGGAAATAAAGAAATTGGGGCTGTGGAGGAAGCTGAAAAGCAGAGATGCAAGAGGGCCATGGGAATGACTAGAGGGAGCAAGATGTGACCAACAGAACACATGACGCGATGCACATGTGTGACAAATGCTTTGCTGTAGGCTGGATTTGTTTTACTTTCCAAAGAGTGGTGTCTTCCAAAGAGTTTGGCTTCCTGCATTAAAGAGGGGCCTGCCTGAAATTGCAGAGTGCCTTGTGTGGACCAGTTTGCTATTGAGAGGATGGGAGGGGAGAAGGAACCTCTGCGTCTGCGTGGAGGGCTCTCTTTCATTGAAGGTTTGAAAGCAGAGCCTGGATGGCCACCTGTCAAGGGTTCTTTGGTTGTAACTCTTGCATTGCAGGGGTTTGGACTGGATGACCCTTCCAGATCCTCCTAGCTCTACAATTCTGATTCTGTCTCTGCACCACCCATGCTCTGCTGCCGCCGGCACAGAGCGCCTTGCCCAGAAGAGCTGCTGGCTAAGATTAGTATAATTTATTACCCACCCTTCATCCTAAAGTCCCAGGTTCAGCTTATAACAATGCTGAAAACAGCTTAAGCATTCTGCCCTGTGGGCTCGATCTGTGGCCTCCCTTAATGATGCCCAATCAAAACATGTTTCCCTGGGTAGCTGCCTCTTGCCAAGAGGTCTAGAGAAAACTGGTTTGCATGCCTCTTCCTTTGAGCTAGTGGTGAGGCAGCAGCACCCTTGCTCCCCAGGGAGATGCTGCTGGTTGTGTGACTCCTTTTGCATTTAGGAGCAAGAACGCATGGAGTGTGCATGGCCTGGTTTTCCAAAGGTGTCAGTCTTCTCTGTGTCTTCTCAACCCAAGAGCAGCTGTAGTGGGCAAGCACTCTTCCTAGGGTGCCTTCAGGGGGGGTCTTGCATGGCTGCCTCTGTTTGAGTTGCCCGACTTACTTCTAACATGGTTTTCTTAATTTTTAAGTATACAACTGCAAAAAGTCAACAAACGTACTGATCAATCAAAAAACCGTAACTGTAACCGTAATTATGACTGAGTGAAGTGCAGAAGTGTAAACATTCAATTTCAGCATTCAGAAATAAATATGGAGAAATGGCTCAGAATTATTAATTAAATTTCTTTACTGCCCTTCATCTGAGGATCACAGGGCGGTTCACAATATAAAAACCACAAAAACACGTAATATTGTTTAAAAGGCCATAGACTGCTAAACACCAGGGAGGAGAGGAATGCTTTTGCCTGCAGAATGAAATCAAATCAAAAGCCATCATCATCGACAAAGAATTTATAGACCACTATTTCATTAAAATATCAAAGAGGTTCACAACAAAAATACATGAAATGAATGTAAAAAGAGGCATAAATCAATCATTATTCTGAGTGGGTTATATCCAGCTATCTTTTGCTCAGGGCAAACTCATTGAAATAAATGAACCTACCTTAGTCATGATCATTCATTTCAATGGATCTACCCAAAGCAGGGCTAGCAATGCATACAGCCCGTTATTATTTTGCCGGCCAACGTGTGCCTCTGCTGCCTAGCCTATCAGGGGCAACAACTCAGCCAGGAAAAGACTGCGTCTGTTGGCTCTCTGCCTGCCTGCCCCTTACGGAAAACGCAGTAGAACCCCCTCGAGGCGTCTCCGCCCCGGCGTCAAACAAGCTGCGCGCAGCGTGTAGGCGGAGTCTCTCTCAGCGGAGCCACGACGGCAGGAGCGGAGCCAATCCACGGGGTGGAAGGGTGGGCCCGGCGTGAAGCCGGCGGGGGCGGAGCTTCAGCCAACCCAGGCCCGTTGTCAAGATGGCGGCCCACTGGGCTGAAGAGTGACGGAGATAGACGGGGCTGTGCGCGTGCGCGCAGGTGGGCTCCGGGCGGGCAGGTGAGACAGCGGATCCGCCATGGACAGGGGCAGTCTATCCCTCAGGGCCAAGCCCTAGAGGCAGAGAACTGGGGCGGGCGAGGGGGGGGGGAAGGAAATTTGTTCTGAACGCCTCTTATTTCCTGATGAGGAAGTCGGGTGAGGGGCACATAGGGGCGCGGGGTGGGGCAGTAGCAGCACCCTCTTTTCTTTATCTCCTTCAGGAGTAAGTTACGTCTTTTCTCCCTTCACTGTCACTGACATCCACCCCTTTCTCTCTGTATAGATAAGTGTGGATTAGGAAATATTCTCTCTGTATAAATGTAATACTGTATTTAAGGACGGCAGTGGCATGGTCTTGCCCTCTCCTCCTCATCTCACATCTTTATTTCATTGCATTTCTATCCTACCTTTTTCTCCAAGGAGCTCAAGGTGGCCTACCTCTGCCCCCACAACAATCCTGTGAGGTAGGCTAGGCTCAGAGGCAGTGACTAGCCCAAGATCACCCAGTGAGCTTTGTGGCCGAGGGGGGATGCAAACCCTGGTTTCCCAGGTCCTAGTCTAAGTCTCTAACCACTATGGCATACATCTGTATTTCATTTGTATCCCAACCCTTCCTCCCAAGAAGTTTGACAGCAGCATACATGTTTTTCTTCCCCCTTTTCTGCTCACAACAACCCTGTGAGCCAGGTTTGGCTGAGAGGTGGCCGTTAGCCTGAGGTCATCCAGTGAGCTTCACAGCCCAACTAGTTATAGTCCAACACTCTAACCACTGCACCAAGCTCTCCCTCTGTCTCCCTGTGTCCTTCCAGTCCACTCTGACTGCTAGCTGACAGAGAGGCTACTCTTGCCAGAACTCTGAATTGATGACCTATTCACACCTGTGACCTGTGAAAGTCAGCCAACCTCCTAGTGTACCCTGACTGGCAGCATTTGCTCTCCAGGGCTTCTGGCAGGAGACTTTTCTCAGCGCTTCCTGGAGATGCCACCAGTGGGGATTGAAACTGGGAACCTCTGCATGTCGGGCACGTGCTCTGCCACTGAGCTGCTGCAACCCTGTCCTTGTTCACATCTGTCCATCTTGTATCCTTCCAGGCACTGCTGATTCGCTCCCACACAAGGGGAGAGCGTGGAAGACGGCATGGATTTCTCCAAGTTCCTGGCTGATGATTTTGAGGTGAAGGCCTGGGTGAACGGGGTCTTCCGAGCAGTCCAACAAGAGGCCCCGGGCAAGCTGGATGCCCACGCAAACACAGTGGTGATGAAATTGCAGCTCTTTATCCAAGAGGTCAACAATGCCGTGGAAGGTAATGGCAACTTAAGGAGGTGCAACTTAGGGTTTCAGGGCAGGAACTTAGTAGCTAAACTTAGTAGCTAAACGTTAGTTTCTGCAAGCCAGCTGTGAAGTCCAATCTCACCTTGACAGCACAGTAATATTGTATGAATTTGTCAGCATGGATATCGACTGATTAAATTATGCAACAGACTTTACATAGGTTGACTTAAAAGGAAACCTTTAATCTGAAATTTGTTCTATAGCTGTTGACAAGTTTTTCACCTTTTCAAAATGTAAAGACTGTCCCATCCCAGTGCAATTGTTTAACTTGTTTAAACAAGTTAGTTAAAATAATAAAACACTTTTACATTGCCATTTCTGGTGCAGCCACAGAATGTGGAAGCTGGTCAGTGAGATGCTTATTTTAAGAAATTTTATTGCAAAAGAATGTAGGGAAAATGGCTAGTTTCTTTAGCAGTTCTGTGGCACCTTAATAAAGAGTAATTTTTTTGGTGACACAAGCTTTCATAGGATGGAGTCTGCTTCTCAAATGTGTTTTCCCCCCTAACTTGGATCACTAGATGTCTCTGTCTTTGGGATTTGGAAATCTACATTAGGGTTTTCTTCATGAAAGGACCAAATTTTTGGCATGTAAACTCCTCTTTGGTGATTTATGTCCTCTAAAATACATGATCTAATCAAACTATTACTAACAGATACTACTTTGCTTTTGTGAGAAAACCCAAAATTCATGTTAGAATTTTAACACTTCTGTCGGAATAAAACAATGGCTTAAATGTCCCTATTTAAAATGGGGGGAGGGGGTAGATGGGAGAAAGATCTGCTGTATTCTAACTATAGACCCCCACCTAGCTTACAATTGTTCCCAACCACACTCTGCTGCTTAGCCTGAAATCCTATAAGTAAGCTCCACTGAACTCAGAGCTTGCTTTTGATTAAATGTGCATGAGTTCAACTTGCAAAACACGTTGAGCATTTCTTCCACAAAGGATTTGCTGAAATGCAGCCTTTAGCTTTAATTTGAAATAACCAACTATCTTGCAAAGATGTTTTACCATTTAAATTGCTGGTCAGAAGTAGAAAGCTTATCAAAGGAAAGGAGACAGGCGTTCCATCTTCCTTTTTTATCCTTTTACATGCTCTTTTATTTCTATTTCCCTGATTCCATAATTAACTTGGCAAGTGGATTTACTGGAGCCTGGTTTTGTGACCGTTGACCCCTATTGCAATACTCAAAGGTAGCAATTTTTCAGTTTGCTGTGTGTTTTTAGATGAGGTAGAAAACGGATGAAAAAAGGAGAGAAAAAAGCTGAGGGATTCTTTGAAGCTTCACACTGAGGCCACTCACACTGCAGAAGAGGAAAGCAGTTTGGTTGACTTTAAAGTTTAAAAATGCAAAGTCTTTTTGTTGGAGAGTAGAATGAGCTGAGTCTTTGAGAAGTTTTTACAGTGACATCCTGCATAGCAGCCACAGTAGAAGCAGATGTTGTGACTCGCAAATAATGAGCCAGCCAACCCATCCTGGTGCCTTCTAGCTTTTGGAGGCTAAAGTTCTCATCGGCCCAGTCCAGCACAGCTGTTCACCTATCAGCTCCCCAGCATCACACAGCTGTGCTAACTAATGGGAGTTACAGTGCAAAACAGCTTGAGAACTGTAGGTTAGGGAAGACTGGTCATAGACATATGTCATATGTGACATAGTGTGCTTCTTTAAGTGACTTGGTGAGAGTGCAGAAGCCTTCCCAGCCAATGGCTGAGCTTGTGTGATATCATGGAAAGACACAATGTGCTCTAACTGGTTGTGTTGAAGATGCTGACTATAACAGCAGTGGGTGAGAGAAGTGTGGCGTGCCAGTTTAGCTGGAAGAGACATGTTATTCCAGAAAGCCGATGAACAGGTCAGAAGTGAGCCTGCAAGGCTGTTCTGGATGCTCAGAAATGGGGGATCTGAGAAGTCAGAATGCCTCAGAATTTAAAGTTGCTGTTCATATCCTTGTATTTCTAGCCTTCAGTGCTGTGTTGAATTGCAGTGTCCCCACCCCTGCTTTCCCCACTTGGTGATTCCTCTTCTCTCCCCCACACCCCGTCCTCTGGGGATATAATTCATCTTTTTTTGCCCTGCTTCTAGACTCTTAATAAGGAATCTCTTCTCCTTTTTTACACCAAGCCACTGAATCATTGACAGTTGCCTTTCCCTTTCTGCAGAGACAAGTCACCAGGCGCTCCAGAGCATGCCCAGAGTTCTCCGGGAGATGGAGGCCTTGAAGCAGGAGGCAACCTTCCTGAAGGAGCAAATGGTCCTGGTGAGGGAAGATATTAAGAAGCTGGAGCAGGATACAGCCCAGTCGATGCAGGTACTTGATCCTCTGGCATGGCCAGGCGGGCTGTCCTTTTCCTGGAGTAGCTGCAGGCTGGCTGCAAGAGGTGCAAGCATGGAAGGGGTCAGCCCGGCGTGGGGAACTGGCAGCCCTCCGGCTATTGTTGCTCTTCGACTCCCATCATCAGCCCTGACCATCGGCTAAGCTGGCTGGGGCTGGTGGGAGCTGGAGTCGAAGAACATCAGGAGGGCCACAGATGTTTCCCCACACTTGCCTGAAGCCACAGGGCAGGCCAGTTCAACTCCCGAACTTGCACCTCTGCTCTGCTCATGGCAGTTGCTTGTTCTGGCTGCCATGTTGGTACGTACAGTACAGTATTGCAAAGCACTGAAAAGATAAGAAGAGCAGAGGAGCCTCTCTGAAGGGGGCCCATCTAGTTCAGCATTCTGTCCTTGCAGTGGCCAACCAGATGTCCCAAAGGGAAGCAACTCACAAGCATGACATAAATGCAACAGCATTCTCCCTGCGTGCTGTTTGCAGCAGCTGACATTCAGAAGCATTTACTGTCTCCAACAGTGGAGGTAAAATCAAAGCCATTGTGGCTAGTAGCCATTGATAGCCTTTTGCTCCTCAGTGAATTTGCTAACCCCTTTTAAAAGCCCTCAAGCTGCCTCAGGTTCAGTGGCAGCCATGCCTCTGAGGAGCAGACATTGGGAGACAACAATAGGAGAGGGCTCTTTGCCTCTAGTGTCCTGCTTGAGGGCTTCTTAAGGATGTCTGGTTGTCTCACTCTGGGGAACAGGATGCTGACCTATACAGGTTGCTTCCCACCCCCTCGTCTTTCCCGGTGGGGCTCTCCTTATATTCTTTAATGGTAGATGGAACACCCCACCCCCCAAATCCCAGAGTTGTGCTTTGTTATGCAGCCAAATTTCTACGTTTCTAGTTGGATATGTTTTTAACATTAATTAGTTATTTAGAAACAGCCCAAGAGAAATGTGTAACTCACAGGGAGTGTCTTTATCATTAAAATGAAAAACACAAAAACCAACCGACACTTGCAAAATTAAGATGCGACACAAGGCAGGTTTCTCTGTCATCTTTTGTGGCTCTTTCTGCCTCTTTTCCAGGTTTTGGTCAAACTGGATCATGTGAAATCCAGGATGCAGCTGGCCGCCGACTCTCTTCAGGAGGCAGACAAGTGGAGCACCCTCAGTGCTGACATCGAGGAGACGTTTAAAACACAGGTATGTGTATATTCTCACATGACTGCAAAGTGCATCTCACCTCTAGATGTCAGCCTTTGCCAACCTCTTGCAGTACAGATGTTTTGGACTACAGCTCCCCTCAGCCCCAGATGCAGCTGGATCAGGCCAATGGCCCATCTAGTCCAGCATCCTTTTCTTACAGTGGCCAGCCAGATGCCTGTGCGAAACCAGCAAGCAGCAAGCAGGATTTGAGCTCCTGTCCTGTGGCTTCCAGCAACTGGTATCGCGGCCTCAGACTAGAGGCAAAGAAGAGCCATTGGGGTTGATAGCCTTCAACCAGGCACTGGTCAGCTAGAGAGCAAGAGAGATCTTTGAGTTGCTGCCTGGGGAACAGTTTGGTTTTTTTAAGCCATTGAAGGAGACTGCTGGGCATTTGTCTGGGTTGTCTCTGCAGCCTGTGCACTTTTTCTGCTTCTCTGCTACTGACTTGTGTAAGATGCTGACATGGCAGAAGAATCTCATGGTTTGTTGAGTTTGGAACTCTGCTCCAATTCTGTTTCTGCTGCTGGCTGGTTATCCGCTTTGGCTTCTTCTCAGGCTGGAACTGTGCAAGGTTATTTCTTTTTAAATGGACACCATCTATTTTTGGGGTTCCACCTCCCCCCTGCCCTGAGCAAAGGGGAACAGAAGTGTGCCTTGCGGATGTGGGTGGGATGTGCAAAACATGTGCTCGCTGGGCAATTCTGATGACCAAGTGGTGGTGTTCTTTTTTGGGTCCAGGACGTGTCTGTGATTTCAGCCAAGCTGACCAGCATGCAAAGCAGCCTGGCAGTCCTGGTGGACACACCGGACTATTCGGAAAAGTGTGTGCATCTGGAAGCACTCAAAAACCGGCTGGAGGCCCTGGCCAGCCCCCAGATCGTGGCTGCCTTCAACGCTCAGTCTGTTGGTGAGTCTGTGGCCTTTGGTCCTATTATTCATTTATATACCCCCTTTCCTCCTCCAAGGAGCTCAAGGTGGTGTTCATGGCTCTCCCCGTCCTCATGTAATCCCTACAACAACCCTGTGAAGTAGGATAGGCTGAGAGGCAATGATCAGCCCAAGATCACCCAGTGAAATTCATGGCTGAGTGGGGATTCGAACCCTGGTCTCCCAGGTCCTAGTCTGATACTAGGAGAGTGGTCCAGCTAGGTCTTCTTCCCAAAGCCTAGTTATTTCTTTCCCCAGTTTTGGGAAGGAGGCGGAAGGGCTCCAGGACCCAGCCAGAGCCTTGTGCCTCCTTCTGAAAATCCAGCACCATGCTTAGCTGGCTTTGGGAAGGCAATGGGAGGGCTGGGTTGGAGGTGTCAGATTTTGACCTCGCTTCCCCATCCCATGCGACAAGGCAGTGTGGGGCCCCGGGAGTTCTGTGTCAAAGTAATCTTGGAACCCACTTGATATGAAAAGATGGACCACCCTGCACTGCTATGCCACATGTCATGCTGTCCTCTGGCCAAGGAATATGGCTGGAGTAGAGATGCTCCTTGTGCCACAAAGCTGCCCCAGGAATTGTGTAGCAGGTGGCTTGTTAGTGGGTCATAACGGATGTTCAGGTTTGATCTTTTAAATTGTTTCTTTCCTGGGAGAAATCCTTTAGACTCAAGTTCTTGTTTTAAACGGCTAATTTTCCCTGAGTATCCTAGATGGGGGCAGGCTATAAATTAAAGAACTGTAGTAATCCATTGCGGATCCTTGGCAAACTCTCCAATCGCAACTGGATCACTTGGAGCTCTTTTAGGGAGCCACCAGGAGGGGGCACCCTTGTACTGAACATGAGGCTTTTGCCTGGCCCTGTGAGAGAAAGGTTGAGCTTCTTTCCCTCCTGATCCAGCACAGCATTTCCTGCTTTTATGTTTGGCCCAGAGGTTACCTGTCCACTTGCCCACCCCCAATATACAAACCCACATATGTGTGGGAGGGAGGGGAGTGGGGCTGGGTTGTCTACGGACAGCATTTGTGAAGCGAGGATCTGCTCTAATTTGCACCTGCAAGTTTTGGGGGGACTTTAGGAAATGAAAAGAGTTGCTGCTGCTGCTGCCGCCAACAACTTGGACTTTAAAAGAGGATTAGGCAAAGGATTCTGTGCTTCCCGCTTGATCTGAGCTCTGCCTGGGCAAGAGGCTGACCTCTCTCTCTCTCCCCACCTGGCACCCAAAACTGGCTTGACTGAAACTCTTTTGCCTTTTATTAGATCAGGCCCGCCTTTTCGTCAAAGTCTTCACTGAAATCGACCGGATGCCGCAGCTGTTGGCTTACTACTACAAGTGCCACAAGGTACTCCCTTCCTCCCACTGAAACACACAAGTTGCTGTGGATCGAACCCCCATTGCCTTCCTCTGGGTGGAATGAGGAAGGTTGGCCCTTCCTTTGCTCTTGCAGACCTGAGCACCGCCTGCCCTGTTGCTTGGCCAGCCTTGGGGAGATGGCAGATCACAAAAAGGGGTGGTGACGGTGGTGGCAGGGGGTGTTTCTCTTGTACCATCGGCGCCCAGGTCCACTTATGGCATTTTGGTTGCTGACGGTTGTATCCAGCTAAGATCTGCTCAGACACCCTGAAGTCAACGCACCCTAATTTTTGTGGGTCTACTCTGACTAATGTCTTGTACAGCGTCATGGCACCTCTTGCTAATTCACATGGCATCCACCCACAAGTCCTGTTGGATTGGACCCCCATAGGTCAGCTCTGCTGGTTCTCTGCTCTGCTACTGCCCATGACACACAAAATCCTGTTTCCTTGTGGTAAGGGAAAATCAGGATGGTGCCAGTCCCCTGTGGCAATCCTGGCTTGCCCAAATTCCCGTTGCCTCTTTGCGCCTCTTTTCCCCAGGTGCTCTTTCCTGCCCTTCCGTTTTTAGTGCTAAAACTGCACAAGCAACAGTGTGGAGAAACACCAGGGGGCAGGCAAGGGTGGCACTCATTTGCCCTCCTCTCCCCCTCCCCCCGCTCTGCCCCCCCCGGCTTGTGTGCCTTCCAAGAGCCTTTCCTGCCCCTTCCTTTGTGACGCCAGATTCCCATCGCCCACTGGGTGAGAGTTATGCAACTCTCTTGGCAGTGGGAAGGCGTACATTCTGGGTGGCAGGGTGGCAAATAATCCTCTTTCTGGGCTGCCCTTCCCTGGGACACAGCCAGTTCAGCAGCCGGGCTGGGGCTGGACTGAGTAGTGTTGGTTTCATCCCTGGTTCCCAGTAACATACCAGTTTTAATTAAATGGACAAGGGAGCCAGGGCCTCTTCTGACATCGTTTTGTTCTTGGGTATGTGTGATTTGCCCAGAGTGGCAGCTGGCTCCAGGAATGCTCCCTGGTCTCCAAGCTTTTGGGGGGCCATGTGCACAGTGCTAGCCTCAAGCTTCTTAATTTGAACGGTGGTCCTTGGAGCAGTTGCTGTTTTATCAGATTTCCACTTAAGCATCCTCAGGCTGGTGTGTGGCCCTGTCTCATTCGGTCCACACAACAACCCTGTTAAGCAGCTTAGACGCAAGGCCACCCTGTAAATTGAGCCGAGGCTTGAATTCTGATCCATGTCTGGCATCCTGCTGCCCACAGCTCATCAGATGGAAGGATGAGCTTTGTTTACTTTGTGTTTATTACATTTCCATCCAGGCTTTTGTCCAAGGAGCTCAAGGGGGCATGCATACTTCTCCTCCTCCCCATTTAATCCCCACACCAACCCTGTGAGGTAGGTCAGGCTGAGAAGCAGTGACCAAATCAAGATCACTCAGTGAGCTTCACGGCCGGGTGGGGATTCAAACCCTGGTCGTCTCCCAGTCCTGACACTCTTAACCATAACGTCCGTTTTGCTCAAAGGCAATCTTGAAGTCAGTCCGCTGCTCTTGGGGTGCAGGTTATAGAATCATAAAAAGCTGCTCTCTTGTTCTTCATGTCATTCTGGAAGAACAAAACCCAATTATTGACTCCATATGGTGCCACTTACTACACATCACCAAGCAGAGGCGCCATAGAAGCAATCTCTTGTGCAAATGTGACCCTGACGTGTATCCTCATCCTCAGGTGCAGCTGGTGGCCATGTGGCAGGATCTGTGCCAGTCTCCCCTCCCCTTGGACCGGCAGCTGACGGAGCTCTACGATGGGTTGCTGGGGACGTGGCACTCTCAGCTGCAGTGGGCCACGCAGGTATGGCCATGGGGCTGGCTGGCTGAGGAGGGGCTGGGCCAGGCAGGGAGGTGGAAGAGTTGGCCACAAACCAGGGTGGCAGGGGTTGGGGGTAGGTCTGGTCCTGGAGTGCAGCTGCTTCTGAAGCTGCTCTATCTCCTCCATCTCTTTGAAATGTAGCCGAGTCGCTCAGCTGAGCAGTTGCAAAATGCGCACTTCGTTTATGGCCTGGCATATCCCCTCCAGGGTTTTCCCAACCAGCTCGTGTAGCTTGGCTGGATTTTAGTTCGAAGGAGAGTTCCCTTGCAATTTTTTAAGCATTTTCATCTTGATAACGAAGGAGGCCTTGAATACAAATGGGCTGTTGCAGCCATCGGTTTTGAGCCCGGTTCTACAAAAAGATTCCGCTGGTGTTTTTCCTGTGTTTCTGTAATTGCATTGGGCAGGTCTGGGATTTTGGTGTGTGAAGTGGATGCTGGCATCCTGGTGGCATCCTCTGTGTGTATGTTCGCTCAGATATATATTTTTAAAATGCAGGTTTCTGACGCTCGTGGCTGCGGAGCCTTGCAATGCTAAAAGGAGTCTCTGAGGAAGGTTGCTCAGTAGGGGATTCTGACTGGCGTTTCGCCACGGCTTCTCATCCTTCTCTATGACAAACAGGACCAGATGAATTACACAGTGTGGGCAGTTCTGCATATGTCTAAAATTGAGTGGGGGCAGGAGAGGGGGCACTAATTTATTTATGGTATTTATATCCCTTCTTTTTCTCCCAAGGAGCTCAAAGTGGTGTACACAGATCTCCCTCACCCCATTTTATCCTCACAACAACCCTGTGAGGTAGGTTAGACTGAGAGGCAGTGACTGGCCCAGTGAGCTTCATGGCCAAGTGGTGGGATTTGAACCCTGGTCTCCTAGGTCCCAGTCCGACACTCTAACCACTGCACCACACTGGCTCTCATGTGTATTTAAGTGCTGCTAGCACTTAATTGTAGTTGTCAGCTTCCCTGGGAGCTAAAGCAGGCTGAGAAGCAGAGTATAAATTAGGGACAATAGGAGGCTGCAGTGACCTCTCGTCATGCTTCAGATTGTTCTTCTGGAGCCTCCGTACCTCCATATTTCTCACAGGTGCGCACATTGGTTTCCATGTGATGCTTTGTTTAAACCATAGCTTTTTTTAACAAACCATGAGCTCTGTCCCACTTTGATTGGTGGAACTGGCCCTGTTACAGATGCCACATCATACCTGTTCCTCATTTGTAAGAACTCAATCTTTTAGTATGGCTGCACCTACAACTTTGGAACGCCTTGCCTAGTGACATCAGGCAGGAGCTTTCACTTCAATATTTTTGGTGCCTGCTAAAAACATTCTTGTTTAGACGAGTCTACTTGGGTGTTTTAGAAAGTTCATCTGCTTTTAGTTTACTGTTATTTTCACTTTTTATCTTAATTGACAATTTAATCGTTTTATCCTTTTCGTAAACCACTTGAGATATTTTTTTTTTAACAATTAACCAGCATATACATTTTATGAAATAAATAAATAAACGAATGGCTGAATGAATAAATGCAGTACTAGATATGGGCCATTGGCCTAATCCAGCCACCGGGCTATTCTTATCTCTGGGGAGAATAAATGCCCGTACTGGGGGAGGCTTGTGCCTGTAGCAACAAGGCAGGTGCAGTCCCTGAAGGGAACAGTTTGCGGCAGTAGCAGCACCTGTAGCGTAATACCAAGGGTCCTTGCGATATCTTGGAGGCTCAGCTAGTTTATTGTGGCTGGAGTTTCAGGAGGCTGCTGCCAACTTCATCAGATTAGGCCACTGGAGCTGACCTATCACCCATGAAGGAGAAAGCTGATGTATATCTCTTGTATGTTGGAGGCCTCTTTATAGCAAGGAGCCCAGAGGGAGTTCTCAACCCACCCCACCCCACCCCTCTCCGGGTTGTGATAATCATGGGCTGTGTCGGCACCATACACCTGAAGCACAATTTGACTACTTGAAACAGCTGTAGCTTCCCCAAAGAACTCTGGGAGCTGTAGTTTGGTAAGGTAGCCGAGAGTTGTTAGGAGGCCCCTTTCCCCCTCCTGGACCTACAGTTCCCAGTGTGGTTAATGGTTGACCCCTCTTCCCAGGGAACTCTGGGAATTGTAGCTCTGGGAGAGAGAAAGAGAAAAACTAGTGTGTGTGTTTGTGAGTGAGAGACACCGAGAAGATGCTGCTATGGATCCCAAGTCGCTTCTGAACTGGCCAGATGTGCAAATATGTAGGATAATATTTCATCCCTTTGGCTGTGGAAAGTGTTGTGCTTGTGTGCGCCACATGGAGTGCAGGGATCTGTAAAATGATTGTCCAGAGAGAGGCTGTTGGTTGGGGAACTGCATGTGTGTCACAGCTGCCATCAGCACCCTCCCATCTTTTTTAACAGCTCCTGGTGAGTCTGCCAGCCTTTGAGACCAGCTCTGGGTCAGCATGTCCTTGTAGTTGACGGACCCTCCAGGATGGGTTTCCTTTTCTAGCTTTTTGAAACAGGCAAGTTTTCACCCACATGGGTCAGCCTGCAGGATGCCTCCAGCCACAGGGGGTGTCATTCAAGGCTCCTGCTTTGCAGGTTCAGGTGCCGGGCATCTCCTGGTAGAGCTCTGAAAGAGAGGCCCCTGCCTGAAATCCTGGCGAGCTGCTGCTGCTGCCAGTCTGTGCAGACAACACTGAGCTTGATGGACCACTGGCCTGACTGTCTTAAGGAAGCTTCCACTGTTCATTCACAGACAGCTCCACCGACTGCAGCCTCCGGTCTCATCCCCCGCCTCCCCTTCCTCCTGCAGGTTTTCAAGAACCCCCACCAAGTCGTGGTTGTCTTGCTGATCCAGGTGCTCAGCGCCCTGGTCCCCTCCATCCCCGTCTGCCTCAGCACTGCCATGGAGCGCGCTGGCCCTGAAAGCAGGCTGAGCCGCCTCCTGGGGCTGTACGATGCCACGGTCTACTTTGCTCGCGGCCTGGAGGTTGCCATGTTGCCCGTCTTGAGTAAGTGCCCTCTTGAGCCATGCCTGCTTGCGTGTTGTCCCAATCCATCCCTGTGCAAGTCCTCTAAGTCCATTGCTTTCCCCCCCTCCTTTTTTATTTTGTTGTTTAAATTTTTTAATATTAAAGAAAGAATTCAAATTATAAAGAAGTAAAGTGATACAGAGTGGGAAAGTGGAAAGTTTTTCTTTCTTTCTTATAACATCTTTGTTCTCGTCCCCCCTTCCTTTTTTCCTTTCTGTGCACAGGATATATTTATATATATTCTTACTGGAATGCAATTTGTTAGCATTGCATTGATGCCATTTATCGGTTACATAACATTTGTACCAAACTTTGTTTAACTAACTTGAGCGGTGTTGACACAGTTCTTAAAGTGTTTGCTGAAGCCGAACAGTTCTGATACTACCTTGAGTAAATACATCTTCACACTTGTTGCTTTCCACAAACTCTCGTAGCATCCCAGCACCCTCCTGGAACAGGCGGCTGCTTTGTTCCCACCCAGCAGCATGGTGGTGGTGGTGGGGAAGGCAGCCTTTGAACCTCCTCTGAGCTGCCAGCCTGGGTCCACTTGCTCTTGGGTCTAGGGTGGGGGACCTCCTTCAGCCCAAGGTACTCAGTCTGTCCTGGGCAATCTTCCAGGAGGCAAATGCCGGCAGTGGGCAGGCCAGGCCTTTCTCCCTCTCAGACTTAGATGCTGCATCTGCATCATCCCAGCTCTGGCTGGCAGCAGCAGCAGCAGCCTGTCTTGGTGTCTGTGAGGAACTCACTGAAGACTTCTAGTCAAGGAAGGCTGAAAACACAGCGCCAAGAGCATGTGGATGCCTTTTATTTCCCTCTCACCTCGGGGCATCCTTCCCAAGCTGGGTGTTCAGTTTGTTTGATTTGCAGCATTTTAGGGCCCTACAAGGCAGCTGACATCACGTCACCATCATAAAATAAAATGTGTGCCATGAAAAATGCTGTTTCCTTCTGTGCCAGGACAGTGTCCTTCTGCCTGTCCTGCTTACGTAGGCCTTTTCAGGAGAGGGAAAAATTGGGATACACTGGGCTGTGCCAGGAAGGTGCCAAAGCACCCTAACCCACCCCTCCCCAGGACAAAAGAGTCAATGAAAACTGGGGGGGGGGGGAGAGTAGGGAGCTTCAGCAAGGCATGCAGTGGGAGCCAGTGTAGGACCCAGAAAGAGCTGGGGGATGGAGGGAGGGGGCCTCTTCTGGGGTCTAACAGGGGGAGGGGGCAGGGAGTGTGTGAAAATGCCTATAGTGGATTAAAGGGTGGGGTTTTTTAGGACCTGTCCTGGGACTTTTGTGGTGGGAGGAAAAGCATTGGGGATAAGTGCTGTGATGCTCTTTCCTTGAGCTTTTAGGGGAATGCAACATGGTGAAGGTGACAGAGCTGGTGGAAGCTGTCTATGGTCCCTACAAGCTCTTCCAGTTGCAGTATGGAGCCCTGGAGGAAGAGAACCTCCTCATCCAGTTGAGCGCTGTCCCCTTGGTAAGGGAGCCCTGCCTGCCTGCCTGCTGACCCCGAGGGACCCTCCAGGAGCAATGAGCTCCCAGCCCCAGCAACCAGCATGGCCAGGGGGCAGGGATGATGGCCGGCGGTCCAGCACCCTGTGGAGGGCACCACATTGGCTGACCCTCCTGTCTGTGAGGGGTGTGTGTGTGTGTGTGTGTATCCCACTTTTCTAACAACAACAAAAAGTGCAGTGCCAAGAGTCATTGAAACTGATGGGTGGGAGTTGCAGCCCACGATGCCAGGAGGGGAAGGGTGGTTTGACCAGCTGAATGCACAAATGCCCCCCTCATAAGGGAAGTGCCATCTAAAGCCCACCCTGCGATGTACAAAGTGAACGTTGGAAGATTTGGGACAGAAAAAGTGTCCTCCTTCACGCAGTGCATAGTTAAATTATGGAACTCTCACCTACAAGAGCCACCGACTTGGATGGCTCTGAAAGAGGATTAGACATTCACGGAGGACGAGAAGACTATTGATGGCTCCTAGCCACAATGGCTGTGCTCTGCCACCGCAGTTGGAGGTGGCGGTGCTTCTGAATACCAACTGCTGGAAGCCACAGAAGGAGAGAGGGCTCTTGTACTCAAGTTCTGCTTTCTGGTTTCCATAGGCATCTGGTTGGCCATTCTGAGAACAGGATGCTGGACCAAATGAGCCATAGGTCTGATCCTGCAGGTTCTTCTTAGGTTCTGAAGCAGGACGGCCTCTGAGCCCCCTCATTACTCCAGTCCAGGAGGGCTTTTGAAGAAGCTCACCCACCATTCCTGTAGGCCTGGGCTTCTGAGTCACCCCTTGCACTGACAGCTGAAGCCTCTGGCTGTTTTTGCTCCCTGAACTTTTCCTCAGGGGGTATTTGCACCGATGAGGTGCTCTGCTGCCTTTGGAGGGTGTTTATCTTGTGAAAACACCTGCCAGGCTACTTAGGTCCAGTCCTACCTATCCTGCCAGGTGAGTGATGGCAGAGATGAACCTTTTCCCCTCCAGCTCTTTTTAAATGCTGAGGGCTTTTTCATTTTTGCTGGATGCGTTGAGGAATGATGGAGGCTTCTGGGTCTGACTGGAAACATTTGCTTTGATTTCCTGTCTCTTTAGTACCAGGTGGGATGATGTTCCTTCTTGAGGGGGGTGTACCTCCCTCTCTTTCTCTTGGTATGACTTATGTCCTGTGGTTGTGCAGGAGCACGGCGAGGTCATCGACTGCGTGCAGGAGCTCAGCCACTCCGTGAACAAGCTCTTCAGGTTGGCCTTGGAGGCTGTGGACAATTGCCTCAAGCTGACGGACGGCTTAGGGGTAGGAGGCCTCCTCAAGGCCCTGCGAGCCCTTTTCAGCAAGTGAGTCCCAAGGAGCTGGATAGCAAGCCAGCTGTTATTTCCTTCCTTCCTTCCTTCCTTCCTTCCTTCCTTCCTTCCTTCCTTTGATGGACATTTGAAGCTTTCCCTGCCATTGGCAAAGGCAGCTGGATTTTGTCATTCTCTGGAAGTGTGTGCCAGTCCACCCATGCATCCCCAAATGTGGTTGTGAGCAAAGGATTCAGATTCCCAAGAACCACAGGGTTCCTGGGGGTTTGATTATTCAAATCCCCTCCCAACATAGTTCCTGGCTGCTTCCTGTGACAAGGAGAATAACAGACGCCTCCTAAACAGTGGGTTGTATTCCAGCACTGCTCATGCTTAAGAGTAGACCCATTGAACTTGATAGATGTGACTAACTGAGCTCCACTCAGGGCAGAACTTAGCTGGGTGCAATCCAATGTGTCTGTGTTATTCTGCTCACACTGGGCAATATATGAAAGCCACAGAGTTTTGCTTTTTGGAGGGATGGGAGAGTTTTAGCACAGAGAAGATGCAAGCCTGGTTATTTGGGTTGGGGGATGTAGCTTCTTGCTGCAATGACCACCCTTCTTTCCCTCTCTTGTGATGGCTGCCCTGCCTGGAGGGTTGGTGCTCAGCTCTCACCCTGTGTGGTGATGATGCCAATTTCTTAGTTGTCTTCTCAAAGCAACGTATATGCAAGTATTAAAAACACATGAAGAATTAGAAACGTACCAGTAATGTGACCCTGCCATCAAAGATCATAAACTGGCATGGTATTCAGTGCATCATGAACTTCTGGGTCTTTCTGCAGATACACCTCTGACTTCAGCAACGCCCTCCAGTCAATCAGGAAGAAGTGCCAGTTGGAGGACATCCCTTCTGATTCGCTCTTCCAAGAAGACTGGACCGCTTTCCAGAACTCAATCCGGTGAGAGTGGGGTAGCAGTTCATGAAGGGTGCTGGGAATTGTAGCTCTGATATGGGTAAACTACAGTTCCCAGGATTCTTGCAGGGCAGGGGGAGAACATATTTTAAATGTATGGTGTACCTGTAGCCGTGGTTTGACGCAAGCTGGGAGCAGATTTAAACATTAACTCTGAGCCCCCTCTCCTCTGCAGTACCAACCACCCACTAACCTCAGCTCCCCCCTAATAACCTGAATGGTTCAGACCACCCCAGCACACGCCACATGGAGAGAGCCAGGTGCATTGCAAAAAGCATTTGTGCAGTGGTGGAGGAAGGGGGGTGTGGGCAGCCCCGGGTGTCATCACTGAGGGGGTGGGGTGGCAAAATGACAAAAAAAAAAGAGTTTTAAAAAATAATAAAAATAATAAATTGGGCTCACGAAACTTTTTAGCTCAGTCAACAAAGTAACAAAATGCTGCTGACACTGGGCACCACACCGTGGGGGCCGGCACTTATCGCAGGGCCTGCAGTGTGCCCGAGCCACACGTCTCTCCTGAACACCTGCAGACTCCGCGCTGCCTGAAATGGCAGCATGGGGCTTGTGCCTGCCTACTGCCTCTCCCTCGGCCCCTTGGGAGGCAGCAAAGAGGCTTCATGCGGCGTGCCTTGCCCCCGGCTGCAGGACGCGCACGCTGCACTGGGCACCAAAGCGGCTAGCTACACTGCTGCATTTGTGGAGCTGATGGCTACAGGTTGCTCAAGGTTGTGAGCCAAGGCAGATGTTGCTGAGGAAAGGGAAAGTCGTTCCAAGCCCCATAACTGGGCAGAACTTAATAAAAAATCCATCCACTGATTCTTGGGGGCTTTTAAAAGGTTAGTGGGAGGTACAGATATAAACAGCTGCTGCCGGCCACAATGGCTAGGTTCTCTGCTCTCAGATACAGCTTGAGAAGAAAACAGTGTGTCCACTCTTTTGGCCACTTTGAGAACAGGATACAGATGGGCCATGCAGGGTCTTCTGATGTTTGCATGATGGGAATCACCTGGCCCAGCATCCTGTTCTCACAGTGGTCAACCAGATGCTCTGACGATGTCTGCTCTCTCCTGCCATTGGGCCTGGTGGCGGCTTACGAATGCTGTGATGTCACAGGTGCTTTCCTTTCCCCCAGGATCATCGCCACCTGTGGGGAGCTCTTGCGCCAGTGTGGAGACTTTGAGCAGCAGCTGGCAAACAGGTGATGTCTTCTGTGCAAAGTTTGGGTGGGCTTCAGGGGGAGCGGGGGTGCCAGTCGCCTTGTGACAGCTGCTGGTTGTCTGTTGTGCAACAGATTCTGTGCAGGATGTAAGATCTGGAGGTCTGGGTGGGCCTTGACCTGTTGGGGGTGGTGGTGTTTGGCTTGGGGAGGCGGAAGGATCTTTCCCCATGGAGGGCTTCAGCTCCATTTCCCTTCTGCCGTTTGCAGGATCCTATCTGCCGCAGGGAAGTACCTCTCGGACTCCTACAGCCCCTGCAGCCTGAGCGGCCTCCAAGACCCCAGCACAGAGAAGCAGAGCCCCCTCAAGAACCCCTGGCAGGAGCACAACTACCTGCAGCAAGAGAGCCCTGCTGAGTATGCTGCCCTGCTAGAGACCCTCTACACGCTCAAGGTGGGGCTTCCGGCTGGCTGCTGGCAGAGCTCTGTATTTAGGGGGCAGACTGGGCTCCTCCTGGCTCTGAGCTGTCCCCCACACTTGGGTGGATGGGAAGATGCAGAGAGAAAGAGAGAGAGAGAGAACGTGCCGTCTGGAACCAGGGGGTGCGCACACACCATACACTGAAAGTGCATTTGAAGCACATTCCCCCTCCCCCCCCCCCAAAAAAAAAGAATCCTGGGAACTGTAGCTTTTCAGGGCACCTATTTAGGGAACCATACTTCTGTGAGTTAAACTGTGGAACTCGCTGCCACAGGAGGCCGTGATGGCAGTGACCCAGGCGGCTTTAAAAGAGGATGGGACACATTCATGGAGGAGAGGGCTATTGATGGCTACTGGCCACGATGGCTTGGCTCTGCCTCCACAGTTAGAGGCAGCAATGCTTCTGAATACCAGTTGCTGAAGATCACAGGAGGAATGTGTGTGTGCTCTTCTGTTTGGGTGCTGCTTGCAGGTTTCCCACAAGCACCTGACTGGCCGCTATGAGAACAGGAGGCTGGGCTAGCTGGGTCATTGACCTGACCTAGCAGGGCTCTTCTTATGTGAGGAGCAAGCTACAGCTCCCAAGCGTTCTGTTTCTGGAAGGGGAGGATGTGCTTTAAATACATGCTGTGCCTGCAGCCCTGAACCCTCGAGGCTTCCTTTCCCAGGCTGCCCTGCTGCATGGTCTCTGCCTATTCCCAACTTGTCCCAGGGGAGGGGACGCAAGCAGCTCTGGTTACAGCTCCTTCCCTGCAGCAGCCTGTTTGCTTTTCCGGGGGCCTCTTTGCGGCGCTCCTGCCCCCTTGCTTATTTTCTCACGGGGGTTTGGGATCTCTTGCCGCTCAGGGCACGCCCCTGCTGAGGTCACTCGCCCTGCCACGTGCCTGCTGGGTGTCAAGAGCCCTGTGTGCCGGCTCTGCTTTCCCGGACTGCCGTGCCCTGGCTGGCCCCAGTTGACCTCTCTTTTGCTGTTCAGTTGTTTCTTTGGAAAGGGCAGGGCACTCTTCCCGCGGGGATGTGGAGAGAAGCCAGGATGGTTGCATGAACTGATGACGGGTGGTGGTGAGGGAGGGAGGGAGCATCAGGTGGCCCCCAAAAGGGCCCTTCTCAGTGCAGCTGCAAAAGAGGCTGCCTTAAGCCACATGGTGTGGGGCCTTTTGAGCAAGTCACACCTGGCCAAGCATCTCCTGCTTGGCTCCCAGCAGCTCTCCATGGTGTCAGGAAGGAGGGGAGGGGTCAGGCCCGGCCCTGTGATGGGACAGAGTGAGGCAGCCGCCTTAAGCGGCAGATGCGGAGGTGTGGTGAGCATCCAGGCGCCATGCCACCTTCCCAGTACCACCCATGCTAGCCAGCCGCCCTCAGGTGCAGTGGAAGACACTATCCTTTCTCTCATATTGGAGTCCAATTTAACTGTCAATCCAGTTGGCTTCTAAGTGCCTTGGGGGAGGGCACCATCTTGTCCTTTGCCCAAACAAGCCCCCTTCCACCCCTTCCCGCAAGCCTGAGAACCAAGAATCCTCCTGAAGATGCTTCATTGTACTATGGGCTCCAGAGCTCAGGCTCCGTAGGCAAAGCAGATGCTCAGTGTTGGCTCAAGGATGGACCACTGTAGCTCAGTGGCTAAAGGACCTGCCTTCCTTGTAGAAGGACCCTGGTCACTGGCATCTCCAGGTTGGGTTTTTTTGGGGGGGGCGGTTGACTTTCCTGAAACCCCAGAGAGC
Organism: Podarcis pityusensis; assembly: GCF_964106645.2. NCBI lineage: Eukaryota > Metazoa > Chordata > Lepidosauria > Squamata > Lacertidae > Podarcis > Podarcis pityusensis. The sequence continues at coordinate 24,979,456 of NC_138039.1, forward strand.
TGCTGTGTTGACGTTACTGAGCTAGATGGACCAGTGGTCCCCGGACCTCAGGGTGCACAAGACTCACACAAAAAATTGGGTGGCGTTGGTAGGGCTGAGTGTGTCCTGTGTCCTCCGGCCTTGACTCCCTGACTCCCCACCCCAGGAGAAAGGGACCAGCCACAACCTGCTGTCAGCCTCGCGCTCGGCCCTCATGCGCCTCAACCAGCAGGCCCACCAGCTGGCCTTCGACTCCGTCTTCCTTCGCATCAAGCAGCAGCTCTTGTTGGTTTCCAAGATGGAGGTGAGCAGCACCTTGCGAGGGAAACTCCAACGGGTGCCTCTAGGTTTAGGGTGGGTGGGGATTCCTGCGATGAAGTGGGGGTGGGGCAATCTTTCCAAGAATGCTGCTGCATCTCGGGGAGAACCTCCCTGCTCAGTGGGCTCCCCCTCCAGCCATCATGCCGGTGCCTCTCTTGGTGCCTGCGTGGCTTCAGCTGCCTTTTTCTCTGCTTTGCTTCCCGCCAGAGCTGGAGCACCAGTGGCACTGGGGAGATGCTGACAGATGAGCTGCCCAACTTCAGCCTCACGCCCCTGGAATACATCAGCAACGTAAGATCATTTGTGTGTGTGTGTGCATGGGACAGACAGACAGACAGACAGACAGGAAAACACAAGACCTGCCCTAATGCTGGTTGTGTCACCTTGGAAAGAATACTGCAGAATTGGAGAAGGCTCAGGGAAAGCACAACCAAAATGATCAAGGGGATGATGGGGCCATTCCCCCATGAAGAAAGACTGCAGCGTCTGGGGCATTTAGTTTGGAGAAAATGTGAGTAAGAGGCAACGGGGTGGAAGTTTATAAAATCATGTATGGCATAGAGAAAAGCTTTTCTCCCTCCTCACACTAGAGATCTATGGATATCTAGTGAATGTTGGAAGATTCAGGACAGACAAAAGAAAGTCCTTTTTCGCACAGCACATAGTTGAACTATGGAACTCCCTCCCACAGGAGGCAGTGATGGCCACCAACTTTAAAAGAGGATTAGACAAATTCATGCAGGAGGAGAAGGCTATTGATGGCTGCTAGACACAATGGCTGTTCTCTGTCTCCAAAGCCAGAGGCAGCAGTGCTTCTGAAAACCATTTCCTGGAAACCACAGAAGCAGAGAGAGTGCTCTTGTGCTTGAATCCTGCATTTGGGTTTTCCACAAGCATCTGTTTGGCCCAGGAGGCTAGACTAGATGGGCCATTGGCCTGATCCAGCAGCTCATCTTCTGTTCTTACTACATTTAGCATCAGAGGCAAGATGCCTCTGTGTAACCCATTGCTGGGAGTTGCGGTCATGCAGCGTGCTGCTGTTGCACTTGAGTCCTGCTTGTAGGCTTCTTCCTGTTGGGGTGTCTGGTTGACCACTGTGGGAGCAGGAGGCTGTACTGGATGCCCCCCCCCGGCCTGATTCAGAAATATTTTTTTAAAAAGCAACTACAGCTGTTGTTAAATATGTATCGTGCTTTATAGTTGTATCTGAAATGCGCAGATAATTACTTAGTCTTCGGTTCTTAGACTTGCATTTTGCAGGTGTTTTTGTGTGTACTTTACGGATATTATGGTATGTATGTACCCTGTGTTGTTTGTTATGCTGTTATGTTGTAAACCAGCCTTTTTGACAAAGAGTGGTATGTAAACTTCTTAAATAAATGACTGTGTGACGATGGAGCGCCCTCTGTTTCTTCCTAGATTGGCCAGTACATCATGTCTCTGCCTCTCCACCTGGAACCGTTTGTGACCCAGGAAGATTCAGCTCTGGAGCTGGCATTGCATGCTGGGAAGCTGCCCTTTCCTCCAGAGCAAGGTGGGGAAAGGCGAAGTTTTGAAAGGGAGCTGCTCTTGGGATTTCCCACAGCTGCCTGTGCTGGTCTTTCCTTTGCTTGAATGGTCCAGGATTACCTCTCCACGAATCCTGTTGTCGACTGTTGTCAGGCCAGGCAGGGATAGATTCATAGAACTGGATTCTTGAAAGGGAACCCAAAGACCACCCAGGCCAGCCCCCTGCAAGACAGGAACTGCAGCTCAAGAATCCCTGACAGGTGGCCACCCAACCTTTGTTAAAAAACCTCCAACAAAGGAGATCCTGCCACTTTCTGAGGTCATCCGTTTCTTTGTTACAAGTTCTTCCTAATGTTTAGTAGGAATATCCTTCTTTCCCATTTGAAGCCATGGGAGAAAACAAGCTGGCTCCATCTTCCCTCAGATATTCCCTTCGGATATTTGAAGGTGGCTGTCCCATCACCTCTCAGTTCTCCTCTTCTCCAGGCTTATTCTAGTAGGGAGCTGGACAGCTGTGCCTGGAGCTGGGCCATCCTACATCACTCCCTCACCCTGGCCAGGATCAGGATTTGCCTTCCTTTGGGAGATATCCTTGCCTTGAGGGTCCCCTCTTCACCCCTCACTTCTTCTTGAGCATTAGGTGCTGGGATGATGAGAAGGGAGTGGGGCACCCACCGCACAGCTCAGCCCAGGAGTCTCTGCCGGGGAAACATTAGCAGAGCATGACTAATCTTGCCTTTGTTACCCATGGGGTGGAAAGGGGGGAGTGTTGGCCGTGGCCCAGGTCACCATGTTCTAATTCCCTCTTGGCGCTCAGCCCCTTGTACAAAGGCAGCTGTCTGTGTGTCTCAGGGCATGCAGTCGCCGTGGACCAGATCTGTCTGGGAGGACTGTGGTCTGGCTTATTGGTGTGAAGGGTTGGAAGCATTCCCTGAGATGTTCCCTGAAGCCAAATGGGCTGCTGGTGCCCCAGGATCTTCCCTTTTGGGGAAGGCTGTAGTAACTCAGTGGCAGAACATCAGATTTGCATGCAAAACCGCCCTGGTCCCAGGGAATGTCCCCTGCCTGATACCCCGGTGAGCCATTGCTGCCAATCAGTGACGACAATACTGAGCTAGATGGGCCAATTTTCTGACTCAGTGTAAGGCAGTCTGCCCTGGCACTAGACTTCTGGTTATAATTTAGGCTGCTGTTTGGATTCCAAAATCCTGTCCAGGTCCTTCTGGATGCCAAGCATTGCCTTTGTGGACTCTGTCTGTAACTTGTTCTTAGTGATTTGTCTCCCTCCCTCCCTCCCGCTGGAGGTCTTCTCCAGAGCCATACTCTGCTAACCTTTGGAAAGAGCGAGAGATGAAAGAAGGGTTGGGCAAAAGTTAAAAACCTGCAGGTTGCTTGTGGTATGGGGTGTGTGGATTGAAAGCTGGCAGCCTGCTCGGTGGTGCCCCAGCAGGCCAGGAGTGGGTTTCTCTCCTCCTCTACCTCTTCCTTACATTGCCTTCAGCTGAGCAAATGCTGGAACTGAGGAACCATCATGCTGTTGGTCTTTCTAGATCAGGTCATCTGCATGAGCAGCAGTTATCCAGGGTTTCCTTCGGAGAGGGGACATTCTTAGCCCCACTTGGAGATGCCATTGGGGTTGGGACCTGGGACTTTCTTTGTGCAAAGCATGGGTGCTCTTCCCCTGAGCTATGACCCCTTCCCCTCACAGGACCAGCTGCGGAGCCCTAGTCCGAGGTGGCCCTGCTGCAAATCTTCCTAGGCAGGATAGTGCAGGGGCTCCGGAACTGGTGCTGGGGACAGCTGGTGTTCTCCTTAGAGACTAGGGCTGCCACTCTCCTTCAGGCCATAGAACACTTCACTCACCATGAACACCTCCCTTGTTCTCTTAGAATGGCAATGGCGCCTACCTGAGAGGTGCCAGAACTCAGTTCTGGTGACTTCCAATTGACATGCTTCTTTCTCCCCCCACCCTGTTGCCCCCAGGTGATGACCTCCCTGAGTTGGACAACATGGCCGACTACTGGCTGGGCTCCCTCGCCAGAGCCACGATGCAGACGTACTGCGAGGTCATTCTCCAGATCCCTGAGCTCACCCCACACTCCACCAAGCAGCTGGCCACGGATATCGGTAAGGGCGGTTGCCTCTCTTCGCAGAAGGGAGCTGGTGCTTTCTCTCTGGCTAGGATCCAGGAGGTTGTCCTTTCAACCTCTATTTCATTATATACATCCCATCCCATTCTTCCAAGGTGGAATACATGGTTCTCTTAGGTCAGGCTGAGAGACACTGACTGGCCCAAAGTCACCCAGACAGTTTCATAGCTGAGCAGGGATTTGAACCCTGGCCTTCTAGTTCCTAGCCCAACACTCTAACCACTATACAACACTGCCTGTCAGTGAAGATCCCCTGGGAATCTCCACCAGGATAAGGATTTTGGCCGCTACCTTGTTGGGACTCATCCCTTTCTCTGGGTGCAGCTGTCAGCTGCTTTGGACAAATCAGGGCTTTGAATCAGGCTGAGGTCTGGTCCTGACAGATCTCACGCCTGTCTGTTGGGTGGGGAGGGGGCGGCCTATCCTCTTTCTTTTCCCTCTGACCAGCATTTGGCTTTGCAGATTATCTGGCCAATGTGATGGATGCTTTGGGCCTCCAGCCTTCCAAGGCTCTGCAGAACATGGTGGCTCTCCTGAAGACCAAGCCTGAGGACTACAAGCAGACGGCCAAAAGCTTTCCCCGTCGCTTGGCCACCAGCATCGCAGCCATGAGGGGCCTGGACTACTAAATTCCTTGATTGCTCCTAGCACAAAGTTCAGAATCCTAGCCTGGCACTTGGATGCAGAAACATCTGAGGTGCGTGGAGACTCAGAACTCCTTGGAGCAGGACGGACGGACTCCTTCCCAGGTGGAGGAACGCTGTCGAAGCACAGAAGAGATGTGGGCACTTGCGAGGGAGAGGGTTAATCTGTAAGTCGCTCAATAAATTTCTTAAAAGAGGCAGCTGTTCCCCAAGGAAGCTTCTTCGGAGATTGGGGAGACCTTGGGCATATGCAAACAGTGCTGTCACCTGTATTTGGGGTGGAGGCACCCATCACCATGCTGATCAGATATGGGAGAATGGTTGCTGGAATCAGACCAAGTGGGTGGGAGGGTGAAGGGGCAAGGCGCCTCAACAAGCACCCAGCTGCTGTTCTGATTGCAACTTCAGATCACTCCCAGCTTACGCAGGGGTTACGTTCTGGCACCCCAGAAAATCACGTAAGTGGGGAACAGCCTCTAAACACCCTTTAAATGCCCAGCCTGTCCCCTCTAATCCCTTCAAGCAGCGCCTGCTCCATAATCACATTTATTAATGGGCATGGCTGGGGCACTGCTCCTGTCTTGTGCTGCAGAAGGGACAGGCCTGCTAATCTGTGCCGGCTCTGGCATGATGGGGCACGATACCTGCCAGGCATCAAGCACCTCTTGTTCAAGGGTGTCCTCATGCAGCAGGTAGAGGCTCCTCCTGAAGGGACCTGTCTGTGCTGCGCCTGCTAGGCCAGGGAACCAGTTCTGTGGGTTGCTGTAATGAGATTAACGCTGCCTGGCTTGTGAGAGGCCCAGGCTCCTTTCTTGGAATTTGGATGTGATGCTCTTGTTCCTTCCTGGGAAAATCCAGTCATCAGTTCTAAAAAGCCCTAATTTGTTCTTGCCTCAACTGAACATAGGGCAGCCAGGATGGCTGAGAACAGCAGGAGAGTCTGGCTTCAGCTAGTTCAGGTAAAAAAAGAGGACCTGTTGTAGTCCTGTTTCTGCCAGATGCCCCAAAGGGAAGAAGCCACCAAGCTGGACCTGAGCACAACAGGGACTCTCTGTCGTAGCCCCATCAAAGTCTTGTTGCTGAGCAAGCAAGGGCTAGGAGTCTATGAGGAACACTTGCCTGAGAGCAGAATTCACATGTGAAGTCAGACAGTTCAAAGGTCAGGGAACCCAGACGATCACAGAGCCAAGGGTCAAGATGGAGAGCAGGAAGTAGCAAGGTAGGGCCAGGAACCACAGGCGTTGTTTCCAGCACCTGACTGTTGCTGAGAGCTCTGTTTAAGAAGCCCAGAGCCAGCTGGTTTTCATTGGTGCCTTCTGCTCTGTGACCTTGAAGACTGATCAGGTGCAGGTGGAGTCACTTTGCCTTCACCCCCTTCAGGCTGCTGTTCAGCAGGTGAAGCTGACTCCTGGCCCATGACACTCTCTCTACCTGGGCTTTCCAGCCACTGGTATTCAGAGGCAATGATTCCTGCGACCCACAAAGCAATATGTAGGCATCACGACTAGTAGGTGTTCTGATAGCCCTCAACTCCATGAATTTGTTTCATTCCAATGAAAGATACCCAACTCGGTGGCCATCCTTGTCTATGGCCAAAAGCTACCAGTTACAATGGCTTGATACTCCCTTCCCCATGAGAGGCAGCAGATTGAGAGAAGGCTTTTGCCTTCATCTCTTGCTTTGGGACTTCTGGTTGGGGCATTTGGCTGATCACTACAAGAAGCAGGTGCTTCACCAATGGGAGCTTTTTGCCTGATCTAATGGAAATCCTTAATGAGGGCTATGTGACCTTCCAACCAGCAAAACCTCTGAATTCACAAGGACCGGCAAGAAGAGAAAGCAACAGTTTATTTTCTTGACTTTTCTAGGAGCCGGACAGGCTTTTGCATTTCACACATAATGCTTTAGCTGCCAGAGCTCTTGTCAAATTCAAAACTTGCATCTGCTTGTAATTGGTGCAGCCTAGTGAAGGGACACGGGTGACGCTGTGGTTAAACCACAGAGCCTAGGACTTGCCAATCAGAAGGTGGGCGGTTCGAATCCCTGTGACAGGGTGAGCTCCCACTGCTCGGTCCCTGCTCCTGCCCACCTAGCAGTTTGAAAGCACGTCAAAGATAAATAGGTACCACTCCGGCGGGAAGGTAAATGGCGTTTCCGTGTGCTGCTCCGGTTCGCGAGAAGCGGCTTAGTCATGCTGGCCACATGACCCAGAAGCTGTATGCCGGCTCCCTCAGCCAATAAAGTGAAGTGAGATGAGCGCCGCAACCCCAGAGTCGGCCACAACTGGACCTAATTTAAGTCAGGGGTCCCCTTTACCCTTTTACCTTAGTGAAGCTTGCACCTAAAATGTTCCTTCTCCTCCCAAGTCTGGGGTTAAACTCTGGCCTGGTCAGGTGGGTTATGCAAGCAGGTGAGCTGATGGGGCTTGCCTGTTTCAAGGGCCCTCTTTCTGGCTCTGTAACAAAAAAATAAAAACCTGGCAGTGTATGGGGTGAGGGGTGTTCTTCTCTAGGCTCAGGGCACATCTTGAGTGGAGCAGGCAGGAGAGCAATGTGAGGCTTGGACTGCACCCTCTCCTCCCCCTAGCCCACCTGGTGGCAGGTGTCAGTTTTGTGGCGTTTGGGTGCCATTTTCTGCAACTTGCCAAAACAGGCTGGGGAAGAGGGGGAGGAGCCTGGCTTAGGCAAGCCGACGATTGTGAGGCTTAGTCCTTGCTTGCCTGGCACAGCATCCTCTCTTGAGGGCAGCCTTGCCATGTGCTCTGGTGACCAAGTGGGATGGGCTGGCTGTGGACATTCCTCCTGGGCTGGTCCGTCAGGCTGGCCTCTTTCTGACGGACAGCCTGAGCCAAGCAGTGGCCTGCACAGACCGGATCCAGCTGTCTGCAGCAGGTGGCCTCTCCTAGTTCCTGGGATCACTTTGCCCTCGCTGCCATCCTGCCCATTTTTATGGGCTTGTTCGTGGCTCAGCTCTCGATTCACCCAGGGCGGGGGAGAGACTTGCAACAGCAGTGCTGGGGGGGTTGGGAAGGGCCAGCCTCTGGGAGGCTGCAGCAAGGCTCCTCCTGCACAAGGCAACTCTAGGCCTACTGAAAAGGGCAGGTCCGTCTCTGCAGCTTGGGGGCTCTTTTTTGTCCTCCGGTATGGTCAGTGGGGGTGGGAGGAAGGAGCTGGCGCCTTGGCTGGTTGCTTGGCTGAAGGAAGGTCTCTCTCCCCCCAACACCCTGAAGCTATCACCTTCCCATCATCTCTGCACAGCCCAGTCCCAGATATTTTGTTGCCCAAAAGCAGCTCTCCCCTTCCCTTCCCAGTTTAGGTGACTTTTGGGCCTGGAATCTGTCTAATGCAAGGTGTCAATAGCCATGACAGGAGAGGCAGGCGCTGTCCGTGGGAGGCAGAGGGCTGTGGAGCATTTCAGGCAATTGGCCTCTTGCATAGCCTGATCCTTTGAACCCCTCCTACCACTTCCTTCTCTTCCATTTCCCAGGTAAGTTTAGGGGAGTGAAGTTCAGGAAAGCAGGAGTCAGGTGGCCAGAGAGCAGTATCTATATATCCCCACCAGGGGGCTATTTACTCCCCTTTTGCCCCCTTGTATTGCTGAGCTCCCTTTAGGAGGCGATCAGCCCAGGGGAGCATTGCTTGATGTGATGCTCGTCTACCTTTTCTAGCTCTGTGGTTCTCCCCTTGTCCCAGCTCTTCTGCTAATTGGCACGAGGCCAGTTGCACAGACCTTCATCCATTTTATACATGTTATACTAAACATGTGCATGTGTGTCAGTGTGTATGGCTGGCACAAGGCGTAAGCCCTTGATTATCATGCCACCTTCCTCGCTGGAGGCTGGTGCATCATAGAGGCTCCCATGTGCAGGAAGAGGCCACCTGATTGCCAACCAAAACTGGGCGCATTCTGCCAAAGAGATCGAAAAGGAAGCAGCATCTTTATTGGTGTGTCATGTGCCTCTTTTCCTAGAGCACGTTAGCCTAAGCTCCAATTCACATCAAGTAGAGGAGAGGGTGGGAAGAGGAGGAGGTTTGAGGAAGCAGGCAAGGCAGTTGCTCTGTCTGTCTCGTTTATTGTTAGCCCACAGAAAGGCCTGAGCTGTAGGAAATGGGAGGTTGCTTGTATCGCTCTCTAACAAGCACAGGTTGATGGTGGACTCCTCTTCTGCTTCTCTTCATCTAAAATAAACCCCACCCACAAAGAGTCCAACTCATAAAATGTTTTCCACCACAGGTGAGTTGGTATTCTACAAAGGACTCTTACCCTCTCCCTCCAAACAAAAACACCCTCCCCTCCCTGCAGTGTCACCATCTTCAAAACCCCAAAGTTTGGTACAAGAGAGTCAGGTGCATGGCCAGCTGGCTCAGGCAGGCAGCAAAAGGGTTCCAGCATCACTGAAATGTCAGCCCTGGCTGGGTTAACTGAGGCATCTGGACGGAGCTTTGCAATATAACCCCTATTTCCACAACTCAGGCTCTGCCCAACCCTAAAGGGTTCCACAGAAGCTGCAGCCATGCACATTCCTCCAGCCAGGTATGATGCTCCAACTAAGCAGATGAGCAAAATGGGAGACCTCCAACTGGTTAGTGTTTTGCAGGGGGGAGTCCAGCACAGACCGGAATGTCCATGTCTGTGTGCTTAAAAGTGCTCTGCCACCCTAACCCAACAAATCCACTGGGGGGGGGGGGGAGACCACCACCACAGACAGACTTTGGGCAGTTAGGATAGTGACAGAGAAATGTACCAATGATGAACTATTGATTATGCAAGTGAATCAGAATGAATGCACATTTGCCGTAAAAAAAGCAGAACAGACAGACAAAGCAGACTGGGCATGCCCTGACCTCTGTGCAATTCAATCGGGACAAAAGCTGAACCAGGAGCCCAAGGAGAAAGGGCTTTGCATTAGCAGCCACTCTTGAATCCCTAAATATCCCACGCTGCAAGGAGCTGAGGGAGAAGGAGCAGGCTGTCTGGGTGGGCATTCCTGCATGGACTAGAAGACCCTTGAGGTCCCTTCCATTCTGCAAGTCTACGAAGCTCCCTTGGAGGACAGAGTGGGATTTCTTGGCTCCCCTTCCACGTCGGCTGGGCATTAAGCTTTAGTCGGATCTACTTCCCCATCGCTATCCATCTCCATGACATCCATGGCTGATACGCGGAGGGAGTCGTACTGGGGAGGTGGCGTTCCTGGTTCAGACCCAGCCTCACCATCTGCGGCCAAGTCATTGTCCCCAGGATTGCCATTGGCTCCCTCCTCCCCTTCCTCCCCCCCTTGGAAGCCCAGGTTGGTGTGAGCCTCCACTCTCTTGGACACGGTGGGCAGAGCGTCCTGCTTCGGGGGCTGGCTCTGCTTTCTCCTCAGCCCCTTGAACCAGCCAATCAGCTTCAGGACAGTGATCCAGACAAAGTCGATGAGGATCTCTCCAAACTCAATGATGCACAGCACAGAGCCTCCCATCCAGAAGCCAAACTGGCCACCCAGGCTTGAGAGAAGCCAGACAACCTGCAATGGGAAGAATCACAGGTTGAGAAGACGCATGGAGCAGGGGGAGGTAAGGGGGGTCCTGACCCCAGGGGGGAAACTGTTTGCTTTGAGGATGGCCTTCCAGTGGAACAAGTCCAGTGGATGGAATAGGCTTTGTATCCAAGTTGTCCTCACTGGACTTTTATCACAAAAATCCTTATTTTGCAATCATGCCTTGGATCCCGAATGCCTGGTGAGTCAAATGTTTTGGCTTCCGAACGCCGCAAACCCGGAAGTGAATGTTCTGGTTTGTGAACGTTCTTTGGAAGCCGAGCGTCCAGTGTGGCTTCTGTGCCTTCTAGTTGTGTGCAGAAAGCTCCTGCAGCCAATCGGAAGCCGCACCTTGGTTGTCGGACATTTTCAGAAGTTGAATGGACTTCCAGAACGGATTCCGTTCGACAACCAAGGTATGACTGTATTGTAGTACAGTGGTACCTCGGGTTATGTACTTAATTCATTCTGGAGGTCCGTTCTTAACCTGAAACTGTTCTTAACCTGAAGCACCACTTTAGCTAATGGGGCCTCCTGCTGCCGCTGCACCACCGCCACACAATTTCTGTTCTCATCCTGAAGCAAAGTTCTTAACCCGAGGTAATATTTCTGGGTTAGTGGAGTCTGTAACCTGAAGCATATGTAACCTGAAGCGTATGTAATCCGATGTACCACTGTATTCCCAGCCAAGGACACAACCAATTTCAGAGGGGAAACTAACAAGACTTCAGCTTTTAAATAAACTATCGGGGGGAGTGCTGGAGATTCAAAAGCTGAAGAGTGAACAGTTTACGCTTGTCTTTATTCCAAAGTTGGAATGAGCTCTGAGGTCTTTCCCATCTCATCATAGTCCTGGAGAGCTCTCCTGCTCACAGACGGCTCCCATTCTTTAACACCAAATCAGTATTTTCCCAGAGGCCACAACTCACCCTTTGCAACATGTGAAATAATAGCATCCCTGAGACAGTTTCTGTGACAACTCAGAAACAAAAGCCAAACCAGGAGGCACCTGAGAGAAGGGAAATGCATTTCCAGCACAGAGGGCGGGGCTTAAAACACATCCCTCATTACTATTGGGCAACCCCCCACCATGTGCTTCATAGAATAGGCTGAGCAAGGGGACCTGGACCCAGCCCACTTACAGTTGTCCCTGCTGTCTCCACAATGGTTCGGTAGTTGTACTCTTGGAAATAGATGTTGAGCTTGATGATCCCACTCCTGCAGGAAGCGAGAGGAGAAACAATGACATTCATTCACCAGGCCTGATAAGCTGCTGCCTGAGATCCTGCCCTTCCCTTCCTATAGGCTCCTGCCCTGAAGTTGGTGGTCATCACCGCCTCCTGTGGCAGGGAGTTCCACAGTTTCTCTGTGCTGTGCAAAGAAATACTTTCCTCCATCTGTCCTGAATCTCCCAGCTTCACTGGACTTCTGAGCATTAGCAGAGAGGGAAAAAAACCTTTCTCCTATCCATTTTCTCCATGCCACAGGCACCCCACTCTCACTTGGTGGCTCTGGTGTACGTGGCACACAGGAAGGCTCAGCAAACAAGGCTGTGGCAGCCGCTGCAGCTGCAAAGTGTGCCTATAAACCTGGGGCCATTTGCCCAACTTCCGGCTGCTCCGGAGCAGCCAAGATCAAACTGGTTGCAGTTTGCGGGAGAAGGCTGAGACACTTTGCAGAGCTGCAATTTCGCAATCAGTGGAGGTAAAAGGCTTGCAATATGGCGGCGGCAGCTGCTGCAAGGGACCATGCACCGCCTGGAACAGCTGGGGCTGGCTGAAGCGCATTCCTCCTGGGCCTGCCTTTGCCACAAGAGCTTTCCAAAGTGGGTTCTGGGCCTGGAAGATTGGCACCTCCTGGGGCCTCAGAAAGCAGGGAGAGCAGCTAGGCTGGGCGCGTCTCAGAAGCCAGAGGAGGCTTTGGAGGTTCTCACCTGTGCTCTGTGGCCAGAGCAGACGCAAAAAAGAGGAGCCATGCATAAGGAGCAGCAACTATCCCAAGAAGGCCTGATGGGAGCAGGGAGAGCACAGCACCCTGGGCTTGGCCCTCAGCAGCTGAGCATCACAAAAACTTCCCTGGAGAAGGGGCCTTCATCCTACATACCTTGGCTCTACGGGCTGGTGTGGTTGGGAATCTGCTGAGGGCTCCCTCCCCCTCCTCCCCACTTGCTTGATCCTGGAGGTGGTGGGGAGAGGCCACAGCCTGATGGATCTCTGCTTGCTCTCTGCCTGGCAAGCAGTTAGATGGCAGGGATGAGGAGCAGCCAGGGAGGGGGGCAAGGGCTGGATGAGTTCTTGCCTCAGGCCCCTCCAAGCCCTGGAGCCAACCGTGCCTCTACCACACATTGATTTTTACTGCATTCATAGCCCACCCTTTTCTCCAAGGGGTTCAAGGTGGTGTACATGCTTCTTTCCCCCTTCTCACTGAATCCCTGCAACAACCCTGTGAGGTAGGTTCCACTGAGAGGCAGCAGCTGCCCCATACGGGGCTGAGTGGGGATCCAAACCCAGGTCCTCGTCTGGCACTCTAACCACTGCACCACACTGTCTTTCAAGCCCCAGGCTGCCAGCTTAAGTAGCTGCCTTCCCTTCTTCTGACGCGGATGGCGCTGTGGGTTAAACCACAGAGCCTAGGGCTTGTCGATCAGAAGGTCGGCGGTTCGAATCTCCGCGACGGGGTAAGCTCCCGTTGCCTGGTCCCTGCTCCTGCCAACCTAGCAGTTCGAAAGCACGTCAAAGTGCAAGTAGATAAATAGGTACCACTCCGGTGGGAAGGTAAACAGCGTTTCCGTGCGCTGCTCTGGTTTGCCAGAAGCGGCTTAGTCATGCTGGCCACATGACCTGGAAGCTGTACGCCGGCTCCCTCTGCCAATAAAGTGAGATGAGCACCGCAACCCCAGAGTCGGCCACGACTGGACCTAATGGTCAGGGGTCCCTTTACCTTTACCTTCCCTTCTTCTGCATCTCCCTGTCTAACCCCCCCCCAGCCCTCCTCCTTGTGTCTCCCCACCCACTCCTTGTGGCTCATGGAGCAGCTGGCTTTTACTCACCTGTCCACAGTGATATCGCGTGACTTATTTCTTTCATAGGATAAAATATGGAATATCCAGTTCTAGAAAGAAGAAACAAAATAAGGTTTTTGGAAGGAGGGATGCTCTGACTGCCATCTGTGTGCAGGACGTTCCCCCCCCCCCTTTTTCCTTACTTGTACATGCAACGTCAGGTGCCTTGCAAATGAATAAATGTAAATGAATTAATTGATTGCCTTTCTGACGTAGGTACATTTTTAGAAACATAAAGCACTTTTATCCATTCAGGGCAAATAAAAGAAAGTACTTCTTCACGCAGTTAAACTATGGAACTCCCTCCCACAGGAGGCAGTCATATTCACCAACCTAGATGACTTTAAAAGAAGATTAAACAAATTCATGGAGAAGAGGGCTATCAATGGCTATTTGCCACAATGGCTATGCTCTACCTCCATGGATGAAGGCAGCAATGCTACTGAATGCCAGTTGCTGGAAACCTACACGAGGGGAGAATGCTTGCAGGCTTCCCAATGGGGCATCTGGTTAGTTGCTGTGAAAGCAGGGAGCTGAACTAGATGGGACCCCTTTGACCTGATCCAGCAGGCTATTATGTTCTTAAAACAGGAGCTTATTTTTTTATTTTTAATATTCCCTATTGGATGAATTTCATCCCTTTTAAATCGAGCCACTTCTCTTTGTGTTTTTTAAATAAATTTAATCTTACGCACCCGAATCTGGGACTGAGCTGCTTTAAAAGCCCCAACCACCTTAGCATCTACCCAACTCCATGTGGGTAGATCTTCAGAACATCCAGAAGACAAAAGATTTCCCCAAAAGCATCTCCGGGAGACCCACCTCAGAAGCTTCAGAAGGCCAGTCAGCCATGGAGATAGTCATCTTGTACTGGGTGTTGCTGTCAAAAAAGGAAGGAGAGAGAGTCGTCATTCCCTGTCCCCCCTTCCCCGTCTCTTTGCACAGCAAAGCCCAGCTGGGTTATTCCAGCTGCCCCACTGGAGAGGCCCAGGGGTCAGTGCAAGAAGGAGAGCAGGACTTCTGTGCCTCGGGAACTTTGTGGGATGCCACCTGTACTTACTTGCAGGTCTCCTTGCAAGACTTGATGCAGGTCTGACGGATCTCCAGTTGGTTGCGCAGCTCAGAGAAGCAATATGCTGCAGAGTTCAAACAAAGCACAGTCTTTGCTTTCAGGAACTTGAGTGGAGTTGTTTTCTGCCTGCTGAATTTGCGGGGCTTAAAAGCTTGTGGAAGTGTCAAAGGGGGGAGGATTGTTCCTGTGATGCCTGCTTCCCTCACTCAGGGCTGGATTTAGGTCTGATGAGGCCCTAAGCTGCTGAAGGTAATGGGTCCAGCTGTCCTTTGTCAACAACAAATCATCCCTGTTTTTTGTGTTGAATATATGCTATATAGTAATTTATGGACCTAATAGGTATCTAAAGCCATCCAGAAACACTGTTGCTGTATGTAGGTTATATTTTATTTGTTTTTTATCTTATATTTTGGAAATGTACATCCAGGTTTTTTCCCTTTAAATTTTTTGGGGGCCCCCAAGAGAGAGGGGCCCCTAAGCTATAGCTTGTTTAGCTTATACGTAAATCCGGCACTGCCCTCACCCCAAGTCAAGCTGCTGTTGTCCGGAGCGGAACTGAAGGTCCACACTGCTCTGGCAACCCGTCCCACATTCATAAGAACTTGACCTTATGGTGTGGCAGCACTCCCTGCCTATTGATATCAGGCAGGCACCTTCACTGCACACCTGCCGAAAACATAATTGTTTAAATCTGTCTTTAATATATTGTTATTTAAACTTTTCAAACATTTAAATTATTGTTGTCGATTTACACTTTTAATGCTTTTTTTGTGTAAACCACTTTGAGGTGGGTTGTTGTGTTTTTACTATCAAGTGGTGTATATAGACTCTATGAAATAAAACAAAACAGATATCTTCACAAGTTGAATCTAAAATTGCAAGCTTTGACACTTCACTTTTAAAAAAACCCCAAATGATGGAAAGACATTCAAAACAAAAACAGATGCATGAGTTTTAATTCCTGGCCCTTTCAAGGCATTGCCCGGGCTCCCAGTGTCCCTTCATTGCTTGACTAATCCATCATGGTCAATGACCCATTTACACAGGTGGAACACACACAATATCCAACACCCACTAAATAAACCAAATAGCTGTAACTAAACAAGGAAGCTGGACTGCTTGGGCAGTGTTTGCAGAGCAAACACACTTTCCCCAAGAAGGGGAGCACCCCCCCGTGTCCTTTCCGTGTCCATTCTCACCCCAGTCTGGAAACTCCTTATTGTTGCAGTAAGGCTTCCCTTGGACCCTAGGGAAGGAGTAGTGGCAGCAGTTGCAGTCCTTCACCATCCAAGCTTGGAAGCAGGAACGTAGGCAAGCCTGGAGGAAGAGAAGACCCTGCTTAGAGCCAGCGAGTTCCCAAGAGGACTTGGAATCACAGAATGGTAGAGTTGGAAGGGACCACGAGGGTCATCTGGTCCAATCCCCCTGTAATGCAGAAATCTTTTGCCCAATGTGGGGCTCAAACCCACAACCCTGAGATTAAGAGCCTTATGCTCTACCGATTGAGCTATCCCTCCAAGAGGGGACCTTGGGTTAAGTCTCTTCTCAGCCTCCATCCCCCATGTGAGGAGGGAGACCAACTGAGAAAGGACATCACCTGTATTTCTAGCCAGGAGTGGCTTGGAGTGCTGCAACAGGTAAATCAAACCTTGGGTCAGGCCCAACCGTGACCTCAGCAACCCACCACTATTGGACCCTCTTGAAACGGCATCAAAAGTTGCCAAGGAGACACAACTTGGGACAAACTTGCTTGACTGGATGGTCGAGGGGGAACAGAACATGGCCTGTATTACTTACCTGGATGGAGTAGGTTGTCCTGTAGACCCCTCCTGTGGAACTTTCCTTGCGGTCTTCCATGGTGCAGTTGGAGCAGGGCTCAGTCGGCACTGTTTCCTCCTGCAGGGAGGAGGAGGAGGGGAGAAGTAAAACCTTTCTGGATTTGTTGGGTCAGGAAATCCTCCTTGCCCCAGCTACCTGTCCCTGAGGAAGAGGGCAACCTAGGTGAGTTAGGTTTCCACCGTATCTCCTCCTGCTGAGACCAGATCCTAGGATTGTAGAATTGCAGAGCTGAAAGGGACTCCAAGGGTCTTCTAGTCCAACCCCTTGCAATCCTCAAGAACCCCTGACGGACGATCAGATAAGCTGATTCCACTCAATTCCTAGTGGAGGGATCAGGGGAAAAGCCCAACCAACCCTGCCCCCAAGCACTGGGGAAGCTCCATTTATCTGAATCCACCCAACATCCCATCATAGGACTTAGAAGTGGTTGTGACCCAGCTCCCTACTCCCTCATCTTGGCAAGAGAGGTTCTTCTGCAGACTAGGAGGCTCCATTCAGTCTAAAAACCTGACTCATCCTAAGCCTGGAATGGGCAAAAAAGTGCATATTGGATTTGGGACTGAAGTTCCCCCAAGATTTTATAATGTCCCTACATTCCCTAGTCCATCCTTTTGCAGCCTGGTGTTGCCCAGATGTTTTGGACATCAGCCACAGCCGGCTGTATGGAAACATAGTCACTGGTGGCTGGGGCAGATGAGAAGGGTTGTAATGCAAAACATCCAGAGGGCAGCTTAACTCAATGGCAGAACATCCAGTTCAATCCCAAATGGCATTTCCAGATAGGAATAGAAATGTCCCCCTGCCTGAAGCACTGGAGATCTGCTGGCCATCAGTGTAGACAATACTGAGCTAGATGGACCAGGTGTCTTCCTATGTCCCGGTTTAAATCAGCCCTTGATTCAGAAACAAAGAGGACTGGAACCTTGTGTTGTTTTTAAGGGAAGGACCGTCGCTCAGTGGTAGTAGAGCATTTACTTCCTATGTTCCTAGTTAATAGTTGATCCGCGCTTCTGAAGTTCTCGCCTCTTGGCACACATCAGACAGGTATTATTTACCAGCTGTTCTTCCACTATAGACTTTACTGAGCTTTTAAACCTGTTGACGATCTTTACAACATGAGTGGTGATTTCCCCTCCCAGGAAGCAGAGCGGCCAAGGCAGAGTAAGGCAAGTTGCCTTTGGCTATGGAAGAAACCAAACACCTTGCGCCTTCCATGTTTAGAGGGCTTGTCTGCCATTGTTTACATGAAAACAGTTTACATGAGCAGGAGTCGAAGTAAGGAGGCGACCGTCAGCCTTTCCTTCTCAGAGACACATTTAGAGCAGATGAGACGTACTTAGGGACTTGGGAAAGGAGGAGGCAGCCAGCTGCTCCCTCCCCAGCCTCCTGCCCCTTGGCTGAAACACTTTGGCTTTTCAGTTTACAGTTGTTGGGATTTTGTGCAAGAGGGGAGGAATGCTGGGAAACTTGCCCTTCGACTTGCTTTGCAGAAAGCAGCAGCAGCAGCAGCAATATGCGTGGCAGGAGCAGAGGCCTCCAGCAAAGGAGAGTCCCCACCACTCAAGCCACCCTCTCTGCTCTGCAGAGGTAACCTCTGCTCATCAGGGAAATCACACAGTTGTAAAGTTGGAAGGGCATTTATTCCAACCACTGCAATGCGGGAATCACAGCTATGGGTTACTTCCAAACAAACAAACAAAACCACCCCGCATGCTTGGGAGCTACTTTGGCCAGGAGGCAAAAATGCCCCACAACCCCCAACACAAGGCAGAGGGAAGAGGGAAAGGCACTCTGCACATGCTCTAGGACATCCCATTTGTTCGTTTTTGCTGTTCCTAAGATGATTCCTGGCCTCCAAACTCACCTAAGAGTAAGTCTTGAATTTTGGGACCCAACTGCCCTGAGAAAGACATCCGATCTCAGGGTGACTTAAAATCAAGAGCAGGCACTGAAAGGTGTTTCCCTTCTCTGAGTTGTTTTAGACCAGTGGTTCCCAGATCATTTGGGCTACTGCTCCCTTGGTTCCATAAAGTCATCCCCATTGTTCTCTACCCTATAAAAAGCATTATTCAGAATAGCGGCTTGCAGGAAGACAATAACCCAACACAATTCAAAACAGTCACCATTAACTGCCCATTTATTCAAAATCCAGTTTAAAATATTTAGCTTCATTAACAAAACTGACAGACTTGATCCTGTGATACTAGCTTTTCAGAGTCTGATAGTCATTCACACCTGCAGCACCCCCCCCACTGCCCCCTTGCCTCCGAGCAGCCCCTTAGGTAATCCTGCAGCCCCACAGGGGGCAGCACACATTGGGAACCACTGTTTTAAACTGTGTTTTAATTGTTGTAACCGACTCTGGGACCTTAGGGTGGAGGGCTTGATGATGACGAAGATAAATTAATACTAAATTAATAATTGGGAGTGCAGTGGAGAAATCATCACCTGGTAAGTAGGATAGTCTTGATACAGATTCTTTATAGGGATGTCTGACCCATTCACTGTGCAGTCGCTGTAAGGAGCTCCCATCCGCACAAGTTCATCCTAGAAAGAAAGAAAGAAAGAAAGAAAGAAAGAAAGAAAGAAAGAAAGAAAGAAAGAAATCTTAAGGGCAGGCGGGATCCCCAAACAGTTGCTTCTTGCTCTCAGTTCTCCTGCCACCCCATAAAAGAAGCACCAGATCCCTGAAAGGCAGTGACACTGCCCTGAAATGAAGAGAGGAAGGGGAATTTGCTCCCTGCATGCAAAAGTCTCTGTTTTGTTGCGTCAACATATTAAGAAGACAACAGAAACATCTGTATGTTTTCCTGAAGTCTTAGGCTGTGTACACTTCCCGGGCTGAAAACATAGTGAGATCGTACTTTTCTCAATTAAGATCAAAGCTGGTTTTGTGGGGAAGTGCACCATAATGCAGAATTTTATAAGAAACAGCAGGATAGGTATGGATTGGCTAATGTCACATGTACGCCTCTTCCCAAACCAGTTGTGGGAGCATGCTTGATGCAGAATAAACAAGACCATGTGTACGGAGCCTTGCAAGCAAAGTAGGAACATCAGAAAAGCCAGGCCAAAGGGGACCATCTAATCCAGCCTCCTGTGCAAGCAACAACATTCAGCCCACCTGGGATTCCCGGAAACTGGTATTCAGAGGCGTACTGCCTCCGACAGAGGACAGTGCCATAAGAGCAGGAGGAGAGACCTGCTTTTGCATTAGGCCAAATGGGCCCAACCTAGTCCAGCCTCCTGTTCTCACACTGGCCAACCAGATACCTTAATGGGAAACCTGCAAGCAGGATCTGAACACAAGCACCTTCTGCACCTGCCCATGGTTCCCAGGAACTGGTATTGCAGGACAGCAAGAAGGAAAGACACTCCCTATTGGCCCGACTCTTGGTGAAAC
Organism: Podarcis pityusensis; assembly: GCF_964106645.2. Taxonomy (NCBI): domain Eukaryota; kingdom Metazoa; phylum Chordata; class Lepidosauria; order Squamata; family Lacertidae; genus Podarcis; species Podarcis pityusensis. Next base: position 24,998,952 of record NC_138039.1, read on the forward strand.
TGGATTTTAGGTGTACTGAAACAGGCACCCTGATTTTCTGTCTTGCTGGATAAAGTTTGGCTTCAGGGTGGGGAGGAGTTTCGGCCAAGGAAGGCTTGGCGTTTGAGTCTTCCTAAAGCAGAGACCCACCTCCCTACTGGCTGGACCAAGCAAGTTGGCTGGACCCAAGGGAGTCTCAGCCACTCCCGTCCCCGCCCCAAGTTCTGCGAACAGTTGGGACATGCCAGGCACCTACCACCAAGACGCCAATGGAGGTCTCTGTCCCAGCCATGGCATAGATGCCCTGATCCTTCAGGAAAGGGAAGGTCTTCTGCTCATGCAGCATCAGCCAGGACCCGGCCGTCGAGGTGAGGTAGGGGATGTAGTCGTCTTGGCTGATGTCCAGGATCAGCTTCAGCCCTGGGCAAAGGGAGCAAAGACCAGTCGTCAGCAAGCAGCGCGGGGGCTGGAATCGGCAGTGGGGGGTGGGCACAAAGAGAGACACAAAGTCCCCACCTGAGCTTAATTCTCGCTGCAACAGGCACCTTTGGAGAGGAGAGGGCTTGGCTCTGTCTGGCCTGGTCTGGGGAGGACTCTGTGGTCTCTTGCAGTCTAGGGAGCAAAGCCGGCTCTGCCATTAGGCAGAGGGAGGTGGCTGACTCAGGCAGGAAAAAAGAGAGCCATCAGGGCCTCAGGCGGCAAAATAACTTGGACATGCTTTCATGCTGGGAGGGAGGCTCCCTTGGCTCTTCTGCCTCCAGGGACAAAATGTCTTAAGCCGGCCCTGCTGTTGCGGGTGGCTGGTTGCCTGCCATGCACAGGCCTTGCAGGACTGCATGGCTTCGGGGCAGAGCATTAGTTCAAGCCTCTGCTGGGCATCTCCAGTGAAAAGGTCACAGGGTTGGGAAAGTTACAGGGAACCAGGCAGAAGGCCTTCTTGGTAGTGGCACCCACCCTGTGGAATGCCCTCCCTCCAGATGTCAAAGAGAACAACAACTACCAGACTTTTAGAAGACATCTGGGGGCAGCCCTGTTTAGGGAAGCTTTTAATGTTTGATGCATCACTGTATTTTAATATTTTGTTGGAAGCCGCCCAGAGTTGCTGGGAAAGCCCAGCCAGATGGGTGGGGTATAAATAATAAAGTATTATTATTATTATTATTATTATTATTATTATTATTATTAGAGAGTCAGGAGACTGGGCCTGGCTTGACCTTTGGGGCCTAGAACAGATTAGGAATGCCCAGCTAAACAGCAGGTGCTTTCCCCATCACTCCCTCCACCTGGAGGCCTGGGAATCAGGCCCCTTTTCACAATGGCACCCTAAGACTCCAGAGGGGCCCCCCTTCCTACCCAGAGGAACCTGCAAGGACATTCAGATTTGGAGGGGAAAAGCAAAGCCAGATGTCAGGGTTGCTCCTTCACCTCTTCTGCGCTACCTACCAAACTCTGCACCAGGATTGGAAGAGATGAGCGGCTTCTTCTCCACGCCCCAGTTGAAGATGTAGCAGTTGCCGTGGTCTGGGTGGTAGAGGTGGGTGAAGTTCCTGCAGAAGGAAGCCCAGGTGAGAAAGGGGGGAGAGGGGCGCACATTTGGGAAGGGAGGAGTTCACTTGGCTTGCAAAAAACAAAACAAAACAAAAACCTTCTGGGGAGGGACCCTCTAATACACCAGTGGTCTCCAAACATTTTTTTGGGGCGGGGGTCTCACCCCCTTGGTTCCCTAAACTCCTCTCTGGTCCCCTCCACCCTAAATAAAGCATTATTCAAAATAGTGGTTTGCATGACCCAGTAAGGGAGATAATAACCCAATACAGTTTAAAACAGTCGCAATTAATTGTGTGTTTATTCAACATGCAATTAAAACTAGTTTAATTCATTCAACAACATTGATGAACTTGATTCAGCGATATCAAGGTTTTCAGAGCATGATAGCCATTTAAACCTCCAGTCCCCTCCCCCCCCGCTGTACCTTTTTGCACTTAGTGCCCCCCCCAAGGCAGTCCCACCCATTTTGGGGACCACTCTGCCACAGCCAACAGAAACAAAAACTTGCTATTTTTTGCATCAAACCTTTCAATGTCCAAAATGCCCTCTCCTGTCTGTCCAGACAAATAAAGGCTGAGAGATCAGGCTGACCTCCTATAAAGAAGCGGGATTTGAGCCTGGGTCTTCCACTCCTGCACTGGGGGTCCGTGTAGTGTAGTGGTTAGAATGTTGGACCAAGACCTGGGAGACCAGGGTTCAAATCCCCACTCGGCCATGAAGCTCACGAGGTGACCTTGGGCCAGTCACTGCCTCCCAGCCTGACCTACCTCATAGGGTTGTTGTGAGGATAAAATGTGGGGGAAGAGAACTATGCAGTGCTTTTTTCTAAAAAAAATAATGTTTAGGGGTACTCTCATTTTGTCTCAAGAAAACCATCATTTTATAGTTTGAATTGGGAAAAATAAATACAGTAAATGCACAAAAGTACAAAGATTCACAAAATGTTTAGGAGTATGCATACCCCTGCGTCCCGCCAGAATAAAAGCACTGGAACTATGTATGCCACCTTGAGCTCTTTGGAGGAAAGAAGGTGGGGCATAAATGCAATCAATCAATCAATCAATCAATCACTGCTAATTCCTCTGTCCCCTGTCTGTATTTATCAGTGCCAAAAAAGCTGGTTGTAAATGATCAGAGCCAGCAGCCACCACCTTACTCTGCATCATATTATCAAGGCACCAGTTGAGGAGGGTGGGGGGAGCTCTCAAAAACGCCCAAGCCAAAGACCCAAACCACACACTGCAGCAGAAGGCAACCCCACCCTCTCCCACCAAGCTCCCTGAGCTACAAGCAACACCTGCCCCATCAAAACATCCTAAAGGGCTAAAAAGATATGTCAACTGCTATCTTGATGGCCTTTGGCCAAAGGAGTTTTCTTTCTCCTTTCTTGACAACAGAAGGAGCAGGGCCTGCCTTGAAGGTCAGGTGCATGTCGTCAGGCAAAACTTATTTGCTCACCTGATTTCTGGTCCTCACAAACAGAACCTGAGAGGTCTGGTGACAGACAGGCCTTGGGATAAAAACGCAAATTGCAAACAAGAGAGCAAAGAGCCAAGTAGAGCAGAAGGAAAGTCAGGGATGCGCCAGTCGGGTGACATTTGGCTTTTGGCACTTGGAAGGGGGGTGAGGGGGTGGCTCTCTGCGAAATCCCAGACGTCACTCCAAAGAGAACGTCATTCTCAGCCAGAATGATGGGAAGAAGCGGGGTGGGGTCAGCCCTGGAGGAAAGGCCAAGGCCTCTTTAAGCTGCCTCCATGGAAAGACTGCTTCCAAGTCAAGGGGAGAGAGTTCAGCTCTTGTTCTGCAATAGAGCAGCCTCATCTGGACTCCTGGGTCCAGCTCTGGACACCACGCTTGAAGGACGCCAACAAAGAGCTTTAGAGAAGCGCAATGAAGATGGAAAACCAGTCCTGTGAGGGAAGGTTGAAGGAACTGGAGCATATTTAATAGAATCATAGGATGGTTGGAAGGGAACCCCAAAGGTCATCTAGTCCAACCCCCTGTGAAGTAGGAATTGCAGCTAAAGAATCCTTGACAGATGGCCATCCAAGCTCTGCTTAGAAACCTCCAAGGAAGGAGACTGTGGGAGGCTGGGGAGCAGGAGGTAGGGATACCTGTCCCATGGAAGAGGGGGGAAATGTGCCCTTTGGGCAAAATAAAGTGGGCTTGAGTTGCAGGATAGATCTCAGAAGGGCAGCAGAAGACGCATTGGGGGCCTCTAGGCTGTGTCGCTATTTTGCAGGAGGGATTCAAGAGCAGACAAGAGCTTTAGGTTGGTGCTATTAAGGCGGATCTGAGTGCTTTGCCTCCCTGGCACAACGTTCACTTTAAAAAAAGAGAAAAGAGGACTTTTTGCAGTAATTTAAATGGTGGGTAAATATGTTGAAAAGTGTGGGGTGATTGATGGAAGCCTGCAAACCAGGATTAAGGATTTGTTTTGTTGTGTAACCGCCCCATAAACAAATTAGAGGGAACACTCAGTAAAGACCGGGCTGAGTCCAACCACTGTGCCAGCTTTGCGCAAGCAAATAAAGTCAAGAGGTCGTTTGGAGGATGAAAAGAGCAATTTGACCCTGACCTGAGAAAGAACTGAGATGGAGGGTGGACTCTCCCTTGCTGGAACTCCACAAGCCCAGGCCAGAGAGCCAGGGTTCGGGGAGGTTCTTGTTCTGCAGTTGCATCATCAACTGAGGGGGGTGGTGTGGTGTAGTGGTTAAGAGTGGTGGACTTGTAATCTGGGGAACCGGGTTCGCGTTCCTGCTCCTCCACATGCAACTGCTGGGTGACACTTCTCTGAAGTCTCTCAGCCCCACTCACCTCACAGAGTGTTTGTTGTGGGGGAGGAAGGGAAAGGAGAGTGTTAGTCGCTTTGAGACTCCTTTGGGTAGTGATAAAGAGGGATATCAAATCCAAACTCTTCCTCCTCCTCCTCCTCCTCCTCCTCCTCCTCCTCCTCCTTCTTCTACAAAGACCCCTCCAGTTCTAGAATTGTCCCTGTGGAAGTCTGAATCCAAAATAGGATCTGCCCACAAAGTTTTCTCCCTCTCTCGTAACAGGAAGTTATTCCTATTCATAGAAGTGGAATGTCGGAAGATTCTGGACAGATAAGTCCTTCACACAGCACACAGTTGAGCACTGTGAGAACAGGAGACCGGACTAGACAGGGCATTGGCCAAATCTGCCATTGCACATTAGGAGAATGTCTACTCCATTGCCCCAAAGCTTGTGGGGTGAAGGGGAAGGCAGAGAGAGCAGTTTTGAGGTTTCTTTGAACTGCCTTTGTAGGAGATACGTGTGCAACAAGGACAGGGGCTGAGGAGGCTGTGATCCTCCCTGCGTTGCTCTTATGTGACAGGAGCTGCAGTCACAGCCAATGTGGGCAGAGCACAGTGCTGGCTGACAGATGTGCTGGGAGCCAGTAGGAGGCCCTTCTTGTTTCGGCTAAGGGAGAGAGGAAATGAGTCCTGTGCTTCTGTGAGTTCCAGAGCTCTGGCCAGTGGCCAGGTGAGCCTGACTGCAGCAAGCCCAGGTCAGCCCGCCTAGCCTGGGGCTCTGATAACCAATCTGTTAACCAATCTGTTCCTGGTTTAATTAAATAGCCCCAAGTGTTTGCTGATTGATAATTAGCCGCAATGTACTGGACACGGGTGACTCAGCAGCAGGGAAAGAAAACCCTCCATCTACAGAGCAAGCCAAGCCATTCCTCATTTTTCAGATGCAGGCAGCGAGCAAACTTTGCAGCTACACAGAAGCCTTCTTCAGTGTCCCAAGCAAGACCAGATCGCTGATTAATTCTTAGTCCTTGTATACAAAAGCAGAAATCCTTCTCATTACCATGCAACATTACCAGGTTGACATCAGCCTGGACGTGGAACATCGCTCTTAAATTTTATTATGATTCCTCTGGCATTTGTGTTTGAAAAAGGCTTCTGTGTAATCTGAAAGGTCACACGCCAAGCATTTTTACCATTAGCCAATCCAACAAAAAGAGAGTTTTGCTTCTCCTGCTGGATAGGACTCATGCAGCAGCTGAAATATTGGGCCAAAAGTTGTGTCCATTTCAAGGCGGGGGCAGGGGGGGCGGCGGCGGCAGCAGATTGTCCATTGGAAGCTGACCAAGACTTGCATTCCTTTCAGCGATTCTGCAAACTGGTCTTATTTGTTCTGGCCTCTAAGCTTCTGAGGGTCTAGGATTTTAGGTCTATTAAAATCTGATTCCAGTACACTGGATGTCATTTTTCAGACAGTAATCCACCCGAAACCTTGAGACTGGGCTAGAAATTTAATTAAACCAAATCAGGCTATTGGTGCCAGTAAGAAGCACTAAGGCGGCAGTGGGAGTGGGGTGGAGCAGGATGGGACACCTCCTTAAATCCACCCTCCGCACACACCCCCAGCCATCTCCTCTGAACTAGGAAACGGCTCTAGCCTTTGCCAGCCGGGCACCCTCCAGCTGTTCTGCACTACAACTCCCAGGTGCACTGGCAGGGGCTGATGGGAGCTATTGTCCACATCAGCTGGAAGGCCCTAGACTGGTGGAGTCTGCTGTAGATCAACTGTGCAGTACCATCCTTGGATTTCGGGTGCAATTTGAGCCAAGGAAGGAATGGAAATTATTGATAGCTCCCTGCAGATCTTACGCACATTTCATAGCTTGCACATGTCATCTTGTACTGCAGATCTGGAGATACAAATTCACGGAGGAGACACAGCTATCAATGGCTACTAGCCATGATGGGTATGTTCTGCCTCCACTGTTGGAGGCAATATGTCTCTGAGTATCACGTGTTGAGAATCACAGGTGGGGAGAGCTGTTGCTCCCAGGTGCTGCTTGCTAGGAGAATGCTGGACCAGGATGGGCTTCATTGGTCTGATCCAGCAGCAGGGCTCAGGGTAACTCCTTTCCTGCTGTGCATCGGATTTTTCATGCAGCTGCCCCCACCATTCTGCTCAAGCTCAGAATCAAACAAACCCCTGAGTTGCAAAGAGAACGTTGGCAATGTACAGGCAACACGATGACCATGTACATACGAAATAAACAATCTTTTATAGAATTCCTTCAAACCATAACAAGTCCAAAATGAAATCTTTAGTCTCAAAGTCTCTGAAAATCTTTAAATGAAGCGAGGTACCAAACTTTGTACGATGAAAGACTGTGAAGCTTTGTGTATTGAGCAAATATGATGTCCAACACTGAACAGTGATTCCGGATCTAGACTACTGTTTTGTAGAATTCTTCGTCAGCATGGTGGGAGGATATAGAACTGCTTCATTAACTCATCTTATTTCGAATGAATGTATGTAAATGAAAATATCAAATGCTGTGACTACATTATTACATGAGCACTGCTCCATAGCATTTGATATCTGTACAAAGTTTGGCACCTCACTTCATTTAAAGATTTTCAGTTAAACAAAAACACAGCAAGGTCCCCCCGGATACCTACTTGTAATTGCAAGGCTCTGCTCCAAACAGACAGGCCAGGATCATTTCCTCTGCCTTGTAGCCCATCTCAATCCTTTCTCTCTCCGTCTTCTGGGACAAGATGCTGGTGGACTGCAAGACGTACCACTCGGTCACTGCCTGGGCCGCGCTGGTGAAGTTCCGGTAGGTGCAACTGGTGCCGTTATTGGTGCACTTTGAGCAGAATTAGAGAGCGGTGAGGGAGAGAAGCAAAAGGAGGCACGTTTGTACAGAAGAGGTCTAGCCAGGGTCACGAAATGGAACCTCCATGTTCAGGGGCAGCTGGAGTCACAGGGGAAAGGACCTATGTCAGGGGCACAGCACCTGCTTGGCATGCAGAAGGTCCCAGGTTCAGACTCTGACATCATCTCCAGGTAGGTCTAGGAGTCTTGCCTGGAACTCTGGGGACCCATTGATGCCAGTCAGTGCAAACGATGCTAAGCTAAATGGACCAGCAGTCCAGCTTCCTGGGTTCTAATGAGGTTTCAGATGAATGGAGGAGTCAGCTAGCAATGGCTATGGGTCATGCTGCACCTGGGAACTGCAGGTGAGGATCTCCTGTTGCCCTCAGGGCCTGCTTGTGGATTTTTCCTGTTGGGGCTTCTGGTTGACCCCCCTTTGGCCTGATCCAGCACTGCAGGGATTGCCTGATTATTTTTTAGCTCCCCTCTGCTGCCTGCTTGTGGCTTTATCAGAGGCACCTGACTAGGTGAGATGATGGACCCACCCCTTCGAAGGGAGGTGCAACAAAGAGGGCCAAAAACAGCTTTGGGGAAGGGCTAGAGATAGCAGCAGCTTCTTCTCCTTTGCCTCCGGTTTCAGACATCCAGGGTTCATAAGGACATAAGAAGAGCTGGCTGGATCAGGCCAAAGGCCAGCATCCGGTTCTCACAGTGGCCAACTACTGTGGCTCATGGGAAACCTGCAAGCAGGAACTAAGCACACAAGCAACACTCGGTTCCCGTGGCTTCTAGCAACTGGTATTCAGAGGTACTGCTATATATAGAATATAGAGGCAGAGCATATCCATCGTGGCTATTAGCTTCTTCCATTAATTTTTGTAGCCCTCTTTTAAAGCCGTCCAAATTGGTAGTCATCACTGCCTCCTGTGGGAGGGAGTTCCATTATTCAACTATGCATTGCAGGCAGAATTTCTCTGTCACACGGTGACATGTTCCCAGCATTCCCCCTCTTTCACCTGGGGCAGAGCAGGATGACTCGTGGTGCCCCTCCCCTCCCCTCCCCACCTACTGGTCCCCCCCACCTCCATCGGGTCCCGTGGGGCCCCCTCCCCTTACCAGCTTTAAGGCCAGCTTGCAGTTCTTGCCATCTAGGTTTGCAAAAGAGGAGTGGTTTCCGAGGATGTCATAGATGACTGGATGAGTCACGTTGCTTTCATCAATGAGCATCAGGGGGATCTGGTTCCACAGCTGCATGTTCAGATCCTGGCTAGAGTTTGTTGGGCTAGACACGGTCAGGTTCTCATTGGGAGGCTGCAGGATTCGTCCAAGGGCGGCGTCAATGAGGTTGTCCAACTCCTGCAAGTAGGGCTTTGCTTTGGAATATCTGGAAAGCAACGAACCCTAAGTTCAGTTCTCCCCATTCGCCTGTGAATTTCATGAAAATGCAACAATATCGTGGGGCAAATTTCTTCTCATAGGCACATTTTTGCAATGCCATTTCCCAATAAGCATTCTGGTATAATAATAATAACAATAATAATAATAACAATAACAATTTATTATTTATATGTAGTTTTTCACTGTATGAATTGCATTTATCCACACACTTTAGCCTTGTATGTGCACTTCTATGCACATTATTTGGCTGCAGAACTAAATTTCAAATGGGGAGAAATGTGAATTTCAGGGGGCGGCTGTGTTTCAGCCTGCACACTGTTTCAGAAAGTGGAAATCTGGCCGGTTCACCTTTGAATGCCAATTCCCCCCCCCCCCCTGCTCCCCACTAGTGGGAACTACTATAGAAATCCCACCCTCAGGTCAGGGATAAAGTGGCAGGGAGGGAAGGCTAGATTACAGAGTGATATTTCCACCAGCAAGTTGATCCTGCGGATAATTTTTCCTGGAACTTAGGAAGTGGCTGGCTGAGAGTTAGGGTCCTCCTCCTCCTCTCTGATGCCCAACTCCTTTAGAAATCCTTTCCACTTCTGACTTTCTCTAAAAGCTGCCAATTCCAGCTAAATTACCAACATCCTCCATCCTATGACCCTTGAGACAGGGTTACCCAAACCTCCCATCAGGCCCAACCAGCACAGTCATAGCAAGCTGTGGAAGGTATAAGCTGTAGCCCCAAATTCCTGGAGGGCACCAGGTTGGGGGGAAAGGCTGCCCTAAAACATAACACCTTCCCCTGGGTGTCCCTGCTCTTGCCACACGGGTGCCAACTGCTTTCCAACTGGTGGTGTGTACGCTGACCGTGAACTTTTGCCTTTGAAGGTCCAAGGCAGATAGTTTTTGTGCACAGGAATCCCCAGAATGAAAAGTCTGTTCTGCAGCATTCCAGAGGATAACCCTTGCAAGCAGTGAGAGCAGCAGATCCTACAGCCATGCTGCCAAAGGGAGGATGGTTCCTCAGGTGCAGCCATGTGGGTAGACTTCAGGAGCTGCCACCCTTTGGCGTTCAAGCAGCATCTCTTAATCCAAACTGATTTAGCACATAAAAACAAGAGGGACCTGGCAGCTGCATAAGGCCAGAGGGGGATTGTCTAGTCCAGCATCCTGCCCCAATGGGAAACCACCCCAGGCAGGACCACTGATCTTAGAACATAAGAAGAGCCTGCTGGATCAGGCCAATGGTCCATCTAGTTCAGGGTCCTTTACTATCTCTCTCTCTCTCTCTCTCTCTTTTAAAAAAAATAATTGTTATTAATTTAAATTACACACATATACAAAGAATTTACAATCTCATACTATAAAAAGAAAATTAAAGAAAAGAAAAGAAGAAAAGAAGAAAATACAGAAAAAAGAAAGAAGATAAAGCAGATTTACGTGCATAAAAAAACCTTAATCTTCCTAATTAATACTTAAATAAACACTTAAATAAAAAAGACTTCTGGCAAAATGAGTCTTCCAATCATTCAATCATACTGTCGTCATTTTTTCCGTACTGTTTTATATTCTTTAATATTGTTCCCGTCTACTCCACAAACAGTATTTGTTGTGTTTCAAGTATCACTTAAGTTCTGCTAATATGGTGTGGTTGGTACAATATGAACTTATAGAATCCTTAAATATTCTCCATTCTCCAACTATTTTCTGGTTCAATACTCCTCTAACTCTTCCTGTCAGTTTTTCCAGGGTCCTCTATTCTCAGTGGCCAGACAGATGATCTGATGGGAAGCCCACAGATGGGAAATGAGCATGACAGCACTCCTCTCCCCACCTCTGATTCCCGGAAATCGGTGTGATTTGGAGGCATAACAGCCTCCAACAGTGGAGGGAGAACCTAGTTGTGACTAATAGCCATTAATCTGTGTAAGCCATATAGGTTGGTGCCCATCACTGCCTCCTGTGGCAAGGAGTTCCATAGTTTAACTCTGCTCCATAAAAAGTCCTTTCTCCATCTCCCACCATTCAGCTTCACTGGGTGACCCTGCTGGGTTCTAGTATTACGAGGGAGGAAGTTCTCCCTCTCCACTTTGTCCTGCAGCACACAAAGTTTTATAGAATCCTGGAACTGTAGACTTGAGAGGGACCTTCAGGGTCATCTACTCCAACACCCTGCAATACATGAGCCAGAACTATGCACCTCTGTCTCACACACAGCCTTACTTGCCTTCCACTCGGCAGACCAGCTACAAACCTCCAGATCAAGGGTGTAGAAGCTGTGGCCCTCCAAGGGTTGTTGGACTCCGACTCCCATCATCAAGCCCCATCAACTGGAGAAGCAATGATACTCCTGATCTAGACTGTCTAGCAAGGCCAGAGCTCAGGGATGATGGGAGTTGTAGTCCAACAACATCTGGGGACCCACAGGTTGAGAACCGCTGAAATCCCCCCCCCCCATGCTGGACTGCAATATTGGATGCCCACCTTGCGATGAGTCCGAGGACATTTGTCCTGAAGCAGCTCACCTGTATGGGCTTGCATTGCAGATGGTGACGGCAGGGAAGGTCATGGTCTTGAAGCCAATGGCAAGGGAGGCGGAGACGCCGTAGCTCAGGTATGTTAGGATGAGGGACCCCCAGTTCCAGAAGACCAGGGAGGCAAAGAGCAGGGTCAGTAGGAACCAGATGACTTTCTTCTTGGGTCCCTCGCGGATGATGCGCTTGGGCCCGTGGGTGTTGGTGTTATCGCAGTACCAGACCAGTAGCTCTTTGTAGGTGTAGCCGGGACCCTTCTGGAGGCGATGGAGAGCCTTCACAAAGTACCGCTTCAGGGTCATTTTGGGCTCTGTCATTGGAGGAAACAGGAGCCCGTTAACGAAAACCGTCTGAAAAAACAACACCCAGAGTTGCCTTGCATGGGATAGAGGCCTACTAGCTGCTATTATGGCCCCTCCCCCTATGACGCTTGTTTCATTAGTATTATTAGTATTATTTTACTATGTATTGATGCATGAATTTTACAAGGGTGGGAACTAGTGTTAGAAACTGGGATAGAATAGCTAGGAGCCAAATGGCTCCTGGGAACTGGGCGCCAAAACAGAATGTCTAGTTGCCATTGCGGGCGGGGGGGGGGGTAGGCAACACTTGTTAATTTATTATTTTCATAATCATGAACTAATATGCAATTCACATAAGTGACACATTGTTAATATCACATTGTTAACAGAAATTGTTAATACATGTTTAATTTGGTGTTTACAATAAAAATATTGGGACCATACTTTTTCAAAATACTCTACTCTTTATTATTAAACTCCTTAACATATTGTTCTAATTTCAAACCCTGGCAGGATCATATCCCCAACAAAACATTTTTTAAAAAAGCATTCCAAGAGCAGTTTAAAATATTCAAAAAAATCACATTCTAAAGCTGTTACACTTAAAACATTTTAAGGGATCTCAGGGTTGCCAAGAACAGTGTCCTTCCACCATCAGATGCCTAGGTAAACAGGAATACTTTCATATTCCTTCTGAAAGTCAATAATGAGGGAGAGCATTCTATTAAACATGGTGCCACCGCTGAAAAGTCCCTGTCATGGGTTAACACCAACTGGGCAGCCCCCAGTGGCAGTACCACCAACAAGACCTCACCAGCTGATAATAGGATCTGAGATAGTTGATATTCACAATTGCATTGTAAGAGCATCATATCTAATTGTTCTGTACATTTAAAATGTGGAATTTTAATTGAATATATTGGTATTGATTTTGTTGATAGAAAGCACTTAGAGTCTCCTTTGAAGTACAACACAGTATATAAAAAATAACTAAATAAACAAATGGTCCTTGACAGGGATGGAGATGGGTCTGAACCGGAGCAGGGCGGGTATGAAAAATCTACCAGGAATTTGTTCTCTGTAAACCTCATTGAAATGAACAGAAACCGGACAGTGGTGCCAGGCCTGGTGGATTGGGCCCCCTGCTGGAGTCATCGAGGAGGAAGTCAAGTGCCATGTGGATCTTCCACTCAAGGCACCAAATGTTTTGGTCAACCCTGGATTTAGATTTTGCCAGAATGATTCATATTTGCTCTCTGGAAACCAGGAGATATTTCTGCCACTCCTTTCTCCATCTATGCAAACCCATGCAGGTGGGCAAAGCTCTTTTCCCACCATCTGTACAGGGGAGCAGACTATGGCCTGCCAAGGAATGGCTGCCACAGAAAACCAATTCACTGTGAAATGGTGGCCATTTTAGCCTTCACGATGAAGAGCCAGGGAGTTAGGGTGCCATAAGCCAGAGCAACACTTCTGCGGGACTCCTCAGGCTGCTTCTAGACTGTTCTCCAGGGGAGCCAATCGTAGACCAGCCAATTCAGGTTGCATAGTTAAAGTAGTGGGTTGGGTGCTCTTGCGCAATCCCCCAAATCCCAAACTTTTTGCAGCAAGGGAGGCGAGAGGGAAAGGGAGTAGAAAGTGTAGGTTAACAACTGCTTGACATTGTGTAAAGGATAGAAGAAGAGTTCTGCTGGATCAGACCACCATCTGGCACAGTATCCTGTTCTCACAGTGGCCAACCAGACGCCCCCCCCAATGGGCAACTCAAAAGCAACCTCCCTACAAATGAATGCTTGATAAACAGCCAACTTTGTGCCAATGAAACAAGATGAATGGTCGGTAAACAGGTCACCTGGAACTGGTCTCAGGCACAAAGCAGACATGGTGGAGTTATGGGGAGGAAGGAAGAACAGACCCTGCAAATGTCCCTATTTTCCACGGATGTCCCTGATTTAGAGAAGCTGTCCCAGCTTCTGATTTGATCCTGGGATGTCCCGCTTTTCCTTAGGGTGTCCCTATTTTCATTGGAGAAATGTTGGAGGGTATGGGAAAAAAATGGACTGGGTCCCCCACCCCCTTCACTTATCCCCCCCCCAACTACTTTCACCCGTGTTTGGTGACAGGTCTCAGAAGCTGCAGGAGGACACAAATGATTCCAAGCCCCCTTTGGGGCACCTTCTTATCCTCTGCGACTTGTTAGGGGTGCAGCTTTCATGGTCTCTAGAGACCCTCCCTCCTGCCCAGTGGAAGCAAGGAACATAGCTGCCCCCGCCCCCCCAGCAAGCCTCTGCTCTCCTGGAGGCTGAAGGAGGAAGATTCCTCCCAGGCAAGAAAGAGCTGTCTGGCAGGGGCAGGACCAGAGGTTATGTTTTTCAAATACTTTCGCCTTTAAGATACCATCGGTACATTTTGTTCTGCCGATGGAGGGCTGTGGCGTAGTTTGCATTGGCCTCGCGAGCCCTAAAAGGCACGCCTTGTACTCCTCTAGCATGCCAAGGATGCATATTTCTGAATCGGTCGATCCCAAGGTGGAATGTCGAAACGAGAGAGAAAAGAGAAACCCAACGAGTGCTTAGACAACGGTTTGTAAGGTGTAAGGGCTCATCCACACTGACCTTTGGCCCTGTTCTTTCCAGGCACAGGCCTGCAATTTTAAGCACACTTTTTCATTTTTGCTCCAGAGCTTTCCCTGCAGAAACCCGCTCTTTAAAGCTGAATTGGATTGCCATTTGCTCTGATTTAAAGAGTGGGTTTTCGCAGGGAAACCAAAGGGGGGACACACACACTCAGACATAGAGCTTTCAAGTGCAGACCGTGGCTGAAAAGTAGAGAGGAAAGGAAAATGTGGATAAGCCCTAAGAGATGAAGCCAGAGCTAATCTGAGCAAGGCCAGCAGGGCTCAGTGGCAGGACACCTGCTTGGCATGCAGAAGGTCCCAGGTTCTGTCCTCAGTGGCATCTCCAGGTAGGGATGGGAATGTCCCTTGTCAGAAACCCTGGAGAGTCACTGCCAGGCTGCACAGATCTTCTTCTTTGGTGATCACTCGTAGCCAAGATTGTCTTCCATGAACACGGTTTTAACAGCGAGTCCGTAAGTGACTGTGGAGGCCAGTTCTGGATCCACATGTCCTTCCACAATTGAGACAGGTTTCTGGGCAGGAGTTGATCATGGCAGAGGCGGACCTGGGGGTGGGGCGAGCCGCCCACGGGGGTGGCGTGGCGAGTGTCCCATAGGGATGTGGTAGCGAGCACAGGGTTGACGCATCCCATGGGGGTGGCGCAGTGATGTCACTCCTCTCAGGGATGACACCCGGGGTGAACTGCACCCCCTTCCTCTGCCAGTGGATCATGGTGAAGATTTGTCAAGCGTGCCTTCCTCTTAGCGTGTTTCTCCCTTTCGTCATGAGTTCGAGCATCCTCAAAGCCCATGACACCTTTGGTAAAGGCTGTTCCCCAATTGGAGCACTCGCAGGCCAGTGTTTCCCAGTTGTCGATGTTTACACTAGATTTTTAAAGCTTTGCCTTGAGAGAGTCTAGTTTGTTGACCACCAACATTACGTTTTCCATTTTTAAGTTTGGAATAGAGTAGTTGCTTTGGAAGACAATAAGCAGGCACCCGCACAACATGACCAGTCTAATGAAGTTGATGTTGAAGAATCCTTGCTTTGAAACTGGTGATCTTTGCTTCTTCCATTGCACTGGCATTAGTTCGCTTGTCTTCCCAAGTGATAATATGGAGCTAGATGGACCAGTGGTCTCACTCAGTTTTCTATGTCCTGGTTTAAATCAGCCCTTTATTTAGAACAATGAGAACTGGAGCCTTCTGTTGCTTTTAAAGGAAAGAACCATAGCTCAGTGGAAGTAGAGTATTGCTTTTCACACAAAAAAATTCCAGGTTGAATCCCCAATATCTCCAAGTGGAGCTGGGAATGTCCTCTGTCGGACACACTGGAGAGTTGCTGCCAGTCAGTGTTCGCAATACTGCACTAGATGGAAGCAAGTCAGCTTCCTCCGTTCTCTTTGATGGGGCACAGAAGACCTTGTGAAGAGAAGCAGCTGTGGGGACTTTCATTCTTACAGGGTCCCATTCTTGTCCATTTCTGATACGTTAGCCCAGGAGGCAACAAGGTCTTGGATCTTAAAGTTCTTCCCAATGTTTAGTCGGAATCTCCTTTCCTGCAATTTGAATCCATTGGCTTGATCCTACCTTCTGCAGCAGCAGAAAAGAAGCTTGTGTCATCTTCCATGTGGATTTTTGAAGATGACTATCAAATCAACTCCCAGTCTCTTCTCCAGGCTAAACTCTCTCAACCATTCCTCAACGGCCTTGGTTTCCAGCAGTGTTAGAAACTCAGAGATATAAGCTAGGCACCAAATGGCTCTTTAAACCAGGGTTTCATTTGCCAAAACGGAATGCCTAGTTGCCATTTTGGGGCCAGATGGCTTGAAAGTCATATTTTCAATCCGATTGTGCAGATAAAATATAATGGATAGAATTCTACAGGATGTGTTGCTAGTGTGTGAAAAGGGTCAAGATCCCAGGATCCCCAGGAATGCACCTCCAGAAGGTGGAGAGGTCAGGCGCCATCCTGGCATCCAGGTATCTTCACTTGGTTGCAAGTGGCTGCTAGCACAGGTACAAAATGTGCCTGGTATCTGGTGAATTTTGAACGTTGATTTCCAGACCCTTGATTAACTTGGTCTCTCTCTCTGAACACCTTCCAGCTTGTCAATATCTTTCTACAACTATGGTACCCAGAACTGGACACAAGATTCCAGGTGGGGACTGATCATCTTCTCAGATATCTATCTATCATCTATCTATCTATCTATCTAAGCCTTCATCCAAGGATCACAGGGTGGTTTACAATATAAAAACACAAAAATACATAGTAACAAACAAAAACGAACCTCCTCTTCCAGTTTAAAAGGCCATGTTTAATTAGCCAAAGGCCTGGGAGATGAGGAATGTTTTTGCCTGGCACCTAAAGATATGTAATGAAGGCACCAGGTGAACCTCCCTGGGGAAAGAACTCTACAAATGGGGAATCACCACAGAAAAGGCCAGATAACTCCCAGATAAACACACCCAATTCTTCACCTGTTCCTCAGAGGTCTTGTTTTTTTCCATATCGCTGACCATCTTTGGTCTGATTCAATCAGGAGTTGAACTCCTGATTCAATCAGTTGAATCCCGCCTTGGTCTCCTGCAGATCCTCATCTCTCGCTGCCCTGCCCCAAATTGCTCTTTCATAGAGCCAGATGGAGATTCCTCCCCTCCCCCAGGGGCCATCTTCTTCTTCTTCTTCTGTACGCAAATCCCATTAGAGAAGAATGAACTCAGGTTGAAGCAAACACACTCAGACTCTGCTAGGCAAAGGCTGCCATGCCAGGCGCTCTGGGCGCGGGTGTTTGTTCCCGGATGAGTCACTCATCTCCCCAGCGGGCAAATGGGGATGCTGTGTAGCTAACGAGAGGTGGCCAGGAGCCCACGTTACCTTTGGCAAAGCACCAGCACACTTCCTGGGTGCCTTTAATTTTCCCAAACATGAACGCACACACTGCAAAACCTGACGGCGGCATATGCAGAAAATGCAAGCTGGCTCATGAAGAAGCACGAGGCAAAGGGGGAGGGCCATAGCTCAGTGGCAGAGCATCTGCCTTGCATGCAGAAGGGCACAGGTTCTATCCCCAGGTGGGGCTGGGAGAGAGAGTCCCCCTGCCTGAAACCCTGGAGAGCTGCCATTGTCAGGGCAATGTCTCATCCAATAATTCCAATGGATTGCTGAATATTGCTTCATTGGATAGAAGTTGTTTATTTTAAAGTTACTGCGACTTTTTTGCATTGGATCCGATTGTTATTAGGTGTGTGATCTTTGCTGTCTATTTTGTCATTTCTTCACCTTGTTTATAGTAAGTGGTACTTTGGTTCTCAAACTTAATCCGTTCCGGAAGTCCATTCCAAAATCAAAGCGTTCCAAAACCAAGGCGCGCTTTCCCATAAAAAGTAATGTAAAATGGATCAATCCTTTCCAGACTTTTAAAAACAAACCCTAAAATGGCAATTTAACATGAATTTTATTATCTAACAAGACAATTGATCCATAAAATAAAAGCAATAAACAATGTACTGCAGGCACACAATCAATCAATCAGTAGCTGAACTGGGTTCCACACAGTCACAAAAACAAAACAAAAAAGCCTCAAAAACAAAAACACAAAATAAATAGCAAAAACAGACAGACCTCAGCGTAACACTAAAAACGGAGCATGTTCGACTTCCGAAAAAAAGTTCGCAAAATGGAACACTTACTTCCGGGTTTGCGGTGTTTGGGTTCCAAGTTGTTTGAGTACCAAGGTGTTTGAGAACTGAGGTACCGCCATATAGAAAGGTGGGATACAAATTAAAAGTGAAATGAAATCCATACTTACTTTCTTCCCCATGCTTACTATTCACCCCCCCCATTTCATTTCTAGGCACTGGTCCACACTTTCCCAGTCCATATCTGAGCATTTTGGGGGGTGGGGGGTTTGCCATGACATTTCCCCCACAAAAACAGGCTCTAAAGCTGAATGGCAATTTGGGATTTATGTGGATTTATTTTCAGCTGTAAAGAGCAGGTTTTTACAGAAAAAGCAACAGGGCCAAAAAACCCAAAACCTGCTTGGAGATGGAGCTTTAAAGCATGGGCCCGTACCTAGAAACGCAGCACGAAAGGAAGTCTGGATGAGCCCTCCATGTAGAGACTACTGAGCTAGATGGACCAAAGGTCCAGCTCAGTAGAAGGCAGCAGCGTCCAATCATGCTGTCATCTCAGGGACTGCACCAAAGTCAAACCAGGCTAAGACCCGCTGCTCCCTGAGGCTGGGAAAAAAAGCCTCTCCACCTTGGTCATGGGCACTGCAGGCCCAGGGAGCGGAACGGGTGTCTGCAGACGGCGCACAGAGTCCGATCGGGAGGCATTTGCAATCTCTAGCCTGGCAGGCTGGCTGAGTGGTAGGGAGCCAGTGGCGGAAGCCAGAAGCAATGCGCTGTGACCAGGCAAAGGAAACATTTGCCAGGCATGCAGAATCTGTACTACAATTGGCCACAGTTTTGCTTTTGTGGGGAGCACCTGCAAAGTCAGCTGTCGTTGCATGTGTTTGGCAAACTCTGACCCAGCAGGACGAATCTTTAGGCTTCTTTCTTTGTGCAAACAGCAGTGTGTGTGTGTGTGTGTAGCTACGGCTCTCGTCCAGTCTAGGAAGACTTGCATAGAGGCACTACACATTTTCAAAAGCCAGAAGTGGGAAAATTGTTGAGGACAAGTTCCGCCTCATTCATCTCCCTGATGTGGAAAGAGAGATGACTGCAGGAGAAGGAAGCAGGGCCATAGGAAGGGGTGGGGGGTGGGGGCAGACCGTCCTGTGTGCCCTCACCGAGGGAGGTGACATTCGGCGCGCCACTTTTTTTTTTTAATAATGTTTATTATTTTTCCAAAAACACTAAAAGAAAAAAGAAAAAAAAGGAAAAAAACAATACAATACAACACATCAAATTAACAAAACAAGACTAAGACAATAAAATAAATCAACCAATTTCATTATCCCATCTTTCATTCACTTATTTCCACGACCTCCTCACACCTCCCTTTTTGTATTCCACTTCTATTAATTATTTCAGCAATTTCTTTCCATCCTCCTCTGTTTTCTATCCTTGGGAGTCGCGCCACTTGCCCATGACTCCCAAGCCTACCCTGAGCCGTGGGGTTAGTGGGGGAGCTGTGCCATTCTGTCAGCAGCATTCCCTCCTTCCCACTTTGTTTTGACAGCTTGGGGGAGGCTTGGGAGTTGCAGGCGGGCAGTGCGCTGAATGTCTGCCATGGGTGGCGTGCTCCGCTCCCGTGGGCTGCTTGCTCTGCCTCCGGCTGCACGCCGCTCCAGACACCCAAGCGGCTATCCTGGGAGGGCACCCTCCACACCATGCCCCCCTTGGGAGTGCGCCCACCCTGGGCAGCGCAGATATATGCTCCGCTGCTGGAAGGAAGCCCATTCAGCTGGGTCTACAGCACTACTGTAAGACCATCCCAGCCCTGATTTGCTCCTTTGGCAGAGCTGGGGCTGGCATTTTTTGAGTCCTTGGCAGATATCAGTAGCCAAGGAGCTTGGGGGGGGGGGCTGGCAGACCAGGAGGCTCCCCCATTCTTGCAGGCCCTTGGGTGGCAAAGGGCCCACCTCCATCCCTTCCCCAGGAGACCTCAGGGTGAACGGACAGGAAGGAAGAGGAGGACATCTGGCAAGATCCAGTGGTGGAGTGGAGAAGGGCCAAAGCCTCACCATTAATTCCATGGCAGGGACATCCACATCTTCTCCCAGATCACAGCCAATCCTCTACATGCCAAACAAGTCAGAAGCTGTTCTCAGAGAGAGGTCCCCACTCATAGAAGCTAAGCAGGGTCAGGGGGAATCAATTCCATCAGCATGCACAGCCAAGGGTTCAAGTGCACCTTCTATTTTGAGAAAATCCCAAAGCCGCTTTCTTAGGACCAACAGAAATGCTGCAGAATAACTGAGCAAGCTTTTGAGTCCATCAGATCTCTTCCACAGGCTGGAAGTTAATCAAAGTGGAAGGGATGAAAGAATTGGGCGTTCAAGCCACTGTGTCTGCCCAGGCCAAAAGCACCTTTTTGTTGGATAGGCTTAGAAGGTAACCTGTGCTGTAGCGCACCTGGAACTCAGAATTTGGGGAGGGGACATAGCTCAGTGGCAGAGTTATCTGCCTTGCAAGCAGAAGGTCCCAGGTTCAGTTCCTGATGGCATCTCCTGCTAGAGTTGGGAGTGACTCTTGCCTGAAATTCTGGAGTGCAGCTGCCAGTCAGTGTGGACAATACTCAGCTAGAACAATGGCCTGACAGTATGGCAGCTTCCTATGTTCCTAATTTGCATCTACACGCCACTGGTGGGAGTCTTGCATCCAGGATCACTCCATGCGAGGAGGGAGCCTGGAAGGCATAACTGCCAGAGGAGAAACGGATCAGAGAGAGTCATCTTAGGACCTGTCCTGGTTTTTCACCACCACCCATTTCGCCATGCAGGATACGACTGCATCAAACCTGTCTGCAAACTGAGCTACATCCACCCAGTTGATCTTTCTAGGCGCAGCCTCCCTGTGCCTTACCTGGTGAGCTTCTGTCTTCTCCAGTAATTGCTGGTGGATCCATAGTGATCTAGGATGGCGTTGGCTCAAAAGATGCCACAGGGGGAGTGAAATGGGCAGAGGGCGCTGTCCTCCATTCGCCAACGGGAGGCGAGTGCCTTCCAAGACCCACTCAAGTACCAGGCAGAGCTAAGGGAGCTTCAACCAATAGCTCCTTCCTGTGGCAGAATTTCTCAGGCGTTGGCAGAAATGGCTGTTTTCAGGAGCAGAATAAGCCTTGGGTTACACATGTACAAAAGGGGGTGTCCCCTTTGTCTTCTGCAAAAGGGAAAGAGGCAGATTATAAATGACCATTGTTAAAAATGTCATTATCACCACCTGTCCCTTTCTGCATTCATTTCCTTCTGACTTCGCTGTTCACAATGCCCCTTCCCTCCAAAAACCCCCACCTATGTGACTATATACCTGCAACTCAATACAGTGGTACCTCAGGTTAAGTACTTAATTTGTTCCGGAGGTCTGTACTTAACCTGAAACTGTTCTTAACCTGAAGCACCACTTTAGTTAATGGGGCCTCCTGCTGCTGCCGCGCCGCCGGAACATGATTTCTGTTCTCAACCTGAAGCAAAGTTCTTAACCTGAGGTAATATTTCTGGGTTAGCGGAGTCTGTAACCTGAAGCGTATGTAACCTGAAGCATATGTAACCTGAGGTACCACTGTATATGATTTAATACACCTGACACAGTGGCATGTACTCCACAAAAGTTCTTGCCATTGTGAATTTGTTAGCCTTTAAGGTGCCACAAGACTCTTCTCAGGCTTTCAAGGCAGAGGGATGTCTTTAAAACAAATTGTTTAGCAGTTTTTTGTGTTTTTAGCCTACACTATGCAGAGACAGGAGGCACAATTGCCTTGAAAGTGCAGCAAGTTTAAAACTCATCCCTCAGAATCTCCTCTCAACATTTGAAGATCTCAAAGTTTGAAAGGATGCACACAGATTTTAAAATTTGGGTTAAGCTTTGCGATTGTAGGGGGGTAAATGGATCCTCCCTGCAGTCTTTCTCAATACAGGTAAGAAGCATCTCATGGGGCAGGGGGATGAAAACAAATGCTTGAATCTACATAGAATCACAGAATTGTAGAGTTGGAAGGGACCACAAGGTTCATCTAGTCCAGGCATGTTCAAAGTCCATTTTGGGGGCTTAATCCGGCCCACTGGTTAGTTTAATCTGGCCCCTGTGGCAGTTTATTTCCTGGGATAAAGTCCTAAAAAACCTCAACAACTTCAACCCTAAAAAATGGTTAACAACTTTGGTCGGCCCTCATGGCCCTTCACTTCATCAAATCTGGCCCTCTTTGAAAAAAGTTTGGACACCACTGATCTAGTCCAGGGGTAGGCAAGCTAAGGCCCAGGGGCCAGATCTGGCCCAATCGCCTTCTAAATCCGGCCCGCAGATGGTCTGGGAATCAGCGTGTTTTTACATGAGTAGAATGTGTCCTTTTATTTAAAATGCATCTCTGGGTTATTTGTGGGGCATAGGAATTCATTCATCCCCCCCCCCCCAAATATAGTCCAGCCACCCACAAGGTCTGAGGGACGGTGGACCGGCCCCCTGCTGAGAAGGTTTGCTGACCCCTGATAGTCCTACCCCCTGCAATGCAGGAATATTTTGCCCAACGTGGGGCAAATTAAGCATGAGATTAAGAGTCTCTTGCTCTACGGACTGAACTACTCTCACAGATGCCATCAGAGCTCGTACTTGCTGCTCCGATTTCTTGACACTGCAGAGGGTCCATGAAGATCCCCCAGAAGAAATGCAAAATGGGAGTGTAGGGCAACAGAGGAGCAAGAGACTGCAGGAAAAGCTCCAGGTAGGCAAGGAAGCTAGATGGGCCCAAGGCGGCAGCACCAGCAGGCCTGACTGTGTGACTGAGAGCTAAAGGGAAATGCAAACAAAATGTCCCAGGTTCAGTCCCCAGGTCAGGTTGGGTGAGACACCTGCCTGAAACCCTAGAGAACCACTGCTGCCCGTCGGTGTGGACAGTACTGAGCTAGAAGGACCCAATGGTCTGATGCAGTACAAGGCTGTGGGAGACAGGTGAACATCTCCTGGGGTTTTTGAAGCCCTCCCTCCAGCAGCTGTTCCACCTGTGCTGCTCACTCAGCTGTTGAAACTAAGGTGTGGCTTGTGAGCGTCAGCTGGGAGCACTGGATTGGCATCCCTGATGCTGCCACCCACAACAACCTGCCCTGTCATCAAGCTCAGCAGGACACACACTTCACCTGGCAGAGCACCGAGGATGTTTTCTGGCTAGCATGGCAAATGGGACACATTTGGGGAAACAGAGCTCTGTGTTGCTCTTTGGATGCTGTTTCTAGCATGCAGAAACTGGGGGTTGCAAGAGCTGGTCTTTGACAGGGAAGTTGAGCAACAAGGCAGAAGAGAAGGACTTTTATGAGCACAGCAAAGTTGCTCACTTAAAACAGGCAGAAACTGGACTCTGGGAGTCCAAGACTCTTGGCACCCAGACAGCGCAAGGTCCTCCCTCCATCATTCAGGCTGCCCGTGGCTCAGAGCCCAAAGCCTTCAGGTTGGGAAGAACAAATAGTTTGAACCACCTGAGATCACTCACTGAGCTTCTTGAACTTTGACTCCTCGTTTGGAAACTGGAATAACCACCATTTAAATAAGCAGAGATCTTTGATAGGCCGGTTAAGGATGGCTCCAGCTCTTGGCTTAGGGACTTATTCAAGCAAACGGTGGCAGAAGTTATTTGAGTATTTCTAGCAATAACTGGGTTTTTTTATATTATTATTGATTGATACCTGCTTCATAAGAACGTTAGAAGAGTCTTCTGGATCAGGCCAATGGTTCATCTAGTTCAACATCTTGTTCTAAAAGTGGCCAAGCAGATGTCTATTATAAGACACCCACAAGCAGGACTTCAGCCCCAAAGCACTCTCTACCTTCCTGTGGTTTGCAGCAACTGGTTTTGAGAAGCCGGGCTGCCTCCAACTTTGGGGGCAGAGATAGCTATCATGGCTAGTAGCCCTTGATATAAATTTGCTGAATCCTCTTTTAAACCCATCCAAATCGGTGGTCATCCCTGTCTCCTGTGGGAGGGAGTTCCAAAGATTAACTATGCAATGCATAAAGAAGTGCTTCGTTTGCAGGCGATCAGCTTGGCTTAAACCACCCTTCCCCAAACTTGATGCCTTCCGGATATTTTGGGTGGCACCTCCCATCAGCCCCAGGCAGCATAGCTGCAGGGCACAGAGGCTGGTGAGAGTTGTAGCCCCAAACTTCTGGAGGGCACCAGGTTGGGGAAGGGTCAAGGTTAATCTTCAAAGGAGCCTTTCCCAATAATTAAAAAAAAGAAAGGATTTGGTCTTTAGCTGGAACTAGGGAAGGGCAGTGCACTTTGGTGATTCTGACCTTCAATGTTGCTCCCATATAGAATCGCAGAGTTGGAAGGGACCACAAAGCTCATCTAGTCCAACCCCCTGCAATGCAGGAAACTTTTTTGCCTAACATGGGTTTCGAACCCACAACCCTGAGATTAAGAGTCTCATGCTCTAACAACTGAGCTATCCTTCCTGTGTGCTGCTGCTGCCCCCTCCTCCCCACAGCCAGCATGATCTGCTCCAAACCCTTACCCCCCTCCCAGGGTCACTTCACACATGACACACTTTCCCATATAACAGCAGAACATTGTGCACATGCCAAACACACGTTTTCCACGATGTACATGAGCTGCACTTGTCGAAAAGCTGGTGGTTTCAGTCTTGCACAATTCTGATTCTTGGGGAGGGGCAGCGGGCAGCCAAATCTGGCCCTGGCAGAGAGGAGTGGAGCAGGTTTAGGCAAAACTGTGCATCCCTGCTCCCAATTGCGTGTGTGTGTGTGTGTGTGTGTGTGTGTGTGTGTGTGTGTGTCATTATTCTCCCAGTTTAGCTAACCCTGAGCCAGAAAACAGCCTCAGTGTGGCCAATAGATTACTATCCCCCCCCCTTTTCAACACGGAGGTCTCCAGAGGAGTTACAACAATCTAAAAATGCCATTACAGTGGTACCTCAGGTTAAGTACTTAATTCGTTCTGGAGGTCCGTTCTTAACCTGAAACTGTTCTTAACCTGAAGCACCACTTTAGCTAATGGGGCCTCCTGCTGCCGCTGCGCTGCCGGAGCCCGATTTCTGTTCTCATCCTGAAGCAAAGTTCTTAACCCGAAGTAATATTTCTGGGTTAGCGGAGTCTGTAACCTGAAGCGTATGTAACCTGAAGCGTCTGTAACCCAAGGTACCACTGTACAGTATTAAATCAGTTAAAATAAATTGCGGTCAAGAGAGCATTGGAGGAGCCCGACGGTCACTGGATCAGGACAAAGGACACGGGGTAGGGTAACCTAGTCCAGCATTTTGTTCTCACCCTCTTCTGGGAGGCCCACAAACAGAGCCTGAGCGCAGCACAGACACCGCGGCTGGTAGCCACGGATAGCGTCATTCACCGCCATGGATTTTTCTACACCTGTAGTGCTCTGCCACTGGAACTCCCTGCCAATTGAAGGCTGGAGAGCTTCAGAAGACGAGAGGGGAAGCAGCAGCAGAAGCCCAGATGGGTGAAGGGTTCTGGCACTTGCTCGCCCCCTGGGAATGAAGTTAACCCCTTTCTTAACCTAGGGAGGTTCTCTCAAGGTTTAAGGGGGGGGGGGAGAGAGATTTACATCCTATAATCATCGCAGGTAAAGGGGAGGGGTTTTTTTTGGGATGTAGGGAGGCAGCTTTCAGACCTCTTGGAAGAGGGAACGTTCCGGACTCCAATAAGCAAGAGTCGTATGAACTTGAGCCATGGGGCCCCTTCTGTCTTCATCGAAGGCGACCCCTCCCGCTCTGCTAGGGATTCCTCCTGTTCTCGATCCCTTAGGTGGGATCAGGGGCGCCCCCCCCCCCACCGGAGATGATCGCTTAGGGGAGCCGGCGGAAGAGGCAGCCCTCCGGTTCGACGGAGTCCCCGGACAGTTTGATTCCCTTTCCCCCCACTCGGCTCGGAGGGGTTCTTGGAAGGAGCGACCCGCCCATCCCTCACCTGCCTCTCCGCCTGCTTGGCGGCAGGTGCTCCCGCTGGTCCCGCGGACGCCTTCCTGCGTCTTCCCCGACGGCTCCGTCTCAGGCTCCGTCTCTCCCTGGAGCTCCCGCCTCCTCCGTCGCCTCTGCCCCTTTCTGTTGCCCGGAGCGCCCTCCGTTCCTTCCCACCCGCCTCCCGCTCACTTGCCAAATCCTCGCCCGCCCCCACCCTCAGGTCGCCACCTCTTCCTCAGTCTCGTTAGTACAACGGCCCGGCAGGCGGAAATGCGGCCGGCGAAGCTTTTCCCAGGCGGGAGGATGCGGCTCCAGTTGGATTCCTCCCCGTCGGCGGGCTGGGAAGGGAAGGCGTGCCGGGTTTAGGGAAGAAAAAGCACTCTGAACATGCGCAGAAGCCGTCTCTACGCCAACCTTTCCGACAGGGGGCGCTGCGCTTCTGACTACCAGGGCCGCGAGGCTGCTCCCGCTGCCCACCCCCTCTGGCGACCTTTCAGTGCGGGGCAGAGCAGAGAGGGAGGGGAATCGGGACCTGTCTGACTCGGCTGCTGCAGAGCAACCACCCAGCCCAGGACAGGTTTCCTCCAGCTCATAGCCCCTTCCCGTCCTGAATTCTCAAAATGCCTCTGAATTAGTTGCTGGGAATCGCAGGTGGGGAGAGAGCGTAAGAAGAGCGTGCTGGATCAGGTCAACGGGCCATTTAGTCCAGCATCATGTTAGTAGTAGTTGCCTGTGGGATTCAAGCATAAGAGCCTCCTGTGGTTTCTCCCCTCCAGTGGCGCTCAGTTGCTGCTTGGTGTCTTTTCCCATTGGGACATCCCTTTGGCCCCTGCGAGAAAAATATTCTGGGCTGAATGCAGCCTCTCTGGCCTGATCTGGCCACAGAATTTTTCTTATGGAACCTCCAAATCCAGGAGAAGTCTATCTAGGTCCTGGAGGGTCACGTTGAGAACCGGATGCTGGCTTGATTCAGCACAGCAGGGCTCTTCTGATGTCCTCACACTGTCCATTTAAACACAGGAAGGTGTTGATGGGGATAGGCTTGATCAGACCCATGTCCGGTGTCCTTGTCTCAACAATGCCCCTGCAGGGCTACCAAGCGGGGCACAAAGTTAACCAGGGAGCCACCTCCCTCTCCACTGTTTGTTGCTTCTGACTTTGCACATTCCAAGATAAACTCCATGCTTCTCTGGAGAGAAACCAAACAGATTGGCCACGAACCTCTTTGTTCCTTCCAGAGATAGTAAGCGCCTTTGCAGAGTTCACCAAAGCCCTGCTGATGGCAGACACACAGCTGGAATTGACTGTGCTGGCTTCCTTGGAGGAGGAGGAGGAGGAGGAGGATGCTTAGGAACATCTGAAGGTGCCATCTTAAAGAATTGTAGAATTGGAAGGGACCCTCAAGGATCATCTACCAGTGGTGGCCAAATTTGGCCCGCCAGCTGTTTTTGGACTACAACTCCCATCATCCCTAGCTAACAGGACCAGTGGCCAGGGATGATGGGAATTGTAGTCCCAAAACAGCTGGAGGGCCAAGTTTGGCCACCACTGATCTAGACCAACCCCATGCAACGTGTCCCTTGGTCTGTGTAGCCCAAGTGCTCCGCTTTTAATGCCCTGATCTCAGGCAAGGTGGGAGGGAAGCCTAGAAAGAGAAATGCACTCTGCACATGCCTAGAGGCCCTCTTCTCCGTTACTTCAAACATTCCTGACATGGAATATGCAGACCCTTATCAGCATCATTATTCTAAAGACTTCTCTGTTGTCCTCCACAAAAGCTTCCAGGACAGTTTGTTGACTCTGAGCCTGACATTTCCCCCGCCAACGCTGCCTCTTTGTTTTGTTCCACCGCTTGTGCAATTGCCGAAACTCACATCATGGGGACTCATGTGCAATGTATGACTTACAGTGCCGGGCTGTGGCCATTGCACTTTTCTTAGTGGGACTCTGGAAGAATGAATGCATCGTTCTAAAAGGCCAATCGACGAGCAAGCAAAGCTCACATAAGGCAATGCCCAGGGGACCGTTTTTTGGCACGGAAAGGAAGCTCTACGTTGTGTAAACAAAGGGTTCATGATGAGTTTGGCAGCTGGGGAAGCCAGAGGGCTCTCAGAGCAGCAGGCAGGCTGGTTTTGCTTTCAAGACATGAATTGCTGGCAAGCACCTGTGTGGCTGCTTACACCTTAAAACACACCTCCCCAGCCCACCCCCAAAAGAATAATGGGAACTGTAGCTTCCCCCCCACAGAGCTACAATTCACAGTACTTAGCAAACTACAGTTCCTAGGATTCTTTGGGGGGAAATCAAGTGCTTTCAGTGTCTGGAGTGAACACTGACAGATGTCTCTCTTCAGCATTTCATAGGATCATAGAATTGTATACAGGCAACCTGTGATTTGCACGGGGTTTGCATTCTGGGTCACTGTGTGCACTGGTAAGCTCATAAGCCCACCCTGTCCCCATTATGCCCTGTTATGCCCCTGCCCCCCTCCATTATGTCCTTTTCCAGGTCCAAAAACAGCCCATGTGTGCTTTGAATGTGCACAAAACAGCCGTTCCCTGTACAGTGGTACCTCGGGTTAAGAACTTAATTTGTTCTGGAGGTCCGTTCTTAACCTGAAACTGTTCTTAACCTGATGTACCACTTTAGCTAATGGGGCCTCCTGCTGCTGCCGCGCTGCCAGTGCGCGATTTCAGTTCTCATACTGAAGCAAAGTTCTTAATCTGAGGTACTATTTCTGGGTTAGCGGAGTCTGTAACCTGAAGCGTCTGTAACCTGAAGCATCTGTAACCTGAGGTACCACTGTAGTTGGAAGGGACCCAGAGGGTCATCTCATTCAACCCCCTTCAATGCAGAAATCACAGCTAATTTCCAGAAGTGATCTACTTTGGGTGTCACCTGGATGTCCAACTGTGCAAAAATTAGGCTTATATCTTTCCTGGTATCCATATTGGAAGAAGAAAAAGAAGAAATCTCCCTTCTCTTGCCACTAAAATGGGTGCAAGTTGCTTTATGAAGCAAGATCAGAAGAGCCTGGCTGCTGGATGAGGTCAAAGAGGGCCCATCTAGCCCAGCATCCTGTTCTCTCCATGACCAGCCAAATGCCCCAATGGGAAGCCCACAACAGCAGGTCTCTCCCTACTTGTGCTTCCCAGCAATTGAGGCACCCTGTCTCCAACAGTGGAGGGAGAACCTACGCATAATGGCTAGGAGACATTGATAACCGCCTCTTCCATGCATTTGTATAATCTTCTTTTAAGGCCATTCAAGTTGGCTACCCTCCTTGTACCCTCCCAGTAGTGATGTATGGAAGTGAGAGCTGGACCATAAAGAAAGCTGATCGCCGAAGAATTGATGCTTTTGAATTATGGTGTTGGAGGAGACTCTTGAGAGTCCCATGGACTGCAAGAAGATCAAACGTATCCATTCTTAAGGAAATCAGCCCTGAGTGCTCACTGGAAGGACAGATCGTGAAGCTGAGGCTCCAATACATTGGCCACCTCATGAGAAGAGAAGACTCCCTGGAAAAGACCCTGATGTTGGGAAAGATGGAGGGCACAAGGAGAAGGGGACAACAGAGGACGAGATGGATGGACAGTGTTCTCAAAGCTACCAGCATGAGGCAGTGGAAGACAGGAGTGCCTGGCGTGCTCTGGTCCATGGGGTCATGAAGAGTCGGACACGACTAAACGACTAAACAACAACAACCCTCCTGGGAAAGTGAGTTCCACAGTTTAACTCTGCACTGTTTTGAGGAAGTCCTTTAATCTGTCCCAAACCCTCCAACATTCAACTACATTGGATGTCCATGAGTTCTGGTATTAGGAAAGAGGGAGGAAAAAATGTTATTCGCTTTCTCCACACCTTAATTTTATATGCCTCTATCACGTCATCTCTTACTTGCCTTTCTTTCTAAGCTAAAAAGTCCCAAATGTTGAAAACAACCTTTCTTCAGAGGGGTGTTGCTGCATCATCCCCTTGATGACCCAGGTTGTCCCTTTTCTGGCTCTTTTGCAACCCTGCCCCATGGAAGGACAGCAAAGCAGAGAGAGGAGGACAGTTCCACTCTTAGGAAATGGTGAGGGAGGCTGACGAAGTTGAGAGTCATGTGCTTCCCTGACTGAGACATTCTAGGGAAATGGCTAGAGGCAACATAGACTGAGTCAGGCTACTGGTCCATCAATCAAGCTCAGTGTTGTCGGCACTGACTGGCAGCAATGGCTCTGGGGTTTTTCAGAGAGGAGACCTCCCCCTGGAGATGCTGTTGAGGATCGAACCTTGGGAGCTTCTGTGTGCTAAAGCAGATGCTCTGTTGTGAAGGTGCATAGCCCTTTCTTTTGGGGTTTTGTTTCCTTCAGATGAGAGAGCCCCCCCCCCCCCCGCTGTTTCTCATATAACAAGCAGAGCCCAAGCAGAAGCAAAGAGGAAAACATAGAAAATACTCCAGGGAACAATTTTTGGGCAGCCTCTCCAGCTCACCCCCGCCCAGTTTCTCTCTGCCATTCCAACTTGAACCACTCCTTCTCTCTCTAGCCTGTATTATCTTTGCAAATTTGAGAGCAGCTTTCAACTGAAGGGTATACAAAAGCTCTTCATAAAGCATAAAATCTAAATATTCACCCGCCAGGCTTTTGCCTCATGCCCGTGAAAGTAAACTACCTGCCCAGAGCTATGAAAAAATTTGAGTCTTTGGTGACTTCCAAACCATTTAACACACATTTAAAGCATATGGCTTTTTACTAAAGAACCTTGGGAACTGCAGTTTGTCAAGGGTGCTGGGAATTGTAGCTTTTGGATAGATACAGTTTCCAGGACTGGGGGAAAGCATGGTTTTTAAAGTGGTATAAACACGCTTTAAATGTATGGTGTGGATGTGACTTTCATTTATCAACTCTCATACTCCAGTCACACTTCACATGAGGAAAGCATCAGAGAGAAGGCTCCTCATGCTTGGACCCCCAGCCTTGGGGTGAGCCCAGATTCCTCCCAACTGAGGATGCAATGTGGTGTAGTGGTTAGAGTGGGAGACCAGGTTCAAACTCAGCCCTGAAGCTCGCTGAGTGACTTCAGTCTCTCTGTCTCTCTCAGCCTTGCCAAACACACAGTGATTTTGTGAAGATAGAAGGGAGGCAGAGAGGACCAGACACATCACCCCGAGCTCCTTGGATGAAGGTTTGCAATAACAAATGAACAAATTGAAATGACAGGCATACAAAGCAGTGACGTGAAGACACTGTCAATCCTGCCACCATGATTCAGGCACGTTGTCTGTCTTAAAGAAAAACCAGGTATATGAACATTCAAGTGTTTATCGTTTCATTCTTCGCTTCTGGGTGAAATCTGGTTCATCCTTGAGGAGGGAAAAGATGGAACATTTCCTAGTGCCACAGCCAGTGTCGGTCTTCCTGCATTTCAGGGGTTTGGAGTAGATGATCCTTGGGATCCCTTTCCAACTTGACAATCCTATGATTCCCCCTTGGTCTGTTATTCCAGGAGTGACCTGCTGGGTTTGTGCCAGCTGCAGAAAAATCACAGAAATGGAGAAAAGTCAGAAGCTGAAGTTTGGCTACGAAACTGGCCCTCTGTTTCAGAGAAGAAGCCAGCAAATCCTGGTTGATGAGCCTCACATCCTCAGAGTGTCTTACAGAGGGGTGGGGGCTCCCTGTGGCCCCCCCTTCCAGGCACTGGTGGGGTGCAGCTCCACGTCCCTGTCAAGCTGGGTGCTCCCAGGTCTGAACGGATGAGCAACTTCAGGGAGCGACTCTCCTGAGTCACCTGTTTGTCCTCTTCCAGCCCACATTCCCAGTTCCTCCGAGCTGCTCCGTTTCTGCAGCAGCCACCTCAGCAGCCCTGGATGCACCATGGCAAAACTGCATCCCTTCTGCAGGTGTCTTCACCTGGGCCTTCCCTGAAATGCAACTCCTCCCTTTCTGAGATCTCCTGGTGCCTCAGGATCAGCAAGTTTTGACCTGCAGAGGGAAAGGCTGCCCAAGATGGTGCTTTTGCTTTTCAAGCAATTATTGCTGTGGCGGCGTCTCTTCCTAAACCGTGCGGTTCTTCTTCCTTTGTTCCGGGTGTCAGCTCCAAACACCCTTCCTTGGGCCATTCTTCCTGCCCCACCCCCACCCCCGACCAGACTGGCGTTTTATCATGGGTGAATTCTGCAACATGTTACCAACACAATATCAAGGCATGAGCAGTGGATTTGTCCTGCTATATTTTGGAATCATAGAATTGGAAGGGATCCTCAAGGGTCATCTAGTCCAACTCCCCCCCTACAGAACAGGAAGCACAGCTAAAGAATCCCTGGCAGGTGACCATCCCACCTCTCTTTAAAAGCTTCCGATGAAGGAGAGTCCACCACCTTTGGAGGGAGTCTCAGTGATGCTTTATGGCTGTTCAGAGGGGCCATAGTGCAACCAATTGGGGGTTCTGAACACTTGTGGTATGAACAGGTATGGGATTTCATCAAGTCGTTTTGGGATATGGACAGGGAAGGGAAGATCTCCCAGGGTGGGAGGCTGGGAGAAGAAAGGAAAGCTCCCAGGTGAGAGCTGGGAGGGTCCACCCCAGTGCTGGATTTACGTATAAGCTAAACAAGCTATAGCTTAGGGCCTCACTCTCTTGGGGCCCCCCAAAAAATAAAGGAAAAAAACCCAGGATGTACATTTCCAAAATATAAGATAAAAAACAAATAAAATAAAACCTACATACAGCAACAGTGTTTTGTGTTATGTGCAAATGGCTTTAGATACCTATCAGTTCCATAAATTACCATATAGTATATATTCAACACAAAAAACAGCTGTTGACAAAGGACAGCTGGGCATATAAAGGGCCCCATTACCTTCAGTAGCTTAGGGCCTCCTCAAACCTAAATCTGGCCCTGGTCCACCCCTTTCTGTGTGGGACAAGGATTAAGATCTACCTTTGACAGAGGACTCTGCATTTTCTTTTCTCTTTCTTTCTCTGTTTTTGTTGTTATCTAGATGAGTTTCTTTTATCTTATTGTAATACGAAAAAGCTTTAATAAAATCTTATGCGGGGTGGGGAGGAAGTTACCGGGCTGTGTAGCAACTGCAAATGAAGCAGTCTGACCACCTCAAAACTTTTGCAGCTGCAAGTAGTATTGAAAGTGTCTGACCACCCTGATGGCATCACAAGTATAAATCACCTCAAATATGCAACGAAGAGGATGCCTTTTCTTTCTTCCCAGACCCACAGATTATTTGCTCACATCAACATTGCACTGCTATTGGGGGTTCCAGTGTGAGACAATAGTAGCCACAGTTTGTTTGAATTTTAAAAAGACCTGTTGTGATAGTGAGGGATCAGCTAATTTTTCTCAGTTTTGTTCTAAACCTGTAACTCCCACGAAAAGGACCATATTCAGTTATATCCCTGTCACTCTTAACAGTCTTAGCTTCCTTTCCCCAACGAATCCTGGGGGTGAGGTGGAAGTGCTGAGAGGCTTGCTGGTCCTGCCCCACAGACTGCAGCTCTTTGAAATGAACACCATACATTTAAGCCACCCCCCTTTTGCCCCAGGATGGGAGAGTGATCTCCTTATCAGCAAACCAATTCAAAGAATTCTTCAATGCCAGTGAAACCAAAGTAAAATGGGTATAAGTTCGTGGTATAAAGGTACTTGCTGGCTCTCAGTAAGCATTTTCTGGCTCCAGGGTCTTTGTGTTTTTCCATTGCTGCATTGACCAAGAGCCCGCAGATAGAGCAGGACTTTCAAGGGATGCAACTGGGAAGTAGGGAGGGGGAAGAAATTCAATTTCATTTGCATTTAAAGACAAACTTACGAAATGTGCATCTCCTAAAGCAATATGCGAATCAAAACACAGTTATCTGCTGAAGAAAAACTCAGCTGGTGAAAGGCCTTTTAAAAACCGCTATCAGTCAATTTGATAAACAAATGCTTTCTTGAAGACAAAGAACGATAAGGGGATGTTTCCATAACACAAGTTTAAGGGCTTCAATGAACACAATTGTTTGGGGACAAACAATCTGCTCCACAGCTGTGTTTGCAGTCCAAGCAGGGCATCATAGAATTATAGAATTGAGGAGTTGCAAGGGATTCCTGAGGCTCATCTAGTCCAACCCATGGGCGTATCCAGGGTTTTTGTTGGGGGGGGGGAGGAGCAGGCTCTTGTTAGTGGGGGCAGAACTTCAAATTTGTATTGATTTTTAATTATTTATATTGATTGGGGGGTATCGCATCTGCCCCTCTGCCCTCCCTTGGCTACGCCCATGGCCCAACCCCTTACAGAGCAAGAATAAGAGCTGAAACATCCCAGACAGATGACCATCCTTTGTCAGAATCCACTTGTCTCAAGAGACAATGGAGTACACCTCCGGGATGAAGTCAAAGCACTGTGTTGGGAGCACTGAAGTGACCTCCCTGGGGTGCAAGCCTGGGCAGAGTGCAGGGAGGGCTGCCCAGAGGACAAGACACCTACCCACACCCACACACCTGCCTCGCTGTTGTGGTCCAAAGGAAGCAGAGCAATACGCTTGGCACCAGCTTGGCTGCAGGAGTTGCAGCTTGGTTAAAGGAGTCTTGACTATGCTACCACTCAGTGGATTTGTAACTGGCTGACTGACCGAACCCAAAGGGTGCTCATCAATGGTTCCTCTTCATCCTGGAGAAGAGTGACTAGTGGGGTGCCACAGGGTTCTGTCTTGGGCCCGGTCTTATTCAACATCTTTATCAACGACTTGGATGATGGACTCAAGGGCATCCTGATCAAATTTGCAGATGACACCAAACTGGGAGGGGTGGCTAACACCCCAGAGGACAGGATCGCACTTCAAAACGACCTTGACAGATTAGAGAACTGGGCCAAAACAAACAAGATGAATTTTAACAGGGAGAAATGTAAAGTATTGCACTTGGGCAAAAAAAATGAGAGGCACAAATACAAGATGGGGGACACCTGGCTTGAGAGCAGTACATGTGAAAAGGATCTAGGAGTCTTGGTTGACCACAAACTTGACATGAGCCAACAGTGTGACGCGGCAGCTAAAAAAGCCAATGCAATTCTGGGCCTCATCAATAGGAGTATAGCATCTAGATCAAGGGAAGTAATAGTGCCACTGTATTCTGCTCTGGTCAGACCTCACCTGGAGTACTGTGTCCAGTTCTGGGCACCACAGTTCAAGAAGGACACTGACAAACTGGAACGTGTCCAGAGGAGGGCAACCAAAATGGTCAAAGGCCTGGAAACGATGCCTTATGAGGAACGGCTAAGGGAGCTGGGCATGTTTAGCCTGGAGAAGAGGAGGTTAAGGGGTGATATGATAGCCATGTTCAAATATATAAAAGGATGTCACATAGAGGAGGGAGAAAGGTTGTTTTCTGCTGCTCCAGAGAAGCGGACACGGAGCAATGGATCCAAACTACAAGAAAGAAGATTCCACCTAAACATTAGGAAGAACTTCCTGACAGTAAGAGCTGTTCGACAGTGGAATTTGCTGCCAAGGAGTGTGGTGGAGTCTCCTTCTTTGGCGGTCTTTAAGCAGAGGCTTGACAACCATATGTCAGGAGTGCTCTGATGGTGTTTCCTGCTTGGCAGGGGGTTGGACTCGATGGCCCTTGTGGTCTCTTCCAACTCTATGATTCTATGATTCTATGATTCTAAAGGGAAGCGTATAGTAGACCTAGACCAGGGGTCTGCAACCCGCGGCTCCGGAGCCGCATGTGGCTCTTTTACACCTTTGCTGCGGCTCCGGGGCGGATACTAGCAAGGGGAGGAGGCGCATTGTGCGCCCCGACACTCCCCACTGTGGCGGGCGCTGTACTGGCTGTGACGTCGCATGGGGGCGGTGCGTGCGTTAGTCACACACTGTCCCGACGTCACCTTCCCGCCCGCCCGCTGCATTGTAAGGGGCATGTACGCTGGTCACTGCATTGAAAGGGGGCATGTACGCTGGTCACTGTTTTGAAGGGGAGTGAAGAACACACACACACAAAAAGGTAACTTGTTAATTTAACGTTTATTTCTATGAGGAGGAGTAATTCTGACAGGTCAAACAAAGAAATAATAAAAAAAAGTGACAAAAAAGTTATTTTATAATGACGAGTTTTGCGGCTCCCAGTTTTTTTTTCTTCGGAAACGGGTCCAAGTGGCTCTTTTTGTCTTAAAGGTTGCAGACCCCTGACCTAGACCATCCTTCATCCTTTGAAAGTGGAGAGTCTTCTATGCTGGGTGCACAGGGTGGTGAAGAAGAAGAAGAAGAAGAAGAAGAAGAAGAAGAAGAAGAAGAAGAAGAAGAAGAAGAAGAAGAAGAAGAAGAAGAAGAGAGAGTTTGTGTGTAGATGTGGCATCCCTCCAGCAAGGGACGAGGGCTCCTCAGCACGTGCGATGCCCTCTCCTGCCTCAGGTGAGAGGACGCCACCTGTGTCCCTGGAGGATTGATGGGGTTTCTTGCTTCTGACAGGAGAAGAACTGCTCGATCCTGGCTCCAGGCATGTTTTGTCTTTCCTTGCGTGGAGATCAGAAGCAGGTCAGGCTCAGGTATTTTGTACTATTCCACCCTCTGCAATTACTAAAGGAACAGAACGCCGAGCAAGCCCAGAACATCGGCTGGGGACGTGTCTCCTCCCACCAGTTCACAACCTTCCAGCAGGATCATTGTCCACACACACACACACACACACACACACACACGACCCCAGCAAAGGAGATGGAGGGTCGAGATGGTCTCCTGCAGTGGAGGAAGGAGGCAGCAACTGTCCTGGCTTCTGGGATCCCCTTCTGCTCTTCAGCCAGTGTGGTGTAATGGCTAGTGCGTTGAGCTATAGTATGGGAGACCAGGGTTCGAATCCCCACCCAGTCATGAAGCTCACAGGTTAATTTGAGCTGCTCCCTGGTGGGTTGGTGTGATAAAGGGGAAGGAGAACCATCTACATTGCCTTGAGCTCCTTGGAGGAAAAGGTGGGAGATGAATGCAATGAAGGAACACAATCCTGGTTTTCTGAAGCAGGACTTGCTGGCTTCAGACTTGTGCGGTGATTAGTCTTAAAATGGCTATTGGACCCCATCTGATGGACCACTGATGAGTTTTATATTTACAAAGCAAGAGCACCCAGACAAAAAGTGCCCCTTTGCTATGCCACATTTCCCACTGGTGGAGAAGTGGCACTGCCATCTGTGTCAATTTGGGGGCAAGATTGTGCCTCTTTGGGGCGAGATCTCACCCAAATAGACATGATCCTGCCCCAAATTGGCGCTGATGGTGGCAGCAGTTCTCTGCCAATGGCAGAAGTGGTGGGGACGGTGTGGCACCTGCCAACGTGCCGTTTGAGGGACTTCTGACACCTGAGGCAGCGGCCTTACCCTGCCTAATGGCCAGGCCGGCTCTGCTGAGCCCCTTACATTTGATGGGACAAATGTCTTATCACATCTCTCACCCAGGACGTTTACTAGCTGACTATTACTCCCTTGTGAACAGAGCTTCTTCTGTTATAAAACAATTATTTAATCAGATTGCACAACCTTTTTGAGGGTGTGGAAGAGTTTCTGTCCTCGTGTGAACCTTTGCAGTCTCATGCAGAAGCTGCACGCCCCTCATCCTTTCTATATCCCAGCAAAATTAGTGGTGTTTGTAGGTGTTGATTGACTGCGGATCCTGAACTGTTATTACAGACCCCAGAAGGAGGTGGGTGCATTCAGGAAAACTAAGTCACCCTGTGAGGTTCTGCTCTGAGATCAGCCCTGCCTTTCACAAGTGTCATAGGATCATAGAGCTGGAAGGAAACTCAAAGGTCATCAGTTGCACCCCCCTGCTGATGCAGGAAATCCATGGCTACAACATTCCTAATAGGCGGGCCACCCAGCCTCTGTATCGAAACTTCCAAGGAAGGGAGATTCCACCACCTCCCGAGGAAGACTCAAGCAACTCATGCTGTCAGGAAGTTCTTCCTAATGTTTATGCAATGCCTCTTCTTGTACATTGAACCCATTGGTTTGGACCCTTCTGTCTGGTGCAAGAGAGAATAAATTTGGCCTGTCATCTGTGTGACAAGAACAATGGCAAGAGAAATTGATGAACTATGAAGAAATGGCTAGATTGACATACGAACTGAGAGATAAGGACAACTGTGCCTTTAAAGAAGAATGGGAACTTTTCACACGTTACTTAAAAAAAGAACAAAATGGACTCCTTGGCAGGTTTTGAATAAACATACACAAATCTATTGATTGTTAATTTAGTATGTAGATAATATAAGGATCCATACAATTTTACAGTATGCAGAGAACAATATGAGTTGTTATCTCACATCTTAATCACCTCTTCACCAGACTAAACGTACCTAATGCTTCCAGTCTTCCTTTGTAGGGCTTGTGGCTCATCCAGAAGACCTCACTTATCCAGCATTCCACCTGACCTTTATCCCAGTCCTTATCTGTGTATTGGATATGAAACCGTAGCATGGATTTTTGGTGAGTGCACTGGAAAGAGGGGGTTCATCCTTCACTCACCAGCTGAAATGTTCCCCCCAATGCTGTCCCCCTCAGTGCAGCAATTAGCTGGGGGCACCCAAGCCCTGCTGCAGGATGATAACGAAGAAAGGAAAGGAAGGAGATGATTCTGAGAGCCTGGAGTTCCAAGCATTTTTGAAATACAGACTTCTATTACGAGGTGCTTGTACAGCTCAGAGAGGACTGTCATCCTTTTCATGGATGCATGCATCCGTTATGAACACCTGTTTGCCCATAACCTTATCCCCAATTAATAAGCTCACATAAGAACATAAGAGCCTGCTGGATCAGGCCAGTGACCCATCTAGTCCAGCATCCTGTTCTCACAGTGGTCAACCAGATGGGAAACCCACAAACAGGCTCCGAGGACAAGTCTCCCTTCCTGTGGTTTCCAGCAACTGGTATTTAGAAACACTGCTTCATCTGACTGTGGAGGCAGAGCATAGCTATCCTGGCTACTAGCCCCCACTAGCCCTCTCCTCCATGAATCTGTACAATCCTCTTTCAAAGCCATCTAAGTTGGTGGCCATCACTGCCTCCTGCAGCAGCGAGTTCCATAGCTTAATGCCGTGCTGTGTGAAGAAGGACTTCCTTTCCTCTGTCCTGAATCTTCCAGCTTTCCGCTTCCTTGGTTGCCCCCAGTTCTAGTGTTAGGAGAGAGGGAGGAAAAACTCTTCTCTAGCCACTTTCTCACACACCAAAGGAATGAAGAAAGGTTGGTTTAGTACATGAAACAAAAAGAGACAGGGTGTATAGATGCTCCTTCACGTAGCAAGGTTACACACACGAAGGTAGGAAATCACACAGTACATCAGCTCTATACAGTGGTACCTCGGGTTACAGACGCTTCAGGTTACAGACGCTTCAGGTTACACTCTGCTAACCCAGAAATAGTACCTCGGGTTGAGAACTTTGCTTCAGGATGAGAACAGAAACCGTGCGGCAGCAGCGGGAGGCCACATTAGCTAAAGTGGTACCTCAGGTTAAGAACAGTTTCAGGTTAAGAACGGACCTCCAGAACGAATTAAGTTCTTAACCACTGTAATTCTATGATTCTCTTATTTCTGGTCTTATTACAGCTCCTTCCTTGGCTTCACTGTAAGCATGCCCCCTTTTCTCTATCGGTTTTTTTTTTACTCACCCAGCATCACTTCCCTTTTCCCAGTTGCTTTTGATGGCTCCTGGTCAAACAGGGCAGGTTTACTTAGAAACCTACCTACCTCCCACATCCCATTTCA
This sequence comes from Podarcis pityusensis, assembly GCF_964106645.2. NCBI lineage: Eukaryota > Metazoa > Chordata > Lepidosauria > Squamata > Lacertidae > Podarcis > Podarcis pityusensis. The sequence goes on from NC_138039.1 coordinate 25,038,292, forward strand.
ATTACACACACACACACACACACACACACACACACACACACACACACACACACAGAAACTTGTGACTTCTGCCCCCAGTTCATGCCTCCAAGATGGCCCAACTTCAAAGATGAGCCAGTTGACATCATCTCCCTGGCCCTCAGCATCATCAGGAAGGTGATGACGCAGTGAGGATGATGATCCCTGTCAGCCCTGGGAAGACACACCCATCGCCATCAGCAGGAGGCCAAGTGGCGGGGGTGGTTTGACCCAGTTAATGCAATTGCCAGGGCGGAGGAGAGCACCAAGTTATCAGGAAATCATCCTTGACAGCAGCAGCTGGTAGAACTTGCTCAGCACCTTCTCTAGCCTCCCTCACCAGGAAGAAAACAGAGTGGCTTCCTCTGGGTCTGGCTCTGACAGCCACCAGAAACCTCTGTATCGAATGTGCTATCAGGGCAGGGTTTTGGGTCAGAGGTCCAGGGGCCCCACTCAGCAGTGCAGCAGCAGGGCTAGCTTGTTCCTGTGAAGAATCACAGGACCGTAGACTTGGGTACCTCAACATACATCTAGTCCAACCCTCTGCAAAGCAGGTATCACGGCTAAAGAATCCTCAAGAGATGACCACCTAACCTCTATTAAAAAACATTCAATGAAGGAGAGTCCACCACTTTCCAAGTGTGTCCGCTCCACCGTCCAATGGCTCTTACCTCCAGATGTTTAGTCAAAATCTCCTTTCTTGTCATTTGAATCCATTGGTTTGGGTCCTACCCTCTGGAGCAGCAAAAAATAAGCTTGCTCCATCTTCCATATGACAGCCCTTAAGATATTTGAAGATGACTCTCATATCACTTCTCAGCCTTTCCTTCTCCAGGCTAAACATTCCCAGCTCTCTCAACCCTTCTTCTAAACAGGAGTCCGGAGTCTAGAAGACTCGGTCCTCTCCTCCAGCACACAGGATGGGTGGGAGAGCGAGGCCCAGCTCTTTGAGAAGCTGAGCACGCTGGACCTCTGTGGGTCTGGAAGATGGAGCGGCGTAGCATGGGTTGTCAGCACCCGGGGCAAGGCAAGTAATTTGCGCCCCCTAACCCGGGGCAAGGCAAGTAATTTGCGCCCCCTAACCCCTAACCTGCCGCCGCTGCCAGCTTCTTCTTGCTGCTGCCTGGTCTGGTCTGGTGTGGTTCTCTCCCGCGCTCAGCGCTGCGCTGGGCGGCCGCTGCACTGTCCCTCCCCCAGATAGTCCCTCGCTCTCTCTCCGCACCGCACGCCTGGCACCCACCCCCTCCACAGTGGGCGGCGACCCAGCGACTCGGATCGGATTCGCACAGCCAGCACTGCAGTGAGAGAGAGTGAGTGAGCCAGGTAGGGGCAGAGAGCTGCGAGTGCGAGCGCCCCCCCAGATGTTGCGCCCGGTGCGGCCGGCCCCCCCTGCACCCCCCACGCTACGCCACTGGGAAGATGCCAATATAGAGGCTCATCCACAGGGGCAAAGGGGTGGGGTGGGTATTAGGAGAGACTCGTATCTGTTTGTATCTGTGTATCTAGAAAAGTGGTATATAAATGCAATTAACGACAAGCAAACTCTAGTTGATGTTAAACAAAATTCAAGCTTTTCATTGTATAATATGTGAATCCCACATAGGAGCAACAACAACTTGCATTTTAAGAGTTTATGAATATTGTGTCTACCAGTAAAAAATAAGATTGCCCTGCAAATTAAATATGTTATTTGATTGTTTAGTTTATCCAAATAGTCATGGCACCAATGTTCAGGGAGTTTTAGTGTCGTCGCCTCTGCTATAGGGCCTGATCGACCATAGGCCTGGAGATGGCTGGTGTTTGGACTTGACACACTCACAGAAGCTGAGCTGGATGAGCACATTTTGCCTTGGATGTTGTTACACTGAGGTTCTGAGTTTAGGAAAAGAAGAGGGGTACAGTTATTGGGAGATATGCTGTACATATGTGATAGGAAAGATCCTAGCTGTAACTAACTAAGAGGAAACGCAATGAGTCCTGCTTGGTCTTTCAGTTGAGCTGGAGAGATGCAAAAGATCTCTCCTCCCCTAGGGTAAAGACAAAGAAGGAAGAAGAAACGACGAGCTGAGCAACCCTGCAAGCATTAGCCCAGCACTGAAGGAAGACCAAGCAGTCAGTGGAAAATGTTGTCAGCCTGTGTTGCAAGCTGAGTTACATCCCAGCGCCTTCTGGCAGAGATGTCCCTACTGAAGCGAGTCAAAGAGTTCCAGGATGGACTTTGAACCAGTGACGGGACCTGTGGAAGGCTCCTGGGGCAGCCCCACCTTTCAAATCAGGAGAGCAGGTAGCAGTTCAGAAGACTGGCTCTTCTATGGCTTCTGACAGAGCCCCAGATGTGCAAAATGCCCAGGGAGGGACCAGGCTGGGGCTGTCGCTTTTTCTTACATCCATGACCCTGTGTGAACTCCCTGAAATAAACTCCCAGAAGCAGCAGCTGTCCAGGGTGCCATGTCTCTGCCACGTCACCTTTCCCTGTAGTGCATCAGTACAGCCCCTGGCAGTTAGATGGGGCAGATATTTTTTTGGAAGAAGGGCAGAGAAAGTGCCTTGAGGAACAAAACAAGGCGACCCTGTTTGCCCCCTGCTTTCCAAGGGCCATGGGGGGGGGGGGAGAGATGGGACTCTTTCTTTACCCTGCCCTTGAGTGACACTAATATTCATCATACCCTCAGCTGCAATTGGGCATGCCACCCTCCACCATGGCTGATGTGACGTGTACACAGGTAAGACCCCCCCCTTCCATCGCTATCTCTTTGGAAATGGTAACAGTCTCCCTGTCCTTGATTTATGATGCTGCCTGCCAAGGCAATAGCATCCAGAGGGCCCCTCCCCCAAGTTTGGGATGGTGCCAGGGGGCAAACAATAGCTCCTGCCTAAGCTGAGAATCCCACACCTGTCAGCCCTGCTGCCTCGTTTGCCATCAATCAACCTCACCATGTGTTTGAAAGCAGGAATGAGGCAAGGCTGAGCATCAGAAGAGTGGTTCATGACTGGAGCAAAGCAGAGAGTAGGGTTTCCAGGACCTTTGTGGAGGCAGATGCTTGCACCCCTTCATTGGCTCTGGCTGGTGGAAGGACCCTGGCAGGAGTCCCTTTCAGCTTCCAGGGAGGCCCCAAGATCCTTAGCTCCAGCCCTACCCAATTTCCCGGGCAAAAGATCACACATGCACAGACACAGGCTGTTCCTTACAAATATTTTATTAAAGGCATTTCTCCCCTTCCACAGTTCCCAGGGGTTGGTCTCGGCTGTTAAATTATTAAGCTTAAAAACACCATCACCATATATTGCACATGAGCCAAGTCTTTTTTTTCACGCCTTCCTGCTTGCCACCTCCGCCACAGCCCCTGCATCCAAAGGGCCCTGGATCAGGTGAAAGGGGGCCTGTCGGGAGTCCAGCCCCCTATTCTCACGGTGGCCAGGCAGATGCCTCTATGGGGAGCCCTCAAGCAGGACCTGAGCACAACAATAGCAGCAGCCCTCTCCCCACATGTGATTCCCAACTGCTTGCACTGAGGGGTGTCCTGCCCCCCAGTATTATCAGCTCCTCCAGCGGATGGACCTTGCAAGGGAGGAGGTGGCGGCAAAATGTACCCCGATAAGTGCACCTGGCAGGGCTGGGGGTGCATGTGTGGGTGTAGCTGGGCATGGAGGTGCAGGTCTTTTCAGAAGCAGGATTAAAAGGCACCCCTTGAGAGCCAAGGCTGCTCCTTCTGCGAGGTGTGCTCTCAGAACCAACCTTTACAGCTTTGGGACAAAGGCAAAATCTTGAAGGCAGCGCTTAGCTCCCTTCCAGGCCAGCTGAAACCAGGGAGCTGCTTTCAGCTACAGCAAAAGGGAACCTGGATCTTACTGAACCCACAACCATCTTCTGTGCCTGAGGGTCAAGGTGCAGCTGGACTTTTCCTTTCCCTAAGAAGTCACAGCTCTCTGCCACAGAGTGAGCAGCTGTTGTCTGGGGGGTCCAGGGTCATGGACTAAGCTCCCACCTCCAGACAGGAACTGCCCTCGGACACCCGAGCATCGCGACAGCAGCCGCCCCAGCAAAAAGCCTGGCTCACCCCCAGCGAGGGGCAGAGGGGGAATTAATACAGAAACGGCATCAAGTGTCTGGCTAGCAGAATGGCAGAGCACAGAGCAGGTGCAGTTCTGTTTGGGGCAAGCAGCTTCTGTCCCCCGTCCCACCAGAGGGTAAGTCCAGCCGCCGAGTCCAAGGAGCGGCCTTTCCTGCTGGGGTCAAGGGCATCACTGGGTTGTCCGAACCTCCAGGGTGTCATCCAGCTGCTCTGGAAAGGTGCTGGCCAGCCTCAGGGTGCTGTAGTTAGGCGGGGGGGTCCTGGGGGGTGGGTGCTCCAGCGAGAGGGGCAGGCGCATGGCTGTGTTGAAGGTGGGCAGGTCATCGTCGTCTGCAGTGCAGGCTGGGTTGTCGTGGCCCTGCAGGCCATTTGGGGGGGTTGATTCTGCCTCTGCCTCTTCTTCCTCCTCCTCCTCTTGCTCCCTGTTCTTGCCCCGCCACCACTTCTTGGCCTTCTGCCAGTGGCGGCGCAGGATGATGCAAATGGTGTCGAGGAAGAAGACCTCCACAATCTCGATGACACAGACCATGGAGCAGCTCATCCAGAGGCCCAGCTGGCCCCCAATGTTGGAGACAAGAATGACGGGCTGGAAAGGGACAGAGGGAGCACTTCGTCACCAGTTTTCCCCTGGGGGGTTTCCTGGCAGGGTTTAATTTCTACACGGAGAAGCGTTTCCCTGTATGGAAACCCCAGCCTCTGATAATCCCAGGATGCTCCATGGACCACTGAAGGCTCCCCTGGCCACTGAAAGGACACTTTCTCTATTCCACTGTCTCCTTGCCCCACCCAACCCTACCAGAAAACACTTGGGACTGAACATGGGACCTTCTTCGTGCAAAGCAAATGGCCCCTGAATGATGGCCATTGTTGGATGCTGCCTTCTACTAAGCCAGATAAGTGGCTTGTCTTGTTCAGCACTGACTGGCAGTGGCTCTCTAGGGCTTCACAATGTGTCTTCCTGCCTGGAAACATTGCCAGGGATTGAACCTGGAGCCTTCTGCTTCCAAAGAGGGTGCTCTACGACCATGGAGCTGTGGCTCTTCTCTCCACCACACTAGGGCAAAATCTGCAGGTGTGGTGGAAATGGATCCCTCTTCCTGCCTCCCTCCACCAACACAGCCAGGCTGGAGCCCATGGGGAGATGATTCCCCTTAACAGTGCCAGTTTTAGCTCCTTCCTGAGCCTGAGTGGAGAAGCCCCTCTTGGCAAGTGTCCTCCCAGAAGGGGCTACTCAGAAGTTGGCCAAAGGCAACACTCACATCATTTGCTGGATTCTCCTTGATTTCCCTCTCGTTCAAGTCTTTGTAGAACACCACGAGGTTTGCCAGGTCTTCCCTGAGAAAATAAATTGTGGGGAGGGGGGAGAGAAGGAGAAGTGGAGCTGGATGAGGCAGGGCTGGTTGGGAAGCAACAGTGTCCCACCTGGACGGGCAGCCCTGGCTTCTTATGGGATGTGTGTGTGTGGGGGGGGGGACTTACTTTTTAAAGGTCTCACCGCGGTTGTTCCATTTATCCCATGACAGAAGTTTCAGCATCCAGTCCTTTAAAAGAAGAGAGCCAGAATTAATTGAACATGCTCAAACATCAGAAAAGCCGTGCCGCTGGGTAAGGATCCAGTCACAAAATCATCGAGTTAGAAGGTACTCAAAGGTCTGTCTAGTTCAACCCTCTGCAGTGTAGGAATCACAGCTGAAGAATCCCTGGCAGATAATCCATCCACCCTTTCCAATGAAAGAGAGTCCACCATCTTCCGAGGGAATCAGTTCCACGGTCAAACAGCTCTGACCCTCAGAAACTTCTTCCTGAAGTTCAGTCCAGCTTCCTGTTCTCCCAGTGGCTTGCCCGATGCCCCAAAGGGAAGAAACACACAAGCAGGACAATTGTGTGGTCTCCTCTGTGATCTTGTCCTTCCCATTTGCCACCCCCCTCTCCTCAGGGCTTTGGGGCCCCCTCAAAATTGTGCTGACAAGGACCAGCCCCAGTGCCTAGGGTAGGGCCCAGACTTGCATGTGGCAGCCACCACCGCTGCCCCTTTGATGGAGGTAACCATCTCCTGGACTCCTATTCAAAAGTGCCAGGCACTAAAAATCATGGGTGGGTGGGGCCCTTCGAAGCCCCACAGGCTGGGGCCCAGCTTAGCTGACAGCTGGCCCTGGGTCTGACTCTTGCCCTCCACTGCTTCACTCACAGCTCTTTCCTTGCAAACCAATTCCCTGCCTCCGTCCCTTAGCCTGGTCCTCCCATGGAGTTTAGGAGCTCCCTGGGTAGGGCAGGATTTACACATAAGAGAGGACTTTGCATCTGATCTTGTGCCTGTACAGGTGAACATATGGAAAGGGAACATTCTTTTAAAAAAAATTAAATGAAACAATTTGTTCAGATTCTTTAGAATACTGCAAGGAGGTGGAACAAGTCTTAATTCCAGGGGACAATCTAATAGTTAATTGGGTCTTGGGGTGTTCACATTCCAGAAAAAGGATTTGTCCCAGTTTATATAAATAATAAAATTATTATTATTATTATTATTATTATTATTATTATTATTAAATGCCCACCCATCAGAGGTCACGGAAATAAACAACTATTTGACTTTTAGAAGACATCTGAAAGCAACCTTATATAGGGAAGTTTTTAATCTTATAATTTTTTAACATTGTATTGGGAGGAATCCAGATTGGCTTGGGCCACCCAGTCTGATAGGATAATAATAATAATTAGTAATAATAATAATAATTTGGAGACAAGACACCACCCCAAAATAATTTATAGTATTAATTCCCTCCAGAAGTAGGACTTCTGGATCTTTTTTTAAAAAAAGTATTTTTTATTGAATAGAACTTCACAAGACAAACACATATGTAAAAACCAAACCAAACCCAGGCGGGCATGGGATGTTACATTCACAAGAAGAAATTATAAAGCTCGTTATCCGAATACTTGCGATGAGATGCAGAAAGGTAAGTGAAAAGTCCCGTCATAAGAAACGAGAGAACAAGGGGTGGGGCACTTGCAAGATATACAGAAACACAAACCTATGACTGAAACCTATGACTGAAACAAGGAGTACCTAGGATAAAATGCACTATATTACATCAAGAATTTTTCAAAAAAAACCAATTAGATGTTACTTATCCCAGTTTTCTCAACATACTTGTGGAAGGGCAACTCTTTGTATCTTGAAGCATGATGGCAACGTCATCAGCAATTAAGCTGAGGAGGTGTTACCTACTGCAAACCCCTGGATCAATCTATTGTTATAAAACTTTATAGCATTCCTTACAATACAAACAGGCCAAAAACCAAGACACCATCTTCCAAGGCCGCACTCTCACACAAATCACTTGACCTGCATTGTTCATGCCCCCCAAAAGTGGTTTTTTTTTGTTTTTGTTTTTGAAACAGTGACCAAAAGTATTTACTTTCGAGCACCATGCCTGAAAAAGTGCAGCCCAAAATCATGTGAGATCGCGGCAGCCATTTTGGTCACTGTCTTTTTCTGAGAGAGAAAACGGGGTGTCCCACTTTTTCCGGGACAGTCGACAGGTATGTTATAGCCAAGTTTTCAAGGGATAAAATGAACAGGAAGGAGGAAAGGGGGCAGCCCTCTTTTGTGCAGAAAGAGAACCACATCCTAGGCAAAGGGAGGTCAAGGCAAACAGGACTTGTGGGGGGGAGACACTCACCTTGGAGGCTGAAGAAGGCCACTGGGCAAGGCTGGTGGTGAGGGTCCACTCTTTCAAGCTGGGGAGGCAAGGCAGGCATTGAGCAAGCAGGGAGGGAAGGACTCAGCACCCTGATGGCTTCTCCGGAGACCCCAATGGCAGAAGACCCGACCCTGTCACCCTTTGGAAACCCACCCAAGTCAAGGATGCAGGAAGTTGCCATTGGTGTAACTGGAGCCTTGAGCATTCTAGTTGTGGGGTGGTGGTAGAGGGATGGGGGGGGGACAACTTACCTGCAGGCCTCTGTGCAGCTCCCCTGGCAATCCAGCTGCTCCTTCACAAACTTTTCATGCTGTTTGTAGTAGCAATACACTGGAGGAAGAGGAGAGAGAGAGAAGGGAGGCTGTTAAGAGCAGCCCAGCAGCCTCCACCAATCCTGCAAAATCCCAGCGTGGCTGGGGAAAAAGGTCTCAGGACAAAGGCAAGCTCCCACTTTGTTGAGGAAGCATCTTGGGCAAGGAGAAGGCAACAGCATGGCCTTCACTCCTGCCTTCTGCTGTGAACGAGCAAGGGGCTCCTGCCTTTGGAAACCTCCTGAGAAGCTGCTGCAGGAAGGGGACTGTGAGCAACATCAAGGAGAGGGGGTGTTCCTGGGACCCAAGAGAAACGGGTCCAACCTCCTTGCTATTTTTGGTATGGCTAGAACGGAGTCATCTTGTTAATGCAATCTGGCTTTATTTATAGCTCCGAAATGTGGGTGTGAATGTTTTTCTTGTATGTTGCTATATTTGCTGTTACGTTGTTGTTTCAGGATGCTGTTGTGAAATTGTTCCTGCGATGGCTGATTTCTGAGATGCAATTCCCGCTTGAAGAGCTGCTTTGGGCACGATTCGTTTCATGGAAGGGTGGCATAACAAAGGAGATTTCAACTAAAGAAGGAGATTCCAGCTAAACACCAGGAAGAACCTTCTGGCGCTAAGAGCTGTTCGACAGGGGACAGCTCTTAGCGCCTTCGGACAGAGGCAGATTTAGGGGAGCGTGACTGGTTCACCTGCACTGGGTGCTGAGCTGAGAGGACACTGCAACAATGGCAGAGAGGCGGGGGAGCGGGCACTGAATTTTGGCATTGCCACTGAAATTTGAAAGCCCAAAGTTCACCACTGCATCGGAAGGTGGTGGGCTCTCCTTCACTGGAGTTTTGAAAGCAGAGGTTGGATGGGCATCTGTCAGGGATCCTTCAACTATGATTCCTGCACTGCACGACATTGGGTGGCCCTTGGGGCCCCTTCCAACTCTTCCAATTCTATGATTCTATACAAATAACATGATGATGACAACGGATGATGAAGGGCAGCTTGGCAGCAGGCCATGTAAGCAGATGTGTGCGGAAGGCGAGAGGGAAGCAGGAGCCTCTTCTTGCCTAAAGTCTGGTTTAGGCCCAGAGCTATGGCTTCCCAAGGAAGGGTGTTTTCTCCTGAAATCATGGATGGCAACAAAGAGCTCACATTGGACTCAAGGCAGAGTGGGATGCATTCCTGGAAAGAGACGTCTCAGAGAAACTTAAGCCCCCTCTGGGGGAAGGGGGCCCTTTGACCCAGCTCCTGAGGAGAGCGGGCAGGTGGAGTGATGGGAAGACTTACTCCAGTCTGGATATTTCTTGTAGTTGCAGAACTCAGCATTATCGGGCAGGGGCTGGGCGTACTGGGCACAGCCGCACTTTTTCACCATCTCATTCTGGAAGCAGGAATGGAGGCAGGTCTGCGAAGGGGAGAAATCAAGCAGGGTGTCTGTCAGTGCCCTCCAGATGTTGTGGACTACAACTCCCATGAGCCCCCAGCCAGCATGGTCATTTTGGACTACAATTTCCATCAGCCCGAACCATTGCGGTTGCTGGTGCAGGCTGCACAAAACCATGAGGCAGAGAGGTCCTGGGGCTCCAGGCTGCCTGGGTCGCAATTTACCCCCCCCCCCCGTATCCCTTGGGGGGATGCAAGAGCATGGGATCACTTCTCACAGTCCCACACCCCGGCCACCGCACATGCCTCACCTGCAAAGAGTAGGTTTTGTTCTTGTATAGCTTCTTCACATTGACGTCAGACCCGTCCTCTTTGCAGTTGCTGTATGGATAGCCGAGTCTTTTGGACTTTGTCTGTGGGATAGAAAGGAAGAACTCTGTTGGTATGAGCCTGCCAAGGTGGGGTGTGTGATGGGAGAGGGGCGTGTGGGGCAGGGAAGAGGCATCCTGGGTTGCGCTTGTGCTTCTTCCTTTAATCCCAGATGTGTGGGTGCTGGAAAGGCACTTTGCACATGCTCAGATGCACTCTATTGTGTGCTATCAGGATTTACTATCCCAAGAGGCCAAAGCCAGGCCTGGCATCCCAAAGGAGGTTTGGCAGGATTTACATCCTGAAAGATCTGTAATAAATAAAAAAAATACTTGGCAATGGCCAGGATTGAAGCAGATGTTGTACCCCTGAAGTATGGATGAACTCCCTCATAAGACCTGACAATGTCTTATGTATATCTAATCTTTCATTGGGTAGACACTTCATAGTTTCACTTTCGGGGGTGGAGTGAACATCTGTGATACTCCAGGTATTGCTGGACTCCAGCCCCCATCATCGGCCATGCAAGTTCAGATCTTTTTTTCCTTTTAATGCAGCCCTGACCCTTAGTCACAGCCACACAAGACAAAGAACATGGCAAAGAAAGTCTCCTCCAAAACAACCTCCAGCCAGGGCAGAGCTTTCCAAAGTGTGTGTTGCGACATGTTAGTACGTCAGCTCAGTGTGTAGGTGTGTCACACTACAGTGGTATCTCGGGTTACAGACGCTTCAGGTTACAGACGCTTCAGGTTACAGACTCCGCTAACCCAGAAATAGTGCTTCAGGTTAAGAACTTTGCTTCAGGATGAGAACAGAAATTGCGCCGCGGCGGTGGGAGGCCCCATTAGCTAAAATTGTGCCTCAGGTTAAGAATGGTTTTAGATTAAGAACGGACCTCCAGAACGAATTAAGTTCTTAACCTGAGGTACCACTGTATTACAATTTATGTATGTGTCCGTATCACTTATAAGGGGTTAGCTTAACCTCCTGGTTTGCTAGTAAAACTGCACTACTGTGTCGCAAAATGATGCATGTCTAAAAAGCATGTCACCAACATGAAAAGTTTGGAAAGCTCTGAGCACTGGACAGCCGTATGCTGGGAGGGTGGTTTCCTGTGCACCCGAGAGCAGAATCTGCCCAGGGTGACTGCTGCCCATCTGCTCCAGCACCACCACTCACAAAGTGCATCCCGATGGAGGTGGCTGTGGCCGTCTCTATCTCAGTGCCGACGTCTTCGATGAAGGGATATTCATCCTGGCCATGAATCACTATCTTGGCTCCCGTAGACGTCACCAAGAAAGGGTTGTACTCTGCTTCGTTTATATACAGGATCACCTGCAGCCCTGTGTAAAGGAAGGAGCGCAGGATTAGGCCAGTCTAGTGGAAGGTACGGGACCAAGAGAGGCTCCGGAGGAAGAGGAGGAGAAGGTGCTGTGGGGACAGGGGCCCAAAAAAGTCAGGGCGCACGGGATGAGACTTGCGAGCTAAACTATTGCGTCTCCCGTTCTCTCCTTTGTTTCTCTGCGCAGCACCTGAAGCAGCTAACAAAATAAACTAATGCATCTTTTTTTAAAAAAATTGCAGCGAAAAATTTAGCCATACCAAAATGTAAAAATCAAAATGTAAAAACCAAAAATGTAATGCAGGCAGACAGATCAGTCTGCTGAGTTTGGGCAAAGCCAGGCAATTACTTGGCAGTAAAAAACAGTGGTCAGCCGCAAACCTGGGTATATTAGATTTCTACGTTGCTTTCCACTACAAAAGACCTGAAGCAATTCATAATCGAAATCTTTAAACGATAAAAAAATAAATAAATCACGCAAATGTTAATAAAAACAGATCTAACAGTAGAATCGTATCAGTGATGCTGCCCCAATGCCTGGCAAAAATAAAGCACATTTGGAACCAATGATAGCAGGTTTGGTCCCAGGCGAGCCTCCCTGAAGGAGCATTCCATAGACAGGGAACTACAGCAGAGAAGGCCCTGTTCTCTCATCAGCACCCTCCGAAACTCCCTCGGAGGTGGCAGGTGTTGATGTCCAGGTCTGGGCAGATTTACCAGGGGAAAGGAGGTCCTTTACAAGCAAGAAGGTCTCAGCTAAAGTGGCAGCGACTGGTACAGGAAATCCCCTAATGTGTATTTGCTTGCAAAATTGTGAACTTAAGCCCCTCAAGAGCAGTGCTTTTTTCGGGGGGAATGTAGGGGTACACATACAGATTCACACCAGGCCACTAGGGACCAGCTACCCAGACAAGTAATATTTCAAATGTCAAATCTTAATAGTGGAAAAGAGGCTTGCATGCAAGATTCAGGTCAGGTAAGACTATCCATGGAGGGGAGGAAGGGGGCAGGGCGGGAGGAGCAGCGGTTGGATGCAGCTGGGACTTTGTAGGCTTCTCTTAGTTAGCTAGTTAGATTTCTCCCCCATAAAATTTATCCACTGCTTGGTTGTAAAACACACACACACACACACACACACTCCTCAAAGCAGTTTGCAAAGAAGAAAAAACAACAAAGTTATCACTAAAAGCAACTCTTGACAACATTTGAAAGAGAAAAACAGCAATAAACTAAAACAGATTAAAACATACATCCACATTCTACATGTCTGGGTAGGCTTGCCTAAACAAAACTGGTTTTAGCAGGTGCCAACGAGAGTACAGTGAAGGCTGGCTGATAGCAATAGGCAGGGAGTTTCCAGAGTGTAGGTGCTGCCACAAGGAAAGGCTGATTTCTTGCAAACGTGGAGTGGGTGTTAGGTGGCATCTGTAACAGGATCAGTTCTGCTAGTTGAAGTGATCGAGTGGACATGTTCTCTTAGCACTCTGGATAGTGGCTACAGAGCTCAGGACAAGAATCTAGGCCCACCCACACCCACTCACAACTGAGATCAAGCAGGCAAACTGTCTGGAGGGCTCCCTTACCGTATTCACTGCCTCCGGTGGTTGTGTTCAGGATGCTTCCGTTCTGCCCACTGTTGAAGGTATAGCAGTTCCCGTGCATCGGATGGTGGAATGTTGTGAAGTTCCTGGCGCCGACCAAAGACATATTTATTTTTTAAAAGCACTTTGCCCCACCTACTGTAGATAAACTCAACAAAAGAGCTTAAATTGCCCAGTTAACATGAACTGCATTAGAAATAAACTGTTTCTGCAGGGAATTTTGTTCAGCTTCCCAACAGACAAGGACAAAGAGTTAGTTTTGAAATTATTTGGGTGATGCCCAACTCTTAAAAAATGTCATGGGGAGTGGGAGGCAGCAAAGAGGGATCTTTCTGGGGGAGGTGTGGAGGGTGTCGACACAAGAACAGCCCCTCTCAGTGATGGCTCCACAGGGAAGAATGCCTGGCACCATCAAGAATTAACCCTGGGGCCAGGCAAAAAACATTTATATTTTGCTAGACCTTTGGGTTTTCATTATCTGTGACCTCCTTTGGTGGGTGGGATGTTTCAGTCCCGCCTTTTAAAAATATGAATGAGGTTTAGGTTTTCGTTTTATGCTGATTTTAGAATCATATAATCGTAGAGCTGGAAGGATCTCCCAAGGGACATCTAGTCCAAACCTCTGCAATGGAGGAATCACAACAAAGGAATCCCTGACATAATGTACTGGTATGTGTTATTTATTTCTCTTGCTGTTCTAAGTCACTTTGAGTTATTCTGTTAAAAAAAGAGAAACTAATAAGTTTAATGAGTAACAACAACAACAACATCTTAAGGGTATATGGTTCCCACTGAGAACATCTGGCGAGCACCAGATTGGGGAAGGATGGGTTAATGCAACAAGTGGCTAAGCAGGAATGGTGGGTTGAGCCGAGTGACGACTAGGCTTCCGCTTGCAATGGCAAGATCTTTGGCATGACTCACCACTACCCAGTTGCGAACCTGAACAGCCCTGTTCTCCCCACGGATTGATGGGGAAACAGATGCTTTGGGGAGGCAGATCCCAGAGGGTGGGCTGTAAAGCTGCCACCTGGAAACCACAAGGCAGACCAGGTGGGTTGCCATGCAGAAACATCCATATCTGCAGTCCTAAGCTCATGGGTGAGACCACATTTTGGACACTGCTGCAGAAAGGGCACTGCCCTCGTGGCTTCTGTACTCAGAGGTTCACCAGCAAAAGAACTCAGCTAAAACCTGCTCCAGCCACCGACCTTCACAAACCGTGAAGGCTTGAGAGGTGGTCCTTAAAAAGACACACGTGAGGCCAGAGAGCTCTGCATTCAACACCTGTCCAACTGCACAAGGCCAATTTGGTGCGTATCTCACTTCTGTCTGGCCTCCCCAAGGATGCTAGAGAAAAGCCCCTATTAAACTTCCCATATCTAAAGCACTTTTAATTTGCATTAGATATGTTCCACCTCTGCTGCTGGAGCATGCTCTGCCCCCTGCTCTGTTCCCAGTGACTGACCTGGCATCGCAGGAACGGCCGTCAAAGAAGCAGCTCAAGATGAGCTCCTCTGCCGAGTAGCTCATGTTCACTTTCTCTTCAGCACTGATTTGGGCCATGATGTTCATGTAATGCAGCTTGTACCACTCTTGGATGGCGTTGACACCCGAACTGAAGGTGTAAAGGGCACAGTCACTCTTGTTGTGGGAGTCACACTGGAAGGAAGAGAAAGCAGGGGCTCAGGCAAGCAGGCAGGCCGAGGGGCTGCCCCACAGATGCATACGCTGCCTTGCAGTGTGGAAATAGGTAGGTGGCTCAGCACAGAATAGCGTGGTGCAGTGGTTAAGGTGTTGGCCTAGGACCCGGGAGACCAGGGTTCAAATCTTGACACTCAGCCATGAAGCTCACTAGGTGTGACCATGGGCCAGTCACTGCCTCTCGGCCTAACGTGCCTTGCAGGTTTGTTCTGGGCATTAAATGAGGAGTGGGTGGACCACGTACACTTTGGACAAAAAGGGTGGGATATCAATGCAGCAAATAAAATGACAATAATTGTTCAGAAAGAGAGAGAAGGCATGAGCACAATCCTCAGATGCCTGGACCCAGAAAGAAAATCTCTCTGATCCAGCCTTGGAACTGCAAGTGACTCGTAACTCCGCAGGCAAGACATATTCAACTGTGAGACAGGAGGGACACCTTGTCGCATTTGTTTGTTGAGCTAATTAATGTGTATACAGTATTTATATTTGTTTGCAGTAGGATTTATAACCTGCTTTCTGCCTCAATTGGAGATGCCCAAAGTGGAGAACAACCAAGGTTGCCGGGCAGGGGCTTCCGCTGAGCAGGGGCTACAACAGGAAAGCCCCCAACTCACTCCAGGCTATAGGCTGCCACCAGCCACATTTCAGGAGGCAAGTGGCACCTTTTCCTATGGTGAAGTTCTGGGCACAATCCAAGGTGCAGGTCTGAGCCTGCGAAGGGCACTTGTTGAGCTCACAAGCCTGTCCACTGCGCTCCAAATGGACTACATCTCCCAGCAGCCTCAGCACCACATGGCCGCTTCATGCCGGGACTGATGGGAGCTCTAGTCCAAAACCTCTGGAAGGCACTGGGTTGAGGAAGGCTGTGGCCATGGGGATGGAAAATGATTCAGAAGAAGCCCCAAAGGCGCTGCATGGGGCTCCCCATCTCCTAGAGTTCCCTCCTGCCTGTGCCAAGCACGCCAGCCCCAAATGTAAGGCTGGCATCCGACTCAACAGAGCTGCAACGGGTTCTCCCATAGGCCACAGAGCAAGGCGACTCACCAGTTGGAATCCCACAATATCCTGAGGGTTCTTGACGCTGACAATGCTGGAGCCGCCCGAAATGATGTTGGCCTCCATGCGCCGTTTGGGACCAGAGGAGGGATTTGGAAAAGGCTGCTGGTGAGTGAGGTTGTCTAAATTCCTCAAGGGAAAGTATCTGTGGAATTTTCTGTCCTCACTTGGCTCAGGATCACCAGCATCACGACGCTCCCTGATATTACTTCCAGAAAAGTCATACAAGGACCTCAGCGCGTTCTCTGTCTCTTTGTCCAGCTCGGCCAGGTGTTTCTTGATGGCACTGTACCTACCAGGAGACAGACAGGGGATCTTGTTGCTACAGGGGGCAAGATCTTTTGCTACAAGGAGAGCAGTGGGGGGGGGGGGGGCTGTTAAAATCAGATAGCCAGGATCTGGGTGCATCCACTCAGCCCAGCACTGGGCTCAAGGACCAAGACTCACACACGATTATTTTAAAGCAGACTTGTGCTTCAAAGTGGGAAGGATAAACAGCTGCCACTCATCACTCAACAGTCCAAAGATCTTCCTGCACTTTTGACACTAGGCAGTATGTCTTATAATCACCCACCTTGCTTGGATATCTATTTGGGCGTAAGATCTGCTTATATCAATAGGTATGTTTAAATTGGATTGATGGACTGTACTTACTGTGACAACCCAACAAACAAGAACATAAAACGCCACTTTTCGATGAATGTAAAATCACCCCACCCACTCCCATAGCCCAGCAGCAAGATGACACAAGCTCCATAGGGATCAGGTTCACAAGCTGGACATTTAACAGTAGCCTACTTTGCAGGGTTATTGTCAATATTTCTGGGGTGATTAACATTTGTTACTATTTTATTGTACAAGTCCCTCAGGGCATGATCCTATGCAATGCAAATTGCAATGGAAATATTATTATTATTCAAACCTCTCAGAGTGTCTTACAAACCACAAGACACAAAATACATGACATTCCACCATGGCAATTCTCAAACAGGTCCAAAGAGATTGTTAACAAAAATACAGCTGCAACCGCCACCCTTGTGTCACAGGTTTGCAGGGCAACATTTCCTACTTTGGGCATTTTCAAGAGAAAGAAGAATCCCTCCTAAAAGATGATTTTACTCGTTTCCCCAAAGAGGCCGGAGAGGCCTCCCTAAGCAGGGAGTTCCACAGGTGAGGGCTGCACACTCAGCAGGGCTGCTTTAGGGGATCTTAAAGACCAGGGCGGGGAACTGTGAATTGGAGCTCTCTGAGCACTCCAAATAATAATTAAATGCTGCTATTATAAGTTGCCATTATTTATTCCACCCAAGGAGTCATCTCCCTGACTCCACATTCCAAGTTCTTGAGCAGGACTGTGCTGAAAGCAGCCTGACCCTTCGCTGTCCCTGTCTACTGGCAGGCTTGGGGGAAACTTTCCTGGATGCTGAGCCTCACTTACTTGTAGGGGTTGATGTTACAGATGGTGACGGCTGGGAAGGGGAGTGCGTGGAACTGGACCGTGACAGAGACAGAGGCTTTGTAGTAGTTGAGGACAAGCTGAGTGCAGTACCACAGGATCAGTCCCACGGCGGTCAGCGTGAGCAGGATCCACAGGAAGCGGCGCAGGCGCCCCCGCGAGACCACGATGCGCCGACAGCCGTGGGTGTTGGTGTTCATGCAGTACCAGTGCATCAGCTCCCGCAAGGTGGGCGCCTGGGGGCCGGTCACGGGCAATGTCTTCTTGAGCTTGGCCTTGATCTTCTTGGCAGGCGCCATGCTAATGGCCGACACTTTGGAGGGGGAAACACAAAGCAAAAAGCAAGGATATTGCAGGCACTGGATATTGTAGAGCAGTGTTAGAAACTCAGATATATAAGCTAGGCACCCAGTGGCTCCTTAAACCAAGGTTGGAGTTGCAAAAAAGGAACGTCTAGTTCCCATTTGTGGCCAAGACGGCTCTAAAGTCTTCTTTTTCAGATGATGGACTGACTGTGATTCTCAGTTAAACATATTTCAAGTTCAGATGGCAACCTTGAGCTAGGTTAAGAGCTTTGAGAACTTAAAAGAAAAAAAGTGACTTGAAACCGGGAAAGCCCACATATATATTGGCCTATTTCAACCTCTTTTTCTTTAATGGTATCTGTTCTGGCTCAGGCTGCACAGAAAAAGCATTTTGGTTCCAGAAATGCATTCCCATTGTACAGATAAAATATAACTGATAGAATCCTCAGGATTGGGTATTGGTGTGTGAAAACAACCCAGATCCAATGATCTCCAGATGGTGGAGATGTCAGGTGCTATCTTGGCGCTCAGGCATCTTCACTTGGTTGCAAGTGGTTGAAGGTAAAGGTAAAGGTACCCCTGCCCGTACGGGCCAGTCTTGCCAGACTCTAGGGTTGTGCGCTCATCTCACTCTATAGGCCGGGAGCCAGCGCTGTCCGCAGACACTTCTGGGTCACGTGGCCAGCGTGACAAGCTGCATCTGGCGAACCAGCGCAGCACACGGAATGTCGTTTACCTTCCCGCTGGTAAGCGGTCCCTATTTATCTACTTGCACCCGGGGGTTCTTTCGAACTGCTAGGTTGGCAGGCGCTGGGACTGAACAACGGGAGCGCACCCCGCCGCGGGGATTCAAACCGCCGACCATGCGATCGGCAAGTCCTAGGCGCTGAGGTTTTACTCACAGCGCCACCCGCGTCCCTTATGCAAGTGGTTGAAAGCCAGGTGCAAAAACACTGTTGTAGAGCAGGGATGTCCAACAGGTCAATCGCAATCTACTGGTAGATCCCCGGGAAGTTTTGGTAGATTGTGGCTGATCTCTGGTTCCCTTTCCTTAGTGTCACTAAAACTGACTCCTGCCCTGCCCTCCATTGTTATTTGATCTCTAGAAGGGAAAACGGAGCTTTCTCTGTGCTGCTGTTTTCATCCATAGCAATCTTTTTGTGAGTGACTTTACCCCTTTGTCCCTTGCCTTTAACCCCCCCCCCCGTGGAAGTTCCCCTCCCAAAAAAAGCTATTTTTAACCCCTAAAAAAGCTCAACAACTTTGAGCTGAATCCCCCCAAAAATGGTGGTAGATCACTGCCAGCTTTTAATTCTGAAAATAGATCTCAGTCTCTTGAGAGTTGGCCACCCCTGTTGTAGAGGATATTGTACAGTTGGAAAAGGTTCAGAAGAGGTCAAGCAGAATGATCAAGGCGATGGAGCAACTCTTCCTATGATGGAAGGTTGCAGCGTTAGGGACTTTTTCATTCATAGAAAAGGTGAGTCAGAGGTGAATTACAGAATTGCAGAGTTGGATCATCTAGCCCAGGAATATGTAGTTGCCCCATACAAGGATTGAACCTGCAACCTTGGCTTTATCAGCCCCATGCTCTAACCAACTGAGCTATCCAGACCAGAGGTTTATAAAATTGCACATAGCGTTGAGACAGTCATCACCCTAGAACGTGTGCACACCCAGTGAAGATACACGTTGGAAGACTCAGAAGAGAACAAACAAAAGAAAGTCCTTCTTCCTGCAGCACATAGCTAAGCTGTGGAACTCACTTCCACAGGAGGAAGTGATGGCCACCAACCTAGGCAGCTTTAAAAGAGCTTTGGGCAAATTCGAGGAAGAGACGGCTGTCAGTGCTACTGGCCATGATGCCAATATCCTGCCCCCAGGTTAGAAGGCTGTAATACTTCTGAATACCAGTTGTTGGAAACCACGGGGGGGGGGGGGGAGAAGACTCTTGTGCTCAGGTCCTGCTCGAGCCTTTCCCCGTAAGGAGCTTCTGGTTGGCTGCAGGAAGAAGAGGATGCTGCACCAGAAGGCCCCCTTTGGCCTGACCCAGCAGGCTCTTTTGACGTTCTCATGGCAGGCTTAATCAGAAAACCTCTGCTGCACATCTAAAACCAGCCACAAACCTGTTTAAACTGTCAGAGGCCCCAGGTGAGCCACAGATACCCGTTGAGCCTTTAATAATACAAACACAATGTCAGCAGGGACCTCAGAGGACATTTAGGCCAACCCTTTGCCAATGCTGGCACTCCACTGCTGTAGCCTCCCTGAAAGGGGTCTCCCCCCCCATGCCCCTTCTGACATTTGCTGGCCCCTTCTTCCTACTCCTAGAGCTGTTTTGTTCTTAAACCCACAGCCTTGCATTTGTGCTGTGTGTTCAATACACCAAGATCAACCTCTGAGATGAGGAGGGGACCAAATAAAGACAAATATTCCTCTTCCCATGGTAAGACTCAGGCCTGGCCGACTTTCATATCGCTGTATACCACCCTGATAATTTTAGCAGAGGGAGGTCTATAAAAATACTCGTGGTAAATAAATAAAGTAAGAGCCAGGCCACTCCCCCTGTTAAAAGCCATAGGGAACAATCATCACAATGACTGGCTACTTGAGAACATTTCCTAGAACTGCGTAGGTCAGTTGGCATTGAATAAAAATAAATAAATTCCAAGAGTTTACTGAAAGTGAAAGGGGAGGAGGACCTCTGCTGAATCTCCAGGAGCGTTTGTTTGCACAGGATGGGGCTGGTGACACATTGAATGCCCAATGTCTGCCTGAAACCAACCGGGCCTCTCTCCCTCTCTCGTGTGTGGGTGTGTGCTTTATCCTCACAACAACCCTGTGAGGTGGGCTAGATGGAGAGGCAGTGACTGGCCCAAGCTCACCCAGTGAGATTCATGACGGAGTGAGGATTTGAACCCTGGTCTCCCAAGTCCCCAGTCCGACACACTAACCATTGCACCACACTGCACCTGTTTACTCTGCATCCCACGTACACCTACTGCGGGTTTGGAAAGTGGTTTACACACAACACTAGTCATATGCCATACCAATCCTGCCGTTTCTTATAAAATACTGCAACCTGACGCATTTCCCCTGAAACCAACTTCCATCTGAACGGAGGAAAAATCCCTGCATAACTGTGTTTTAAGCTAGCAATTTATGCTAAGACCCCCTGTTTTCAGTGAGTTGAGGATTGTGTATGTCACAAGACAAGGAGATCCTCCAGTTGCCGTCTTGCTCCCAAAATACGGGTGGCCAAGAGTATTTATATATTTATTTCATAAAATTTATAAGTCGCTTGGAAATCCTCAAAGCAGCTTACAAAGAGTATATAAAAGGGTATGTGGCAGGCCTAGATAGCGGAGTTGCTACAGCTTGAAGAATTTTGTGAAACTCTGAGGCTTGCATCTCCCTATAGCTATGGGTGGCTGTTCAGCCAGAGAATATCTGTTTTGTTTTGATTCCTGAAATGGGTTCTCTCAGTAGCAAACACCTGCTTCCCATCAACACCTTTTATAGACTGGGATGAAAAGCCATCTTTAAGATGCACGCACCTCTGGGACTTCCAGTGGTTCCAGGGGACCTTTTCCCACAAAGGGATTACCTTAGAGGCCAGAGCCTTCTCTGCTAATAGTACACAGTTCAGGGCAGCCCCTGCCAGCCACTCCCCATACGCAAGGGGACCTGCCCCCCAGCTGGGAATCTCACTTTAGCCCTAGAGAGAGCCAGCATGGCACAGTGGTTAGTGCTGGGCTAGGACCTGTGAGAGAGCTTCACTGGGGACCAGTCACTGCCTCTCAGCCTAACCTACCTCACAGGGTTGTTGCGGGGATTAAATGAGGAGGGGGAGAACCATGGATGCCCCATTGAGCTCCTGGGAGAAAAAGGTGGCATATAAATTAAATAGATACATAAGAATAAAAGGTGGAAGAACCTTCCTTCCTCTCTCCTCCCTGCTCTCCAATCCCCAGAAAGAAAGGGAAGAAGGAAATTTCATGGGAAATCAAGGAGCATTGCTGTTATATCCCTGATACAACCCCATCTTCCTGTGACACCATCAGGAAGAAATGGTGTCACCTGGGATGTAAGGAAGTCTTCTGAGCGATGGAGGAGGAAGACAGAAAGCCCCCCTTCGACTGAGTCATTTGAGCTCAGCACTGTCAACACTGACTGGCAGGAGCTCTCCAGGATTTCAGGCAGGAGCCTAGTCTGTGCTTGGAGATGTCAGGGGCCCCGGAGGCAAGACAGTAGCTCCAACTGTGGCAAATGAAACACTGGGGAGACCCCCTCTTCTCCCTGGGGAGGGCTAGTTAAAATGGTCAGCTCTGGATTCCTGTCCCCCATCCCCCTCCATCCACCCCTTGGAGAGGGCAGACGTCTGCCCTGGGAGAGCCTCACTGCAGAGGAGTAAGAACACCAGAAGAGCCCTGCAGTGCTGGATGAGGCCAAAGGGGGCCCATCTGGTCCAGCCTCCTGGTCTCTTCTGTGCCTCTTCTGTGAAACCCTCAAGCAGGACCTGAGCATAAGAGCAGCACTGTCCCCTCCTGTGGTGTTAAGCAACCGGTATTCGGAATAAATATATAAACAAATTATAGAATCATAGAGTTGGAAGAGACCCAGGGGTCATCTAGTCCAACCCCCTGCAATGCAGGAAACTCAGCTATGGCACCTATGACAGATGGCCATCCAACCACCAAGGAAGGAGAGTCCACAACCTCCCGAGGGAGACTGTTTCACTGTCGAACAGTTCTTACTGACAAAAGTTTTCCCCGTATGTTTAGTCGGAATCTCCTTTATTGTAACTTGGAGCCATTGGTTCCAGACCTACCCTCCAGAGCAGGAGAAAATAAACTTTCGCTTGCAAAAGAGAGCTCGATAGAAGCCATCGATAGCCTTCCCCTCCATATATTAGCTCAATCTTCATTTAATGACACGCCACCCAATACAGGGGCACTCGCTGCTTTCTGCGGCAGCGAGTTCCATAGTTTAAGTCCTTGCTTCTGCCTGTCCTAAATCTCCCCACAACCCTCCGGTCGAGGCTGGCTCCCAGCCCCCGGTTTGGACCCTCGGAGGTGGGCGCGTCTCCAATCTCCCTCCCTCCCACCCAGGCAGCTGAACTTCCCAGCTTCCAGAGGCACCCGAGAGCAGACCCGAGCAGCTCATCTCCGCCGCGTCTCACCTGCGGGGCCGCGGTTGACGCTGAGAGCCGGCTGGGGCTGCATGGCGAGGCTGGCGAGGGCGCAGCTCCTACTGCGGGATGCCGCGGCTGGCTCTGCTCTGCCCCGGCCGCTCCAGCCCGCCCCCGGCCGGCCGCCACGCCTTCGCCAGGCTCGGGTTGCAATACGCGCCCGCCGCCCCGCGAGCTCGAGGCGCCCCCTGCAGGTTATTCGCCGCCCTGCCGCGCCACTCGCCCGCCGCTCCCTGCCCTGCAGCGGCCCCTGCCGGCAGCAAGCGTAGGAGCAGGCGGGCGTAACCCTGGTCCAGCGGTGGAACAGAAAGAAAGGATTATGGTGTTTGTTTGTTTGTTTGTTTGTTTGAAAGAAGGAAAGAAAGAAAGTCTTGATCCATATCGTCAAAGTGGAGGAGCAGCTTTATATTATGCTGCCTTGATTTGCTTCATGGTTATGTAGTTATTTAAAATACCTTTAGCCCTTTCTTAAGGGTGGAACCCCACCCCGGGGGATGTTACATAGTTTGAAGCTATATAATACAGCTGCAGATATATATCAGTTAGAAAAGGCAAAAGAATGCAAGGAAGCATCCACCCTCTTTGAAAAAGACAATCCAGTACTCAACTACAGCCAAAGCCAACCAACAATTGAAAAGAAGATCAAACTCAGGAAAAAGCCAGTGAAAAGAAGGGAGTCTTTACCCCCCCTGCCAGCCTGGTGCCCTCCAGCTGTTTTGGACTACAACTCCTATCAGCCCCTTGAAGCAACATGGTCCCCTGTCTCCCTCCTGTCTAACCTATATGCTCTCAGAGATGGGCAAGTGAGGCAAGGTAGAGGTGAGATGGACCTTTGAATAATTTGGTCCAAACCATTTAAGATTTTAAAGGTCAAAAGCATCACTTCAGAGTAGACCAAGAAAATTGTCAGAAGAAGAAACAAACATTTTTCATCCCATAAATATTCTGGGTTTGGGGTTTATTCCTGTCCCTTGCTTTTGTTGCAGGATAGTGCAGAAGTTGGCAATAATATGGTAACATTGGGGAAAGCAAATTATAAAGCAGAATGGAGGGTCTAGTATAAACCACCAGTAATGTGCTTACATTGATTATATCAACGATGTGTCACAAAATACTCCCCTGCCCCCACAAAAGAGTCTGGAGCAGGGGTAGACAACCTAAGACCCAGGGGCTGGATGCGGCCCAATTGCCTTCTCAATCCGGCCCGTGGACGGTCCGGGAATCAGCGTGTTTTTACATGAGTAGAATGTGTGCTTTTATTTAAAATGCATCTCTGGGTTATTTGTATGGCATAGGAATTCGTTCATTCCCCCCCAAATCCAGCCCACCACATGGTCTGAGGGATGGTGGACCGGCCCATGGCTGAAAAAGGTTGCTGACCCCTGGTCTGGAGAGACCCATAGAAAACTGACTTGGGGTTTGTAAGCAAACTGTATTTGGGTGGGCTGGCTGTTTCTCTGCATCAATCCCATGTGGCAGCAGAGGATCTTAGGCACTTCAAAACTCCAGCTATGCTCAACTTGTAGACAAATTCAAATATTACAAAACATCACAAATCTCTTGTGACCTCCTTCCAAAGGCAACCAGGCACAGGAAACCACTGATTCCGTGGAACATGCCACCAGACAAGCAGGAGTGAGCATAGCCATTGGACATTTAGAATGGAAAGATAGACGAGGAGAGCGTGGGAATTTCCCATCCAAATAAGTCCATAAGTAGTCCATAAACAAGGGGAATATGGGATTTCTTTACCTATGTGAATACTCAGCAGGGATAGTTCTCAATCCTACAGTTTTGGAACTGTATAATTGGAGATATATATTGATGGTGAGGCATTTCTACAACGAGGCAAAGAAGGAAAACAAGGGCCCCCCTCTTTTGGCTGAAGAAGGTAGTAAAAATGTTCCAAATAAATGATTCAGTGTAGTGTGTCATTAATATTTTCTCTCAGCCTACAATAACTGTGGTTGTATGAGATATGGTGAATGCTGACATTCACATGAAGGTTAACAGCCCTCAGGCAAATGCTGGGAATGTTTGCAAACTCCGAAATGCTGGCGATTGTTTGAAAAACATAGGATTGAATAATGAATTATGTGTGTGTGAGTGAGTGTGCCATTCACAAGACCTATCTTGGACTGTTAGTTTTTAAGTGCTACAAGACTCTTTATTGTTTTTGTGGCAACAGACTAGCACAGCTGCTCTTCTGAAATGTGAATTTAACATTTGCTACGTTTGAGGTTTTCAGTTTAACATATGCAGATACCACTGGAGGGTGGTTCATTAGGGTGAGCCTTGGTCTGCCCTGTCCAGCCCTGCCTTCTGACAACAAGTCCAGAGGGTAGCAATGCCTATCAAGTTCCTCCTCTATAGCCCCAGTTCTGCCCTTGTAGAACTCAGCAGTTCTACACTGAACTCACGCATTGGCTCTGGCTCCCCCTACTGTTGACCTCCTTCCTTAAACTCTACCAGACTCTGTGAACAACAGCCACCCACTGACTGATACATAAATATATGTGATAACTTCAGCAGTGTCACCCAACCACATAACACACTGTAAAGCAGTGGGAGTCTGATCACTCCCAAATCATCTGCTTCTTGTTTTTAATAGCTCCCATGTGGTTCATCGATGCCTTTACAGTTGCAAAGCAGGAGGAGGGCACATTCAAGATCTGTAAAGACTGAAGGCATAACTGAAGTTGGGTGAAGCTGCAGCTTGTCTTCATACCCTTGCAGCAGCCTCTGCTGAAGATGCCAAGGGTTATCTCCAAAACAGCAGTGCATCACAGGAACACATCAGACAACCTTCAAGCAGTAAAGCAGAGCTTTCCAAACTTTTCATGTTGGTGACATGCTTTTTAGAAGTCCATCATTTTGCGACACAGCCATTCAGTTTTACTAGCAAACCGAAGGTTAAATGAACTCCTTTCCAGCCCCTGGAGGAGCGCGGGGAGCATTTGCACAACACACCTACACATTGCAGCCAACACACTAATGTGTAGCGAAACAGTTTTGAAAGCTCTGCAGTAAAGGAAGTGTTGCTCTATAGGGAAGAACTAGGAGCACTGATGTTGCTGGAGCCAGCGATGCTGCAAATGTGTGCGCGTGGGGATTGCTGTGTTTGCTGGTAGAGGCTGGTCCAAGACATTTTGTTGCCGGAGGCAAAGGGCAAGATGGCACCTCCCTCCCAAGTTCAGAAGGTAACTGGATTGAGAAGGGACTTGAACTCAACACTGACAACAGGATAGCAGCACACCTGAAGGCTGCTGTTCAGGGGGGTGCAGGACAGGCCCTGTGGAACACCTGCTTTTGCCCTCCAACAAAAGCAGTGGTCGCACCCGCCTTGCTCAGGGAAAGCTCCCTGGGCAAGGGCGGGTGTAGCAATCTAGTATGGCAGCAACAATCACAGAGAACAATGGCTCTTAAAGTGAACCACTCAGTGGGATCAGGTGTTAAACAGGGTTGTGTTATTGCCCCAACTCTATTCATTATTTTCATTCCATGATCCTACGCTTTGTCAAAGGGAAACTCCCCACTGCAGTAGAAATCATATATTGAACAGATGGAAAGCTCTTCAGTCTGAGCAGGCTGAAAGCAAAGAGTAAGGTTACTGTAACTTCCGTCATAGAGCTTCAGTATGCTGATGACAACGTAGTGTGTGCACGCTCAGAGGATGACCTCCAAACCATCCTAAATATCTTTGCAGCTTACAAAAAGCTTGGCCTATCACTCAACATCCAAAAAACCAAAGTGATGCACCAACAAGTACAAAATAACCCCTCTGCAGCACCACAAATCTAACTCGATGGTGTCACGTTGGAAAATATCCATCACTTCTCCTACCTAGGCAGTTATCTTTCCACAAGGGGCCAACATTGATGTCGAAATCAACTATCGCCTGAGCTCTGCGAGTACGACTTTCTCCTGAATAAAGTGCAGAGTGTTTGAGGACCGGGACATTCGCAGGGAAACCAAAATGTTTGTTTACAAAGCTATTGTACTGCCAACCTTACTATATGCTTGTGAAACATGGACCACTTATAAACGCCATCTCCAACTCCTTGAAAGATTCCATCAACGGTGGCTCCGAAAAATTTTACACATCACTTGGGAAGACAGGCGAACTAATATCAGCGTACTAGAAGAAGCAAAGATCACCAGTGCTGAAGCAATGATTCTTCAACATCAACTTCGTTGGACTGGTCATGTTGTGTGGATGCCCGATGATCGTCTTCCAAAGCAACTACTCTATTCCGAACTTAAAAATGGAAAGCGTAATGTTGGTGGTCAACAAAAGAGGTTTAAAGACTGTCTCAAGGCAAATCTTAAAAAATATAGTATAAACACTGACAACTGGGAAACACTGGCCTGCGAGCACTCCAACTGGAGAACAGCCTTTACCAAAGGTGTCATGGGCTTTGAAGACACTCGAACTCAGGACGCAAGGGAGAAACGTGCTAAGAGGAAGGCACGCTTGGCAAATCCTCACCTTGTTCAACTCCCGACTGGAAACCAATGTCCCCACTGTCGAAGGACGTGTGGAACCAGAATTGGCCTCCACAGTCACTTACGGACTCATTGTTAAAACCGTGTTTATGGAAGACAATCTTATTCGGCTACGAGTGATGACCAAAGAGAAGAGAGAATGTTTGCATGCTAGCTACTTTATTTATTTATGGCCACGATAATTCCGTCTCTGTGGAGAAAAAGGCAACTCCTGGCTTCCCTGTGAGCTCCCTGAGGCGACGGAGGTTTTGGCGGGAAGTCCCGAGGAGCCGAGCAAGAGGAAACAGGCTCGGGCCTGGGCCTTCGCGAGCCAGCGCCGAGGGGTACTGGGCCGCACTGAAAGCTGCCCGCCTGGCAAGAGTGGCCGAAGAAGCCGCCGCCGCCCCTTTACGCTATTTGCCTCTCTTCTTCACTGAGGGAGACGGAGGAGGGGGAAAGAGGCCTTTGCCAGGACCAAAGATGGCGGCGGCCGCGAGAAGGGTAGGCCGGCTGGTCTCGCGGTTGCCCGCAACCAGCATGGCGGCGCCGGCTTCCTGCGTGCCCGTCTCGCCGCGCGGGCTCCGCCCCGCCCGCCGCCGCCTCAGCCTGAGCAGCAGCAAGAGGAGGAGGAGGAGGCGCAGCTCCGGCTCCTGGACGGCTGTGCCGCCGGTGAAGCTCCCAGGCGCGGAGGCTGGGCTGCGGCGGCGGGGATGAGGCGGTGGTAGGCCCGAGGGGAGAGGGCGCCATGTCGGGCCGGGCGAGTGGCGCTGCGGCGGTGGCGGCCCCGGTGCTGCCCGCCGCCGCTTCGCCGGTGGTGGTGGCGGCGGCGGCCAAGGAGAAGCGCTCCTTCAGCAAGCGGCTGCTCTTCCGGGGCCGGGTGGGCGGCGGCGGCGGGTCCGGCACTGGGGGCTCGGGCTCCTCCTCCTCCAGGTCGCTGGGCGGATTCATGAGCCGCGTGCTGAAGACGCTCTCGACGCTCTCCCACCTGGGCACCGAGCACGGGCCCGCCGCCACCACCGCCCGCCACGGACACCCCCCCGGCGGCAGCAGCCTGGGCCGCTGCTTCCAGCCCAGCCCGGAGCCCGAGCCGCCGCCTCCCCCGTCGCCGCCGCCGCCTCCGCAGCCTCCCGCCACCCAGGAGCTGATCTCGCCGCCGCCACCGCCGCCGCCGCCGGGCTCCTCGGCGGGGTCGCTGCTGCTGCCGGCCGTGCCCGGCGTGGCGGGGCTGCGCAACCACGGCAACACGTGCTTCATGAACGCCATCCTGCAGTGCCTCAGCAACACCGAGCTCTTCGCCGAGTACCTCGCCCTCGAGCAGTACCGCGCCGCCAACGCCGCAGAAGCCGGGGACGGAGGCAGAGGCGCCGGCGGAGAGGAGGAGGAGGAGGAAGAGGAGGGCGGCGGCGGCGAGAGGGACGTGCCAGCCGTGGCCCCCGCCCGCCCGCCGGAGCCCGCCCCGGACAACTGCAAGGGCGAGGTGACGGAGCAGCTGTCGCACCTAGTGCGGGCCCTCTGGACGCTCGAGTATACGCCGCAGCACAGCCGGGAGTTCAAGGTGAGGGGCTCTCCCGCTCCTCTGCCGGCTCCTAGCAGCCCCTCCGCAGGGGAAGCATCTAATCTGGCCAGGGTCCCCTTTTCAGAAGCACCAAGAGCAGCAGCAGGGCCAGTGCATCGAGACCTGCAGCACCTAAAAATAATCATCAGATGCCCTGCTTGCTTGGAAGGCATGCTGCGCTGTGACCTGGGTGCTCTTGGCAAAGGTGTCATTCCCTTGGGTTAGAGCTGACATTAAGACTGTAAGCTCTTTGGGGCAGGGAGGTGCATTGGTTGTTCTTAGGAAGCTCCCTCACTGGCACTGATGGCAGTGTGTTAATGATTTGTGGTGGCTTCCAGAGGTGGTATATTCCAGCATCACAGGTACAGGTGCTGAGATCTGGCGGTGGAAAAGTGATACCTTTGTTTAATTCCTAGTTCAAGTCGGCACCCCAACTTAAGGTGCCTCTGTCAATCAGTACTTGCATAGATGATTTTTTTCTTTCTACATATAGGCTGACTGAAAGGAAACCTCTGAGCAGATGCAGAGTGCCATTTGTGATAACTGTAGTTTTCCTTCTGTTCCAGGGGTGAGCTCTGAGGATTCTTGACTCATATTAAGACCGGCAGTGAATGAAGAATAGCAGAAAATACCTGTTTGGAATCTCCTTCAGGTGTTATCTGCAATTCTTATTGAGTGAGATGAGAGAAACAGTTCCGTTTACATCGTTTAAATATGTTACTTGTTCCATAGGAGGGTATAAAGTTTGGAGTTGCACAGAGAATTCTGTCATACCGAATAGAGGAGGGGCTACTTCCTAGGATCATAAGAGATGGACTCCCACCCAGCTTAGTTCAGTAATCTTCACCATTCCTGGCATATGGGTGGCCATCCACTGCTTAAATGCCTCAAGTGTGGGAGAACCCACCAGCACTACCTGTGCTGCTCCCCAGTAGCCTTTTGTGTTGCAATATTTCTTTTAATGCTCAGTCAAAATTTGCTTCCTTGCAGTTTCTACCTATCAGTTCTAGTCCTGCTCTGTGGAGCAACAAAGAATGAGTTTGTTCCATCTTCTTCATGGCAGAATGTTCAGGTATTTAGCACTGGTATGATTCTTAGTTAAACACACGTGTTTCTGGTAGTTCATAGACAGTAGCCCTGATTCCCTCTCTGCATAGAACCTTGGAAGCAGCCCAGTGCTGAATTAGGTTATTGGTTCATCTCACTCAGTATTGTCTACACTGACTGGCAGTGGCTCTTCTGGGTCTAAGGCAGGAGACGTTCTCAGCCCTACCTGGAGATGCTGGGGGTTGAACTGAAGAGGTCCTTCTGCATGCTAACCAGATGTTCTACCACCTAGCTGCAACCTTTCCCCAAAGGCACAGCATCCTCTGCAGGCTTTGGTCTTGGCTGTGTAGAGAGCTGTGACTAGTGAGTTAGTTCATGCCCAAGATCCCTAAAAACTTGTGTGGAAAGATAAGTTTGGTGTGTGTATCAGAAAGAAAGAGACATACATGCTAGTCAGTACTCCTGGCTTATGAATAACACCTGATAAATGATGCTTCATAGTTGACTCTTATCATACCAAGACCCTGCCTATGACTGTGATGCCTACTCTGCCTTCTTTTAATATTGGGTGATGGAAAAACTGCAACTTCACACAGCTCTGTTGTCAATTGGGTTTTGTTTTTTTGAGGCAAAGCTGGTGGCTGCCTTGTTAACTCAAATTGGAGACAAGTAATTGTATAGGAGGGACATGGGTGACGCTGTGGGTTAAACCACTGAGCCTAGGACTTGCCGATCAGAAGGTCGGCAGTTCGAATCCCCGCGACGGGGTGAGCTCCCGTTGCTCAGTCCCTGCTCCTGCCAACCTAGCAGTTCGAAAGCACACCAGTGCGAGTAGATAAATAGGTACCGCTCCGGCAGGAAGATAAATGGCATTTCTGTGCGCTGCTCTGGTTCGCCAGAAGCGGCTTAGTCATGCTGGCCACATGACCCGGAAGCTGTACGCCTGCTCCCTCGGCCAAAAAAGTGAGATGAGCGCTGCAACCCCAGAGTTGGCCACAACTGGACCTAATGGTCAGGGGTCCCTTTACCCTTTACCTTTAATTGTATAGGAACAATTGATCTAGTCTTGTTTCCTACTTACCCTTTTGGTAGATGACAAGCAGTGCAATCCTAAGCATGCCTACTCAGAAGTAAACCCTATTTAATTCAATGTGACTTACTCTTAGTTAAGTGGGGGTAGGAGTTCAGCCTTAGTTAGCAAAGTTCTGGGTTGGAAAATGGTTGGGCTTGGTCAACAGATTAGTCATTTATTTTCTCTTGATTTTTTTTTTCAGGGTGGGGGGCTGCTCTTCCACTTTGTACCCTCTGGTCATGGATGAGGCTTCCTGGCTGCTCA
Organism: Podarcis pityusensis; assembly: GCF_964106645.2. NCBI lineage: Eukaryota > Metazoa > Chordata > Lepidosauria > Squamata > Lacertidae > Podarcis > Podarcis pityusensis. The sequence continues at coordinate 25,069,231 of NC_138039.1, forward strand.
ACAAGGGCTGCTTAGAATGGACCTTGCTTCCAGGGTACTGTTTGTTTATGATTTGGTGCTTGGGACAATGAGGAGATTGTTCATTGCTTGTTTTTAATGATTGGATCAGGAGAATATGGAACACTTTTCAGCAGAGCTGCTTCTCTTTTAATCTCATGATGTTGGAAAACAAGTGGGGTGCCAGGTTTCAGGAGGCCACCCACTGTTTACAAGAGCCAAGAGTCTACTGTTGTGTGCAAGAAAAGAGGGAGTCCGGGTTTGTCCCTTGCAAACTATGAGGTCAAATTGCCATAAACAGTGGATCTAGTGCAGCTATACTGGTTCAAGCTCAACAAGGCCTGTTAATGTTCTCAGTGGATTGCTGAGATTTTGAAAAGGGCGTAACTGTTTGTGTGATATTTGCCATTTCTTAGAGTGAATTGATTCAGTCTTGTTTCAGCAATTTTGATCACCAGTGGAAGAGACTTACTTAAATTATTATTCTAACATTTGTTCTAATTGTTTCAAAAACAACTTTGATCATGTTGTATTTCAGATTTTTCCTTAGAAAGTGTGTTTATTTGTGGTTGCCAGCATTAAACCTCACAGAAGCAGAGTTTTTGCACTTTCTAGGCATTAGTTGTCGAAATACTTGCACAGATCCCATATGGGGGAGGAGAACAACTGTGAAATTAATAAAAGAGGAGGAATCCATGTTGGTTCATTGTGGGCAATGCCTTTATTAAGACCAGCCAAAATGTCATAAAATAGTGATCATGCTATTAAGGGATTAATTACTCTCTACTTCTCGGTACACATGCAAGGGTACTTGTCAATACCTTTTTGCTTGAAGATTTATTTGAATAGGTTTGAACATTGAATATTTCCTCCACTTACTGTGTGCCCTAGCTGCCTACCAGGGATGGGACATAATGTGTTTCTTAGGCAGTTCATGGGTGCAGCTGTTGCACCATGGATATTGTAACATGGCTCACTCTGCCTACAGAATGGCTGCAGTTATCAGCCAATAGCCACTGGGATTATTTATGGTTCTTGCCAGGATGCTCTGGGACCTACTGTGTTAATGGGCAGGCTGTTAAATAAACTGTGTTAAGGGCTCAAGCTGGCCAGTTCCTCCCCTCTTCCTTTTAGCTGACACCATTGACATTCTGTGGCTCAGCTGCCCTCAACTTTCCGAAGGTCCTGGAAGCTCATTGCACCCTGTTGCTTTATTCTTATCAAACGAATACACTGCAGTTATCCTCCTGAGTATGAAGGAATCCTTACCTTGTTTTTCTTCCAAACTGGTGGGCATGGAAATAACCATCCCGGTCAGATTTAAACAAAACCCACAGATTTCTATCCAAACTGTTCCTTCCTGAAGCTTTAGAATGGCACCAAATTTGACATGGTGTTTTGAGCAGGAATGGTGACTGTTGTTAGGTTGCCTGGGGAAGAGATAGTTGCTGCTTAGAGCCTGGTGACAACTTAAAGGCTAACATGTTTATTGTAGCCTAAGCTGGTGAAGTGGGCTTTCTGCTTGGTCTTTAAGGAGCCACAAGAGTTTGGGATGTTGGCTGCAGCAGACCAGCATGGCTGCTACTCTGGAAACAGCTGTTCAGAGGCTTCACTTTCATGTGGTGCTTTACTTTCTTAGGATCTTCCTGCTGAAGACGGGGAGCAATTTATTCTTGGAAACAGAACTGAAAGGCAGTTTCTAACCATAAAGGATGGATGAGTGGATGAATGAATAAATAGAGAGGAAAAAAGAGGAAACTGATCTTACTTTATCTCGGGGGAAATAATCTGTCTGGTTTTTCTCCAAAGAGCTGAAACATGGCAGTCATGCTACTAGCCAGGGTGGATAAAAATAATTTCAAAAAAAGTGATAAGATTTTTTCCTTGATAAGCATTTCCCTTTTAAGAATACCCTAATGTAAAATCAAATGTAAATGTAATGTAGACTCAGCTTGTGACACTTAAGAAACGTCATCAAATCTGCTTGTAAAGAAAGAACTGGAAGGTGATAGATACCCTTGCTGGTCATTGTGCAGCACAATTGTTCATGCACTTATTAAGGCTTGATTAAAGCTCAGCAGGAAAGCCAGCCTCAGCCTGTGGGCTAGTGCTAGCTTTCTTGGCACTGAAGTGAATCTTTTGTGATTTTCTGTAATTCTGGGTTTCCAGTTTTTGGAGGGGGACAGCAGTTTTGTTACCACAGATTCTATGGTGTCTGCTTTATGTTTATTGTAGCAACTTTGAATATTTAGTGGAGCTTTTAAACTATTAAATACGGTTCACAAGGTCAGAAACTCAAGTGGGCATTTGCTGTATCAATGGTGATAGGTCTTATGCAGGGTCCCCACTGGTTTGCTGAAGCTGCATCACAGAAATAGTTACTTCGCTTGAACCAAATGCACAAGAAGAAGATGGATGAGAAGAGGTTCATGGCACTGTGAACTTTAAAACTCTTTAAGGTCTTTGCGGCTACAGAATATTGGCACATTGAGGCCTGTTATGTGCTCCAGTCAGTGGCTGGATGCTCGACCACTTCTTTCTTCTCTTTTTGAGGAAGCTGGTTGCCTGTAGTGGTGGAATTTTGCCACTTCCACCTTGAGCAGTTGGTTGTGGGGTGCTTTCCTTCTCAGAAGACAGCAGCTGTAGCTGTGGTTGGGAGGTACATTCTTTCCACACTTCCTTGCCTGCCGGCCTCCTTACTCATGCTGCTGCCCCCCTCCTGCTACTGTTCCCCACCAGGAGGAGGAGGAGATGGCGGCAGTGATTACATGGTGAGCCTGGCGGGCTTTAGCACATACCAACATTATATTTCTTCACATGTTACACAACTGCACGTACATCAGGAAACAGAGCTAGAAGCATGGCTTTAGTACTGGGCCTTGTTACCATAGACCTGTGCGTTGCCTACATGTCCTTTTTATTTTGTGCTGTTCCCCTTGAGAGAAGGAGGGAGGAGAGGATGTGCAGTCCTCCTTGCAAAGGAGTGGAAGCCCTTTTTAAACTGTTCAGGAGAATGCTGCCAAAGAATGGCTTCTCTTTCCATTTCCAGGGTGCCTCTACCCAGTATGGAAAGCTGGATAGTTTATTCTGTTAGGAGGGTAGCTTCTGTATGTCATATGCTGGAGCAAAATGAGAGTCTTGTAGTAATGTAAAGTCTATCTAATTTATTATGTCATGGACTAGAAAGCCTCTGCCATATTAAATTTGTTAGTCTTTCAGGTGCTTTTAAGGCTCTCTTGTTGAGCTGGTTTCCTTCTCAGTGTGGCAGGAGCAGGGAAGGAGCGAAATGCCTGCGGTTGAATAACCATGTACCAGCAACTGCTTGTTCACACTAATCCATAGCTTGTTTTAAATATGGTTTAATGTGATGTGCTAACTAGAACACTATGTGGAAAGCAGATGGGAATACGGTTCATTATTTAATTGAATGTTATCATTTTGTAATGAATGGAGTCCCTGAATGAACAATGCAAAACTAAAATACATGGTCCTGGAAAATGCTTACAGTAATTGTTATTACTGTTACTTCCTTTTCCCTTCTAAATGGAGATCAGGTGTGTGGAATGTCTGGCCCTCCAGATGTTGCTGAACTACAGCTCCCATTATCGCATGCCATTGTCCATGCATGTTGGAGCTGATGGCAGTTGCCGTTCAGCAACACCTGGAGGGCCAAAGGTTCCCCACCCTTGTCGTTGAATTGTTACTCTGGTTCTGCTCCTCTGGCTTTGTTGAAGTTGGCCAAGCCAAGAGGGTGCACTTGGTTTTTCTGTAGCCAGGTAGCTTTGCAAGGTTGTCAGGAGTAAAATGGGCTTCCCTCTCATAAGTGAGTAGGGCTGTTGAATGAATAAGAATTTTGTTTCCTGTATTGTCATTGTCAAAGTCTGTTTCAAAAGGCTCCTTTTTGCAAGACAAGATTGCTTTAACCTCCCTGTCTTTGTCAGCTATTTCAGTCAGCTGTATTCTGCCTACCTAAACATTTTCTTGGTCTTTTCAGTTGGATACAGAGAAGACTCCAATTCCTGCCCTGAATTTGTCGGTAGCAGCTACATATGTGCCTCTTTGTATGCAAGAATGAGGGAGATTCCTGTAGCTCTGTGTAATAAGCACATCAGTTTCCTCTTGAATGGTCTTCCTCCATAGGCTGCAGGTGGCTTATGTTTTAAAAGTTCTACATACAGATTTCCCTCCCCCAGTGCAAGTTCTATCATTCTATCTGTGAAATGGAATCAAATAAAGAAATAAACCCCATCACCTGTTTTTAGACTCTTTGAAGTTGAACCCCTTTCTAAAAATGCCCTTCATGATCTTGTTTAATAGAGAGTTCAGAAATGTTTGATCCCTGCGTCTAGCTGCATGGGAATCTGCGGATCTGTGGATTGGAGCAAACAGATACCAAAGACCCTAACAGCCACTGCAAGTGTCAGCTTAAGTGCTTGACAAGCAGTGGCCCTCGTGGATGTGGGTCGCAGAATGCAGGGTGAGGTCCTTATGGATTTTAAACCACACATCTAATGGAGAGGCAAATATGAAACTTAAAGGGCTCATTATAATAAATAAACCCCAATCATCAATTTTTGTCTCCTCGAGTGCTGAGAGAGGAGGCGAGTCTGATTCTGATTTGGGTCATACTTCGTTTTATGTACACTTTTGATTGCTTTCATAGGATTAACTGTATACATTGTTTGTCCAGGCATGTTCCTGTGCTTAACAGTTGGCAAATTCTGTGATTGATGGGATTGTATTTGCTTACCAACAGGTTAGCAAACTATTGTTTAGATGTTTCAGTAAACATACTGGTTAATGCAGAGATTGGGAACTGCAGGCGAAGCAAGTAATTTATTGTTTTAAAGTACCTTTTTAAAGGGACGCGAGTGGCGCTGTGGGTTAAACCACAGGGCCTAGGACTTGCTGATCAGAAGGTCGGCGGTTCGAATCCCCACGACGGGGTGAGCCCCCGTTGCTCGGTCCCAGCTCCTGCCAACCTAGCAGTTTGAAAGCACGTCAAAGTGCAAGTAGATAAATAGGTACCGCTCCGGTGGGAAGGTAAACGGCGTTTCCGTACACTGCTCCGGTTCGCCAGAAGCGGCTTAGTCATGCTGGCCACATGATCCAGAAGCTGTATGCTGGCTCCCTTGGCCAATAAAGCTAGATGAGCGCCGCAACCCCAGAGTCGGTCATGACTGGACCTAATGGTCAGGGGTCCCTTTACCTTTACTTTTTACCTTTTTAAAAAAATAGAAAGCAACTTTCTCTAATAGTTTCCTGTCTTGAACGGTCTGTAAACAATGCACAGAGTAAGAGTTCCTCGATTAATAGTGGAAAACTGCAGTTCCACCCCAGGGCTCAGGGGTTCTCAGTAAACGCCTGCAAATATTCTATGGTAGGATGTAAAAAGTTTATCTTGCAATCTTTAGGCAGGTAGCAGTGGAAGTGTGTAGCTTGTCAGGGTTGACCCCAAAAATTCTGCTTCCCAAGGGGAACTGTCCATGCTTGCCCCCCACCTGAGAGCAGCAGGCCTGCACCTACCAGCCTACTCTGCCTAATGGTAGGGCTGGTCTTGGGGCTTGTAGCAGAATAATATGAGACTGACAGTGCCTTCATGTGGGATCCTGCAGTGGTTTAACAGTTTGAGGCTCTCCTTGTTGTTCCCTGTCGTTCTTCCCTTTGCTCCTTTGGGCACCTTTGTTGTGCCGCTGCCAGTGTACCTCATCCTGCTTTCCTGGGCTAAAACAGGGAGGCAGAGGGGTTTACTGTTTTGCCATCACTTGATCAAGGAGCTTGGGTATCTTGGCCAAGCGTCAGCCGAGAATGCCCCCCCTGGGGCAGTGGTGTGCTGCTGGTTTTACATGGCATGCTTTCCGGGTATTCTGAGAATACAGCAGCCTCCCCGCACTTTTCCTCAGAGTTGGAAAGGGAAAGGGACTTCCACAGAGTTGTCAGGGCTGTTGCTTCCCACCTCTGCAACTCTTGTGTTCTTATGTATTTTAATTACAGTGGTACCTCAGGTTACATACGCTTCATGTTACAGACGCTTCAGGTTACAGACTCCGCTAACCCAGAAATAGTGCTTCAGATTAAGAACTTTGCTTCAGGATGAGAACAGAAATTGTGCTCCGGTGGTGCAGCAGCAGCAGCAGCAGCAGCAGGAGGCCCCATTAGCTAAAGTGGTGCTTCAGGTTAAGAACAGTTTCACGTTAAGAACAGACCTCCGGAACGAATTAAGTACTTAACCCGAGGTACCAGTGTACTGTTTTTAACTGGATTTTTTTTTATTGCTTCTGTTTTGTAACATTGTTTTTAAATGTTGCAAGCGGCCTTGAATCCCAAAGTGGGAGAAAATGCGGGATATAAATAATAATGCAGTAACATCAAAGATGAGAAGAAGGCTCAGCTTGTGACAGCAGCTCCCTTGCCTGAGTGAATGTGGTAGACAGAGGTGTAGGTGCTTGAGATCCTGACAGTCTGTTTGAGGAGGCACAAGCGTTTGGGACTTTATGCCAGATTAGCTTGGAAATGGGCAGGATTTGAGGGTCGTCATGGGGAGGGTCAGGACTTAGTCAGGATCCTAAGCTGCCTCAGACCCTGTCTCTGCCCTGCCAGTGAGTGAATATGAGGCTGGCAAAAGAGGTGGCATAAGCTGAAGTATTTCCTCTGTGGAGAGACAGAAAATGCTGACTCCTGACCACCCACACCTAATTGCTGCTCCGCCGAGCAGTTTGCAGGGGGGCAACTGCTGCTCTGACTTAGATGGGGCTGGTTTAATTAAGTTGTGCCTGTAGATCTTTCCCTCCTTCTTGGGTTGGATATGTTGAGAGTTAAAATGCTTTTTATGCTTTCACACAGTACACAGTATTTATGGTTTTTAAGGCAGTGCAAAAACAAAGAGGAATTGGTGCTATTTTAATAGAGACGGCAAATGTACAACTTCAGGTATGTGCAATAAACATGCAACTACTTGTGGTAGTGGTGGATTCCAGATTCATGTTTGCTTAGACTCCCTAAAAACTTGATATTGATATCTAGGGTCTTTCACTATTTCCTGCTTTCCATGCAATTTATACAAAATCTCTTGGATTGCTTTAGTTAACGCTAGTGGTTATTCTTTCTGCTTAGAGCTAAATAAAAAACACAAACCCATAACCACCTGAGATACATTGTGTGGAGCAAGAGTTATGTGCAGAATGCAAGCTAACTTCATCCGGTGACCTTGCTGACAAAGCAGAAACGGGGGGGGGGGGTGTGTGTGTACAAGGGTCTGAAGGGGACTTGATCATGTTACATGTTTAGGAATGGGGCCTAGTCCTGCTCTCCTTTGCTCATTCCCACTTTTTGGCATACACTGCTTGGCGAGGCCTGTGCTTATTCCCGAGTTCCAATTAATTGCCAAGGAGCCAGTGTTATTTCCATCAACATTTGCATCTCTTGACTAGACAGCCTTTCCGGCTTGTTGGGGTAGACAGAGGCAGTTTTTCTGTTGGGTTCTTAAGGTTAAACTGCCTGTGTGAATGCACCCCGTTGTGATTTCCTTGTTCTCCTTTGAGTGTTACCAGATCTGTTCCTTGCAGCCGGCCTCTTCTGACTGCTCAGCATTTTTCTGCATGAGCAGTGCTACCTTCCCCCTCTTGTTTGTGGCTGTGTGGCAGCACAAGGCTTTTTTCTGCCCATCAGTCCTCTTTCCTCACTGAGAAATGTGGGATGGTGACAAGCACTTACTGTGTATTCAGGAGGGGAAGCTCCGTGGTGCCTTTTGCCGTCTCCTTCCAGCTTGAGCTGCTGCCTGCCCCTGTGGCTAAGCAGCGGGTTCCACAATTGGGCTGGGTGGTATTTTTCAGAGCTGCCTGAGGATTTTCCAGCAAAATAACAAGAAGGGGGATATCTAGGTTGCCTGGTGGTTCTGAAAATCCCTCTGCACCCGCCGCCTTAAATCTCCTCAGCTGACCTACATTATGGCTTGCTATTCTACCTGCTTGAGTGAGCCCATGGCTATACTATTATGCCTGATTTCATGCTTACAAAAGCCATCTGTCTGTCCTTCAGCAGAGGTCTCTAGGGTGGGAGCCGTTTTCACCCGGGGTGTGGTGGTGCTTTACATGGGAGATGGCTTCTTTTTAATAATCTTTTATATTTATATCATAGTGGTTCCTCTTGTTTTGCAGTTGTAAGCCTCCTGGGGTGTTGAGCCAGACTAAAATTCAGGATGGATTCTTGCCAGGGAAGCCATAAACTCAATCAATACAGTGACAAAATCTTCAAATTCCATTTTGTCTGTGTACTTAAGTAATGCCGGTCACTGTGTCCGTGCTCCAGGATGGGGGTGGTGCAGGGAGGAGTCTCCCTGTATCAATTCCTTGTGAGTGTGGCATTGGGGCATTGCAGCAGGGTTCAAAGCTGATTGCCCTGAGTTACTCCCATGGAAAGATAGCTCAGCTGGTTGGGGTGTGGTGCTGATAACACCAAGGTTGCGGGTTCGATCTCCTCTCCTCATTGTCATCTGAGCACAAGAGTGTCTGGATTATCATTTCGCTGAATGCATACCATGCTGAATGTTGAGTGGTTGGCAAAACAGCATCCACTACAGCCTTCTTTTGCAGCCTAACTTGTTGCAGCTGAAACAAGATTTGGTGTAGGCCTTCCACACAAGGCTGTTTTACTTTGAAGTTGAACCAGCAGGGGGTAGTACGTGCAAACAATGTATTCCACTATCAGTCTTAAGTTGTTGGGGGCTTTGCCTTTAGTGGCTTACTGGACCAGTTTCAAGAAGGACCAGATCCATGGGAAGTTTTTCTGTCCTTATGGCCTGTGTGATCCAATACTTGAACGCTTGATCAGTAGACAGATCCATTATGACATTGTCAGTCAGTGAAGAGGCTCTCAAGTTGTGAGTTTGGTTAATGAAGAATCAATGTCAAGTTCTGTAGCAGTGTCTTAACATCTTGTCAATGTTACCTGTCCACTTGCTGTTAGACAAGGTCTTTTCATTGAGTGCTAGATCAACTGTCATGGGGTAACTCGTTGGTGTGGAGGGCACAAACCAACCCGATCAGCTTACAACCAAACTTGATCTCTACCCAATGCATAGTACTACCCTCTGAGCCAGTTTTAAGATTTGTAGAATCACCTTCAGTGGCCTTAAGACTCTCATCAATGCTGCTCTTCTTAATGAAATCTACAAAATTATTAGCAAAAACTCCAGCCTTTTTCCAGTGTGAAGTGGTAGAGGTACCTTCCACCTGGCTCACTGCACACATATTAATTCTGTTCTGAGATGATGCTTGGGAACCGCTGATCTGAATTGTCTGCTTTGAGCATAACTTTAGTTGTATCTTCCTGGCTGTCAAAGAAGATGCTGTCAATTTCATCATTCTGACAAAGGTAATCAGATTCTTGATCCAGGGATTTCATAACTTTTTCTTGGCCCTCTTGACTTTATTGTGATCAAGTCTCTTGTTTTCAGTGATCAAGCCAGCTTCCAGAAAGGTGGCAGTGGTGAGGGCAGCTGTGGCACAAAGGCCAACACCCTAGCCGATGTTCTACATAGCAACATTATGTATTTCTAATGTGTTGTACTCTGTCTTTTTATTTGACGTGTAAGTCATACTTTTTTTCTTAATGTCAATTCATAACTTCCACCATTTCCATCTTGGGCACCTTCATTTTCACTAGCAGAGAAAATTATTTCATTTCATGGTATTCAAGCAACCTACCTACTTCACTGCTTATATTCAGCAAGTCTTCTTCTCTCATCTTCTTGCCGCTTCTGCTTTGTGACTTGTCTGTTATGCTCAGGCAGATCTGGCAAGACAGTCTGATGTGGCCCAATCAAACCAGTATTCTCTCTCTGACCTTTAATGAAAGCAAGTTCCTTCCCAGGGATCTTCATCTCCATAGGGCATGTACAGTTAACATGAGCTTCTTTTTTGCAACCAGAATCTGTAGGGCAGTCAAATTCAGAGCAAAGAAAAATCTTACACTTGCAATTGAGGATATCAAAAAGCTTGTCAAGTTTTGACGTTTCGATTTTTATGCAATTTCACATATATATTTTTCACTCTTATAAGACAAGTCTAAAATTATTGGAAGTTTATTAAAAAGGTCAATATTTTATGTACTGTAGTTGTTTACTATGCAAAACTAAATTATATTAATTTAACCAAAATAGCTTTTGAATTCCCAGGTGATGTTATAACTTTTTAGCACCCCTCATTTTGGGAATGTGAAAGTTGAAAAAATAAACATGCTCTAGTAGTCTAGTATCCCCTTCTCACAGTGGCAGACCAGATGCCTCAATGGCAAACCCTCAAAGAGGATCTGACCACAAGAGACCTCTCCCCTCTTGTTTCCAGAAACTGGTACCTTGGTTGTCAAACTTAATCCGTCCCAGGAGTCCGTTTGACTCCTGGAACCATTCAAAAACCAAGACGTGGCTTCCGATTTGCTGCAGGAGCTTCCTGCACTCAGTCATCAGATGTGGAAGCTGCGTTGGACGTTTGGCTTCCGAAAAATGTTCGCAAACTGGAACACTCACTTTTGGGTTTGTGGCATTCGTACAAATATAAAGGCATTCAAGAACTAAGGTACAACTGTATTTGAAAACATAGTTGCCTCCAGCTGTGGGGGGAGAGGATAGCCATTGTGGTAGCTTTACCCTCCTCCATGAATTTGTCTCACCCTCTTTTAAAGTAATCCAATTTGGTCGCCATCACTGCCTTTTGTGGGAGTGACTTCCATAGTTTAACTATGTGTTGCATAAAGAAATTGTTTATTTGGTGGCGAAGGTTCCTCTTACTTGCTTTAGGGGAAGTATTTCCCCATCTAGAACTGCCTAAACAGTCTTCTTGAGCAGACAAAGCACCTACCAATAGTGCCTCCATCTTGTCCAGATTGAATTTCAGTTTATTGGCCTTTGCCCAGCTTCTCACTGATGTCAGACACCAGTTCAGCATTTCCACTGCTTTACCTGACTTAGATGAAAATGAGAAGTAGAGTTTGGTGTCATCTGTGTATTGATGAAACCCTTCTTTGCAATCCCTGGATGACCCCACAATTTCATGTAAACATGGAAGAAGATTGGGCTGGGATGTGTGTGTAGAAGCAAGACAGAGCCCTTCAGGACCTCTTAGTGCAAATGTCATAGAGCTCAAGAGCAGTCACCAGGCATCTGATTCTGATGTGGAGACCCACCCAGAAGAGTACAATGGTCAAAACCTTATGAGAGATCCAGAAGGACTAACAGGGTTACTCACCCTCTGTCCTCTTCCATCAGTGTGACAGGCACTTTGAGAACCAAAAGCAGGCCTGAAACTGGATTTAAATGAGTCTAGATTGGGCCCTTAATCTCTGCAGGGATAGAGGAACAATTTGTGTGGTTGCCAAAATAGGCTGATCAAACTGCTTGGTTTCCATAGGGCTCCTGGGCTTTCCTTGGCAGGTGATCCTCTTGAAGTCCTAGTTGACCTCTGAAATGGGGGTGGGGGGGGATGGCCCAGACTGTTGACACAGTTGTCCCTGAGCATCCTTCCCTGCTTTTTACAGCCAAATAAGCTTAATTGTCCCAATAAAAGAAGGAAACAAGAGAGACAACTCCTGGAGCAATGTTGGAGGAAGACTTCCATCTACATGAGCCCAGGAGCAGCTCTCCCCTCCTGTGATTGCCAGCAGCTGGTTTTCAGAGGTACATTACCTCTGACAGTGGAGGTAGAATGTAGCCATTGTGGCTAGTAGCCAATGAACTACAGCCTGGGTACTCTTTGTGCTTTGCTTTTCCTCTGCAAAGAGGTCACTCCTGGGATCAAGTCATGGCTGCTTCTTGAGGCCAGGCAGCTGCTTTTAGATCTGGTCTTCTTTGGGGATAAACTTAGGTTTTCAGCACAGTGGGTTAGGCAGCACAGCTCCAGGAACTTGGTATAAGTGTTGGGAAGCAAGCGTTGTGTTGGTATTAGCAAGCTTTGCTGTGAGAGTGTTGCTGCACGCTGGTATCTCCAAAAGCAAATGGAACAACTCAGAGATTGCCAAAGAATAGGAGGCCAACAGAAATCGATGCGTTTCAGCAACTGTGGCTGGATGTTGCTGTGCCAAACTGGCCTAAAAGCTTTTGCTAATGAGAGCTGTGATCTCTGAGGGGATCTCTGAGCTATAGCTGATGTCACCTATCCTGGCCACATGGTAGTTTGGCAGCCAAAGCATAGCCGTTAGTCTCCCAGTTGTGCACAGTTGATACTTGACTAAAATCTGGTCACTGGCTTGTTTCTGGGACTGGAATAGATAACAGCACAAAAAAAGTGGAACAACCCTTTTAAAAACACACAAATTGAATTGTCTGTTCTCAGCAAAGTTGCAAGCAAAGTCTAAATTTAGCCTTGAACAGCCATCCTCTGCTTTTTCGTAATTCACACCTGCAGATGACTTTTCATTACGTTGGTGGGCAAATTCTTTCCTCCTTTGGAGGCGACTGTCACACTTGGGAGGTGCCTGGTTTGTGGTTGAGTGGCAGGAGGCATTGGGAGATCAGTGATCCCAGTGGCCAAGTCCCTCTTGTTTCCCTGGCCTCCAACTACATTCTCTTTCCCCCTGTCACCTGGTAATGTTCTTTCTTTCTCTCTTTAGATAGGCAGGCTTGAGCAGCCACCTCGCTATGGGCACCTGGGATGTCACCATTAGGTGCTGTGTGCTACATCATGAGCAAAGCAGAGAAATTGCCTGCTGAATATCGGCTTCCTTTTTTTGATAGCAAGCTTCTAAGGCTCATGGTGACAGAAGAAAGCTTAGAAAGTACAACTTAGTTGTATCTGACTTATTGCTTACAGGACAGATAAAGCTGACCTCTGAAAAAAAAGGTTATGTTTTGAGGCTGATGCTCCTTACTGCTGTGGAAAGGGTCAATCTTTGGTGACTCCAGATGGTTAGTATTTTTTTTTTGGGGGGGGGCAATGTTAGGAAATTTAGGTTTGTGCAACTGAAGTGGTTTTAAGCACAGCAAATTAACTTTTTTAAAAAAAAGATTACAATGGTGGACTTTTTGCAGGAAAATGCATTGTAAAGTGCAGGAGGAGTGAAGAAAGATGTATATGCATCCCACAAGGAAAAGGGGGATAAATTCAGGATGAGTGCTCATTGTGGGCTAACTGCCCTGCAAACAAGGAGGAATGAATGCTCAGATTAGATATAATCTATTCTCCATGCAAATCTTCTGCAAGGAAACCAAGATGAATGTCCAATAAATAGGTTGTCTGGAGGTGTCCCTATTACTCTTCCTCTGTGCTCTGCTTTGGAAGGCTTCAAAACCTTTCCCCCCACTCCATTCCTTTGCCAACTTCCAGATCCTTCTTGCAATGTTATCCAGGAGGGGGCATTCCTATGACTTTGCTGGGCTATGTGCAAGGCATGCAGCCTTCAACAAACTGGGAAATGCACACCGCCCCTTCTCTTTAGCTGTTTTGGGAAGCCTTGGAGTGATGTTGAGAATAATGGCTACCAAGGGGCTCAGATCTGGTGAAAAATGTCCATTAAAGAGGATATTATCTGTCTTGGGGCTAAGCCCTCAACTGATTGGGGGGAGTGGGGCAGCAGGCAGCTTCTATTACAGATGTTCTGCTTGCATGACCAGATTGTAGTGTCTGATTTGCAGTGGCTGTGATGTAGGAAGATTAATTTTAATAATGTGATACAAAAGCATCGTCAACCTATGTGGGGGTTGTAGTTGTGAGTTGTGGGCAGGGAGGCTTGTTTTTTTTAAGGATTACAGGTCCCACCACCCATTGAGTTTAGTCCACTGGAAGGAATTATCTTGAGCTGGATGATCCAGGACTGTAATACTTTTCCTTTGTCTCCTGTCTTGTTTTCCAGCAGCTGATTGGGTGTGCCTCGGTGTTTGTATTGCGTTCAGTCTTGTGAACAGGATCATATCGCTGCTTAAGTGTGAATTCCAGAGCAGCCAATGAAATGCCTTTGTGTTACTGTGTTGTGCTGGACTCTGCTCTCTGTGTGGTGGGTTAGAGGTCGGGTAACTCCGCATATTATCCCTATCTGGTAGCTGAGGGAGACTGAATTAGCATGAATATCCATTTACCTGAAGTGGCCTTCATTGGGCTGGTTTTGTGTTAAAAGAGCCTGAAAGGGCCACATTTCAGGAAACATACTTGAGTCCAGAAGCACTTCTAGGTTTGGAAATTGATTGCGTGGGTTGAAGTTGAAACAGGAACCCTGTTAGTCACCTGCATTTCCTGCAGTAAGCAGGTCAGCAAAACAGTGTGTGCCTGCATTTGGGGACCCCGACACCATTTCCATAAGCAGCAACATGTGTGTCTGTGTCAGAGAGAGACCCCCCATCATACATATTTGTTACCTAAAACCCTGGACTACATGCATCAAACGTACATTTGCCACATAATTTGTGAAGCTGCCCATAGCTAACTTTCTACTTCACATACTCTTTAAAATGCTGTTTTCCAAAGGGTCAGTGGATAGTAGGAAGAATGGATGTCTCTTGCAACTTGCTGGGCGGTTGCTGTTGTGTCACTACATAGGCAGCCTAGTCTGGAGCTTTGGATTTCAGTTGTGTTTATGAATGGCCAGGCCATTCTGTGGGGGCTGGCTCTTGTGTTTGCGGTACTTGTGTACGGAATCCCCACGTGAGAAATTCACTGCTGGCCAAATGTGAAAGGGGAGCATGTGCCTACATGCATGGAGGCCAGGGCTGAATGAGAGGCTGCTGAGAAATGCAGAGAGAGAAGCAGCTTTGGGAGGAGAGGGAAGTGGCCGCTTTTCCAGACTTGGTGGGAATCAGGTTTGCCTAACAAAGAGTTGCTAATCTCTTAGGATCTGTGTTAACCATCTTAAGCCCATGTATTTTAGAAAGTACAGAAGGAGGATAGAGAACGATGGATTACCTCAAACTTATGTGAGGTATTCCATCTCCTGATAGCATGGCTGGAAAGTAGATTAGCACATTGAGTTATGGTGTAGCTTTTAATCTTGGCAGCTGTCGATGTTTATCTCCAGGGGTCTCTAAACATAGGTGCCAGTGGTGACCAAGGAATTTGATTCTGGCAACTGGTAGCAAAAGCCTCCAGTAATAAGTCGCATGAATAACAAATCTCTCTTTTAAAAAATAAATAAATAAATAAGAAGCCACTGTTAATGCAGGAAAGCAGAGTTTGCTTTTTCTTAGGTGGCACCAGGCTAAGATGTAGCATCTGCCCCTGTTGTGCTCCCCCCCCAAGCAAACCTCTGGTCTCCCATCCAAGTACTAACCAGGCCTGACCCTGCTTAGCTTCCGAGATCAGACGAGATAAGGCGTGTTCAGGGTAGTATGGCTGTAGACATGCAAACCTCTGGTAATAATGGGTAATGACAAGAATGTAGCCTTGCCTGTTGACTGTTTCCTCTCTTCTTGTTCCACAGAGGCTATGTAGCTGACTACTAATCCAGCTAGGATTTATGGGTCCAGTTTCACTTGGGGCAAGCAAAGAGAACAATGCATACAATTATTGGGGGGGGGGATACTTAAATTGCTTTTTGAATAAAGGGAGCTTTTTTCCTCCAGAAGAGCTGTCATAGTTATTTGTGTACACTGTACAGGTATTCTGCTGCCTTGCAAAAAGGGAAAGAGCCTTTCCTCAGGTAATCCATTAATGAGAGCAAGACCAGTAGGTGTCAGGTCAACTGTCTGTTGGCTCTTCAGAAGCTCTTTCAAAGTGCTGCCTTTGCCAGACCCCTGTGGACCAAAAAAGCCACCTGATGCCAGCTAATTGACAAGCGCAAAGCCCCCACCTGTCTCATTTGACCCCCTTGCTAGATCCAGTCCCCCACCCCACACTGGGCTTCTCTTATCTGCTTTGATCAAAGGGATGCATGCATTTATCCTGCCCTGTAAGCAGCATCTGTGTTCCCTTGGAGAGGGTGGAACTCTGGCCCTTCCAGAGGAAACAAAACACTATTTGGGTTCTCAGTTTCTCTTGTCTTGGATGGAAGACAACTGGGGATTTAATAGGGATGCCTCACCTCCCTCTGGAAGAACTTACTGACCCAGAGAGCAACATCTTTCCCTGCTAGCTGGTCTTAGAGAAGGACAAAAATTCACCCAACTGCAGTTTTCCTTGAGCTGAAACACAACAGTGTCATCTGGTGGTGACATATATATTCATTTTTGCTCTGTTGCGGAGAGCTGTGAGGGTGGGTGTTTCCTAGGGGTTTGGTGCAGCTGCTGAGCTGCTCTGCTGCTTCTCCACAGAGCATCGTTTCCAAGAATGCCATGCAGTATCGAGGGAGCTCACAGCACGACGCTCAGGAGTTCCTCCTCTGGCTTCTGGACCGAGTTCACGAGGACCTCAACAACATAGTGAAGAACAATGGCAGACCTCTGAAGGTGAGGCACGTCTTCAGGGCATGCTGGCAGTGGCCCAGGGAGTCCTCAGCTGGCACTTTGCATGCCTGTGCATCTACTGCTCCAGAGGAGTCAGATGTCGAAGGAGTTACGGGCCCAGAAATACCTGGATGAGTCCCATCTTGCCACTGAAGTCCCAGGGCTGTGCTAAGTGCATTCTGAGTGGAAAGTATTCTGCAGCTCTTTCCAGATGTGCATAGGTTTCTTACTTGGGGGCAGAATTTCTGCAGGTGTGCATGCTCACAGAATTCTGGCTGTGGAGGTGTGTGAACACAAACCAGATAGTTGCCACCCTGAGCATTTTGCAGAAGCAGATAGTTTGTTTCCTCCTGTGCTTAGCTCTGTCCTCTGCCCACCATAGCGTGTGATTCCCCCAGCACATGGCTGAACACCTTCCTTACAAAATGCTTTTTTTTCTTCCAGCCGCCTTTGGAAGATGAAGTGCTGATTGAAGGACCTGCATTTCCAATCAATAGCACTTTTGTCCAGGAACTCTTTCAGGCCCAGTACAGGTATGGCGCCCCTTGCCTGGCTGTCAGCATCACTTTGCTCTGTGTCTGGTTTGCCAGGGGCAGACACACTCGCAGGGCTCCTGGGACTAGGAGGAAGCCTCTTTGTTCTCTACGGAGCATAACCACCTTCTGGGATGAACATCTGTTTCATTCCCTGATTCAGCCTGCCCGCCCTGGGGTTTGTGAGTTGGGTGCTTTTCCTTGGGGCTGAGAAACAAGGTCTTGGGGCAGCCGGTGTGGGGCTCAGCTTTCCAGTGTGGCCTCTAGGGCCCAGTTCTCAACAGCTGAGGAGGTGAATCTGTTTCTCAGCTGCCATGTGATTTAATGCTTCTTCAATGAAAAGTGAATAAATCTCTGCACCCGGAAGAATAGCTTGTCGGAGAGAAGGCATGACTACAAACCTGCCTGACATCTTTCTTTCTTTTTTAATATTGGGTGGAAGAGCATATTCACCTTATGGGAGCCAGATCTTAATCTTGCTCATTGCAAGAGGTGGAGGTGGGGGAATGGAAGGACCAGTGATATCGTCACATTTTGCTTGAATGCTGTGTTTTTTCCAGGCTCTAATTGCAAGGGAATTTGGGAGTTGGGTGGCCTCTGATTATCCCTTCTGCGGAGAGGGAGGCTGCTGTACTGTGTCCTAAATGAGGCTTCTGTTCCCTTGTTGTCTGGCAGGTCATCCTTGACGTGTCCTCATTGCCAGAAGCAGAGTAATACCTTCGACCCGTTCCTGTGCATCTCTCTGCCAATCCCCCTGCCTCACACACGGTATGTGTCCATTGCCATGGGAAAAGGAGTGGGGAGGAAGAGTGTACCTTGCTCACTCATTGGCGCTTTCCTGCACACCAGGGATGTGGAACCTCTGGTTCAGGTGGCCAAATTATTTCCTGTATAGCTCACAGATTCTTTAATAGTCTTGAGGACCCACAGTTAAATTTGGGGGTGAGGGTGGGGAAGGAACCCTCACTGTTTAAATGTGGATTGAGCTCAAACTATAGCAATATACTGCAAATCTGCTGCTTGGTGCTGAGCGAGCAAGCAAGGGAGGGGTGTTTCCAGTTCCCCTTCCCCGCTGTCCTCGAACCCTTATAAGAATCTGCTGCAGGAGAGGGACTGTGAGCAACATCAGGGCATGCGGTATTTCTAGGACCAGGGTGAAACTCTGATTTTTGCCATTGGATGCTGGATGTTGTTTACATAACCTTGTTATATTTATAATAGTGAAAAGTGTTTCTTTTTTGTATGTAATTAAATTTGCTGTTGTGTTTTGCTTTGTTATTATGAAATTGTTTTGCCCTCTTTGGTTTTAAAGTGCTTTCCTGTTTTCTTTGTTGGAAGCCGCTTTGAGTATCATTTTTGGTGTGTGTGGAAAAGCGGCATATGAATTAATGAATAAGCTAAAGTTCTTGCAGCCTGTGGAGAGTGAGCTGCAGCTGGGCCCAGAATGTCCATGTGTGCATTAGTCCTGTTCCACCCCACTCACCTTGCTGAACCTCAGCAGATTTGCCTCCTCGTCCAACTCCCAAATGTCTGCCCTCCAAAAAGATGTGCCCTTGTTGTCCTCTCTGCAGGCCGTTGTACATCACAGTGGTGTACCGAGGGAAGTGCTCCCACTGCATGCGCATCGGGGTGGCTGTGCCTCTGTCTGGAACAGTGGCGCGACTGAGAGAAGCTGTGTCCAGGGAAACCAAAATCCCCACCAAACAGGTGAATGTTGGTCCTGCCAGACATCAGGGTTGAGGACATTGGGGCTGATTCTTGCAGCTGTACCACACTCACTGTTCAGCATCCAGTGACCTAAAAATGTACCAAATACCTCTTCCTGTGCAGTGTTTATGATGCGTGGCTGAGGGTGTCTCAGTGATCCCTTTTATTTCTGCATGATTGTAGAAACCCTCAAAGTGACTGGATCCAGTTTCCCACCCCTGAGTGGAAGGATTTTGGGAAGCTGGGAAAAGCTAGGCGGGCTCTGGGCACCTTGTATTATTTTGATCTATCCAGGGGGTGTATGTAGCATTTGGGAGTCTTGCTACTTGGCCTCGGCAATGCTGCAACACAGGTACTTATTACATTCTGGCCTCCTGCAGATCGTGCTCACTGAGATGTACTATGATGGGTTCCACCGCTCCTTCTCTGATTTGGATGACCTCGACACAGTGCAGGAGAGCGACTGCATCTTTGCCTTTGAGACCCCGGAGATCTACCGGCCTGAGGGGATCCTAAGCCAGAGAGGTATGTTGGGCTGCTAGGCCATCTGTATGGCATGTGCCTGATTCCTGCAAGAGTTTTCCTTTTGCCTCCCAACCTTTCCGGAGATGTTTAACATGACTGCTCTTGGAAGGGAAGAAAAAACCTTGTTAAGTTGTGCTTTCCCCACTCCCCCGTGTTACTTCTGTTCCACGTAGGCTGAGAAAAGGCCACCTAAGAGCACGAAACATTTACCAGTGACCTCCATGTTATCTGGACTTGGCCATCAGATGGCTTCACCAGATGTGCCCCTGTATCCCTCTCTGCGGCGTGTTGACCATGAAGTCTCTTCTTCACTCTCTTTCAGGAATCCACGTGAACAGCAATCTGAATCACTTGAAATATGGCCTTGACCATCCTCGGGCAGCTCCGTATACCCAAGGGAGGCTGGAGAACTCCAATACCAGGGTGGCGGCGGCAGCGGCGGCGGTAGCAAGCGATAAGCTGGTGGTGTTGGTTTGCAACCGGGCTTGTACTGGACAGCAAGGGAAGAGGTAACCGTCGCCTCGCAGGCAAGAGGCCCCCTCTAGTTCTGGTTTTGAGAGGTGTGCAGTGAACTCTGCAATTGTTTTATTTCGGCTTTTGCTTATTTAACCTGGCTTTTTAAATACTCTTTTCTACAGTATCAATTTTTAAACAGTACCATAATAATTAAAAAGTTGAATCTCTTTTGTTTTTGATGTTGTAATTCACTTTGGGCTATCAGATTAAAGTGACCTCTGTCAGATCAACAGCCAAATTATGAGTCTGTCTAGAATCATTTTCCTTGTTCCCATGGCGAGCCAAGAAGGATAAAGGGTGTCACTTGCACCCTGCTGGTGGTCTGATTGTGCTCCAACATAAAACTTTTTAGACCACATTGCAGGGATCTCTCATCAATTGTATTGAAGTCTTGTTTCTTCCTGGGCTCATTTCGAGGTGCCTCCCTGTAAAGCCCTACATTGTTTGGTGTTGTTTGTTTGTAAAGTTTGTAAAGTTTACTTATCTATTTATTTCATTTTCTAATGTATATAAAACAAAGAGAACAATTAAACAGATGAGAATTAAAAGATGAAAAACAACACTGCACATGGGTTAAAACATGAGTAGGCATACTAAGGCCCAGGGGCCGGATCTGGCCCAATCGCCTTCTAAATCCGGCCTGCGGACGGTCTGGGAATCAGTGTGTTTTTACATGAGTAGAATGTGTGCTTTTATTTAAAATACATCTCTGGGTTATTGGTGGGGCATAGGAATTTGTTCATTCCCCCCCCCCCAAAAAAAAATATAGTCCGGCCCCCCACAAGGTCTGAGGGACAGTGGACCAGTCCCCTGCTGAAAAAGTTTGCTGACCCCTGGGTTAAAATAACAAAAACCAAATAAAGACTACCATGAACGTTGGATTACTTTGATTGTTGTTAGCCGCCCTGAGCCCAGCCTCAGCTGGGGAGGGCGGGATATAAATAAAATTTATTATTATTATTATTATTACCAGTATTATCAGATTATCAAGTACAGTTCTAGATTTGCCAAGGTTGTGACGAGGGCTGTCTTGAAAATGATGGTTCCACTGCATATGTTATAAAGGAATGCCAAAACATTTAAAAGCAATTTTGTTGTTGTTGTTTAGTCGTTTAGTCGTGTCCGACTCTTCGTGACCCCATGGACCAGAGCACGCCAGGCACTCCTGTCTTCCACTGCCTCCCGCAGTTTGGTCAGACTCATGTTTGTGGCTTCGAGAACACTGTCCAACCATCTCGTCCTCTGTCGTCCCCTTCTCCTTGTGCCCTCAATCTTTCCCAACATCAGGGTCTTTTCCAGGGAGTCTTCTCTTCTCATGAGGTGGCCAAAGTATTGGATCAGGATCTGTCCTTCCAGTGAGCACTCAGGGCTGATTTCCTTAAGAATGGAGAGGTTTGATCTTCTTGCAGTCCATGGGACTCTCAAGAGTCTCCTCCAGCACCATAATTCAAAAGCATCAATTCTTCGGCGATCAGCCTTCTTTATGGTCCAGCTCTCACTTCCATACATCACTACTGGGAAAACCATGGCTTTAACTATACGGACCTTTGTTGGCAAGGTGATGTTTCTGCTTTTTAATATGCTGTCTAGGTTTGCCATCGCCTTTCTCCCAAGGAGCAGGCGTCTTTTAATTTCGTGACTGCTGTCACCATCTGCAGTGATCATGGAGCCCAAAAAAGTAAAATCTCTCACTGCCTCCATTTCTCCCCCTTCTGTTTGCCAGGAGGTGATGGGCCCAGTGGCCATGATCTTCGTTTTTTTGATGTTGAGCTTCAGACCATATTTTGCACTCTCCTCTTTCACCCCCATTAAAAGGTTCTTTAATTCCTCTTCACTTTCTGCCATCAAGGTTGTATCATCTGCATATCTGAGGTTGTTGATATTTCTTCCGGCGATCTTAATTCCGGCTTGGGATTCATCCAGCCCAGCCTTTCGCATGATGAATTCTGCATATAAGTTAAATAAGCAGGGAGACAATATACAGCCTTGCCGTACTCCTTTCCCAATTTTGAACCAATCAGTTGTTCCATATCCAGTTCTAACTGTAGCTTCTTGTCCCACATAGAGATTTCTCAGGAGACAGATGAGGTGATCAGGCACTCCCATTTCTTTAAGAACTTGCCATAGTTTGCTGTGGTCGACACAGTCAAAGGCTTTTGCATAGTCAATGAAGCAGAAGTATATGTCTTTCTGGAACTCTCTAGCTTTCTCCATAATCCAGCGCATGTTTGCAATTTGGTCTCTGGTTCCTCTGCCCCTTCGAAATCCAGCTTGCACTTCTGGGAGTTCTCAGTCCACATACTGCTTAAGCCTGCCTTGTAGAATTTTAAGCATAACCTTGCTAGCGTGTGAAATGAGTGCAATTGTGCGGTAGTTAGAGCATTCTTTGACACTGCCCTTCTTGGGGATTGGGATATAGACTGATCTTCTCCAATCCTCTGGCCACTGCTGAGTTTTCCAAATTTGCTGGCATATTGAGTGTAGCACCTTAACAGCATCATCTTTTAAAATTTTAAATAGTTCAGCTGGAATATCATCACTTCCACTGGCCTTGTTATTAGCAGTGCTTTCTAAGGCCCATTTGACTTCACTCTCCAGGATGTCTGGCTCAAGGTCAGCAACCACACTACCTGGGGTATATGAGACATCCATTTCTTTCTGGTATAGTTCCTCTGTGTATTCTTGCCACCTCTTCTTGATGTCTTCTGCTTCTGTTAGGTCCTTTCCACTTTTGTCTTTTATTATGGTAATCTTTGTACGAAATGTTCATTTCATATCTCCAATTTTGTTGAACAGATCTCTGGTTTTTCCCATTCTATTGTTTTCCTCTATTTCTTTGCATTGCTCTGTGGCCATTGCCTTGCCGTGGCGAAGGGGCTTGAATAACTCAGAGAAGCTATGAGCTATGCCGTGCAGGGCCACCCAAGATGGACAGGTCATAGTGGAGAGTTTTGACCAAACGTGATCCACCTGGAGCAGGAACTGGCAAGCCACTCCAGTATCCTTGCCAAGAAAACTCCATGGACAAAGACAACAGGCATATGAAAGTTATGACGCTGGAAGATGAGCCCCTCAGGTCGGAAGGCGTCCAACATGCTACTGAGGAAGAGCGGAGGACAAGTACAAGTAGATTCAGAGCTGATGAAGCGGCTGGGCCAAAGCCGAAAGGACGCTCAGTTGTGGATATGCCTGGAAGCGAAAGGAAAGTCCAATGCTGTAAAGAAAAATATTGCATAGGAACCTGGAATGTAAGAACCATGAACCTGGGTAAGTTGGATGTGGTCAAAAATGAGATGGCAAGAATAAATATTGACATCCTGGGCATCAGTGAACTAAAATTGACGGGAATGGGCGAATTCAGTTCGGATGACCATCATATCTACTACTGTGGGCAAGAATCCCGTAAAAGAAATGGAATGGCCCTCATAGTCAACAAAAGAGTGGCGAAAGCTGTACTGGGATGCAATCTCAAAAATGATAGAATGATCTCGATACGAATCCAAGGCAGACCTTTTAACATCACAGTAATCCAAGTTTATGCACCAACCACTGGTGCTGAAGAAACTGAAATTGAGCAATACTATGAAGACTTACAACACCTTATAGAAATGAAACCAAAGAAGGATGTTCTTCTCATTATAGGGGATTGGAATGCTAAAGTAGGGAGTCAAGAGATAAAAGGAACAACTGGCAAGTTTGGCCTTGGAGTTCAAAACGAAGCAGGGCAAAGGCTAATAGAGTTCTGCCAAGAGAACAAGCTGGTCATCACAAACACTCTTTTCCAACAACACAAGAGACGACTCTACACATGGACATCACCAGATGGGCAGCATCGAAATCAGATTGATTATATTCTCTGCAGCCAAAGATGGAGAAGCTCTGTACAGTCAGCAAAAACAAGACCTGGAGCTGATTGTGGCTCAGATCATCAGCTTCTTATAGCAAAATTCAAGCTTAAACTGAAGAAAGTAGGAAAAACCACTGGGCCGGTAACATACAATCTAAGTCAAATCCCTTATGAATACACAGTGGAAGTGAGGAACAGGTTTAAGGATTTAGATTTGGTGGACAGAGTGCCTGAAGAACTATGGATGGAGGCTTGTAACATTATACAGGAGGCAGCAACTAAAACCATCCCAGCGAAAAGGAAATGCAAGAAAGCAAAGTGGCTGTCCAACGAGGCCTTACAAATAGCGGGGGAGAGAAGGCAAGCAAAATGCGAGGGAGATAGTGAAAGATACAGGAAATTAAAAGCAATATAGAGTACAATTTAGAAACTAATCCATTTCTCCCTCTACCCATTGTGTTTAATAAATTTCCAAATTCTGTTAAGGGCTTTGGAACTTATGTTTTTACATGTACTTCTATAATAAAGCTATAAATTAGATTAAAATAAAGCCAGTTTGTGTTAAGGTTTGACAAAGTTAATTTTATTTGGTTAATAGATATGTTGTTTACAAGAACTGTATACCAATAATGTGTCTAAACTCAAGCCCTAAACTTAAGACCGAGATAGTGGAAAGATTTACCTCCTCCTGTATGAAGCTGCCTACAGGTAGAATTCATCTTTTGAGACCCTGTTTTGTATCCCACCATCAAAGGAGGCTTAATTGGTGGGAACAAAAGACGGAGCCTTTTCTGTGTCTCCTCTGAGTAGGCCTAATGTTGGCTGTAACCCCAGTATTTCCCCCCTCAGTGTGATGACAGCCCTTCAGGGATTTGAAGAGAGCTTCAGAAACCTGGATGAGCCTTTTCTCTGGGCTAAATGTACATAGTTCCTCTGGCCATATGTTTACAAATAAATATAAAGGCGATAGCTTCTCTCCCAACTGAAATTAGACAGGCAGCCTCTTTGCTGAACAAAGACTTTCTTATTCCAGCAGGCTTATTAAGGTTTCCGTTTGGCTTCATACAATTCTTTGATTAACTTCTATTGCTTTATTCTCTGCTGTTTATTTTTTATGTGCTCTGCTTAGAAATGCTAACGATTAAGCGACATAGAAATGCCTTAAGTAAATAAAATTTTAAATGGTGGGAGTCAGAAAGAGCTGCTGGTCCCTTCATGGCCTTGCTCTTATCTGCAGATTTGGCCAGCCCTTTGTGCTCCATCTGGAGAAGACGATTCCTTGGGACCTACTGCAGAAGGAGATCCTGGAGAAGATGCAGTATTACCTGCGGCCCTCAGCCTGTGTCCAGGTAAGGCTGCCTGGAACTGGGCCCTCTTTACACCTTGCTTTGTTTTTCAGCATGTGTATGTGCATTTGAGAGCTGCTGCTGTAAAAAGCCAGTCTAATTGTGGTGCTAAGTAAATAGCAATATCGCTGCTTACATTGCTGGCTGCTCAATAAACTCATTGTCAAGAGTGCAGCTGGTAGTGCCTTGTGAAGTTCCTACTCCTCTTGCTTTCCATCTGCTGGAGAGCGAAGAGAGGAAGAGAAAACTCCCCTCTCAGGGTGGATGAGCCAGGCTGATGATACGTTTCTTCTGGCCCATGTTGCACTGGAGGAGCATGTGCCAAAGGGCAGGTGGGCACACCTGTTGGGGAAAGGGAAAGCCAGCTGTGTGCCCACCTAGGAGTCTCTTTTCCTACCTGTCCTCTCCTCACCATCTCCCCCTCACAACTGCTCTTCTCATTTCCCCTGCCATGTAGGTTTGTCCGTTCAGCTTGCGAGTGGTCAGCGCTGTGGGCATAACTTACCTGTTACCTCAGGAAGAGAGGCCTCTGTGCCACCTAATGGTGGAGCGGTGAGTGTGGTTTCCTTGTTTGTGAAGGATACGGGGCCTCAGGCCTTATGGATTTGCTTATTTTACTGGGGTGGGGAAGGGGACGGCATCTCACCTGCCGAGAGCCGCTTCAGTCTAACAGGCACCAATGGAGCTTCTGGGCTCTTCTGCAGGCCTCGCTTCTCCTAGAAGCTGGCTGCTCTCAAGCCGTTTCTGCCTGGATTGCTGCTTGTCCTGGAGAGAGAACCATAGAATTGTAGAGTTGGAAGGGTCATCTAGTCCAAGGGTCATCTAGTCCAAGGGATATTTTGCCCAACATGGGGCTCAAACCCACAACCCTGCGATTCATAGTCTCATGCTCTACCACGAAGGAGCAGAATAAACTAGAGGGAAGCTTTCCTGTGATGTCATCTCTTGAACTGTTCCTATGGAGTGGCTATTGCTTCTTTAGTAGGCTGGTAAAGGTGGCACCCTTTGGTCTGAAGGAGAAGCCCCTGAACTCAGCTGGTTCCTGTTGTGGGGGATCTTGATGGGTTTGGCAGGTTCTTTATGGGGGTGAGAGTTAGAGAGAAAGAAAGATGCTTGTGACTAGCTTACGCACTGCTGCTTTTTGAAAGACTTTGAGTGATTGTGGTGTGTTTTCTGCAGGGCCCTGAAGTCATGTGGGCAAGGCGGAACTCCTCACGTGAAGCTGGTTGTGGAGTGGGACAAGGAGACAAAAGACTAGTAAGCATCATGTTCCATTTGGGACTTTGGGGTGGGCTCCTGGCAGGCTGTGGTTTGAAACTCCCTTTCCCACATGACTGCTGCTCTAGGGACTTCCTGCTGCTCTAGGTTTGCCTCATGTGTGTGCTTAGTTGCTTCCCAGAACAGGGCTGGGCATTCCTCAAAGCTTGTGGGATGCACTTTTACCATAACCCTGAGTTTGTTCAACATGAGCCGAGTGCAGAAGGCATCCTCTGCAAAAGACAGAACTCTGAGGCGAGGAATTTTTTATTGCTTGTATGTTTTTACAACATAGCGGAACTGAACAGAACTCACAGTCTCTCTACATGCAAATCCACTCATGGTTCCTCCAAGTTCTCGTCATGTATGTAGTATTAATTGGGGTAAGGAGTCATTTTGCTGCTCCTATTGTTAAACAGTGGAGTCAGAAACCTTTTCTGATCTAATTGCCTGGGGATTTCACGGTAAATTCCGATCTATCTTCTGCACACTCAGTAGATTAATTTACAACCTGCCAGTCACCTGCCCAAGAGTGCTTCCCAAGAAGGTTGGCAGGCAGCCTCACCCCACTTGTGTGTTTTGCTAGTCAGCCTGCAAGCACAGGAATTGTTAAATGCTGCATTTCCTTGTTGCAGTTTGTTCGTCAACACAGAGGATGAATATATCCCGGATGCTGAGAGTGTCCGCCAGCAGAGGGAGCTCCACCACCAGCCTCAGTCCTGCACCTTATCACAATGTTTCCAGCTCTACACCAAAGAGGAACAGGTGAGAGATTCAGGGACCTGTCAGTAGCAGCACAGGAAGTTGGACCCATTCAGCTCGGCATTGTCTATGCTGGTTAGCAGCAGCTATCCAGGGTTTCAGGCAGGGGTCTCTCCCAGCCTTCTTTGGAGATGCTACTACCGGAGATTGAACCTGGGATATCTGTGTACTAAGCAGGTGCTCTACTGTTATGGCTCTTCCCCAAATATCCCTTCCTGGATATGGCCAGGAGGTCCCTCGTTGCGTCATGAGTGGTCAGAGAGACCCTCGTAGTTCTGTGTGCCTTCAAAGGCCGCCTCTTCCATGTGTGATTGGTCTGCTTTGGCTTTCTGTCTCCTAAAAGTGTGGCAGGCACATGTTGGGCTGGGAGCTGGTCATGGCACAGCTGCTTTGCCTGCTGTTGTTCATTGTATAAAACACACAGTTGTCTCATAGGAATACTTGTGGAATACAACTAGAATGGAGTATATTGAGGCGATAACTAAACATGTTGCTGTGGGGTCTTATGATGCAGGGCAAGAAGCATTTCTTATGTTTATCTTCTTCCTTTATAAAGAGTGGATGTTCATGGCATATGCTAGGGGTGTGTGTGTGTGCGTGCGTATGTGTGTGTGCCTATCTGTCTAATAGCACCCTCCTCTCTTTGCTGCTAGCTGGCCCCGGACGATGCATGGCGTTGCCCCCACTGTAAGCAGCTGCAGCAAGGAAGCATCACGCTGAGCCTTTGGACTTTGCCTGACGTCCTCATCATTCACCTGAAGCGCTTTCGACAGGTGAAAGGAGGCTTGCTTGCTGGGCTGGAGGGAACTCAGGAGCCAGGGCTCTGCTTGGATTACTGCAGTGGCCCAGTGATTCCTTAGTCATGTGGGCTGTTTTCATGCAGGGGCATTGTGGCTTCCTCCGCTGTGAGGAGAGCCCTGTCTGATCAACTAAGAGGGCCAGCCTTGCAGGTGCTGAACTCCTCCTCTTTGGCATGGTTTCATTCTTGCCTTTGCCCAAGCAGCCTCTGGGGCTGGAGGGGAGTTGTGTGTGCTCGGTGCTGATGTGGCGCCTCCAGCACCACACTTCTCTGTGCTGGTTGCAACCTGCATTTCCCCTTTAAACAGGAAGGAGACAGAAGGATGAAGCTTCAGAACATGGTCAGGTTCCCTCTGATTGGCCTGGACATGACGCCGCATGTGGTCAAGAGAAGCCAGAGCAGCTGGAGCCTGCCGTCTCACTGGTCCCCCTGGAGGCGCCCTTACGGCCTGGGAAGAGACCCAGAAGACTTCGTCTACGACTTGTATGCTGTGTGCAATCACCATGGCACCATGCAGGGCGGGCACTACACAGGTGACTGGGCTGCGCTGCCGGTTTGGGCTCTGCTCACTGCCATGCTGCTCCTGCCTTGCACCCTCCATGACTTGCTCTGCTGACAAGGATGTTAACAAGTGGGCAGATGGCCAATGGCTCAGAATGCCTTTGCCTGCTCAGCTGAGCCTCTCCAGCAGCCCCCCTCTCGTAGTGGTGGTGCACTTCCTTAAGGGTCTTTTTACATGGTGGCCTTAGGGGGCAAAACATGCTGCCCCCCCCAGCCCTCAGCACAGTCTAGCAGTTTAATTCTTTCCTATCTTTTTGGGGTGGTGGGGTCTTAAGAGAGCCATGACTGGGCAACAGAGACCCCGGCATGTTCCGGCTGCTGGCCCAGCAGGGCTCCCTCGTGCTCACCTCCCCCCTAACTAACTCTGGCACCTTCTCTCGCAGCCTATTGCAAGAACTCCATCGATGGCCTGTGGTACTGCTTCGACGACAGTGAGGTTCAGCAGCTGGCTGAGAACGAGGTGTGCAAGCAGACGGCTTACATCCTCTTCTACCAGAGGCGGACAGCCATTCCCTCCTGGTCGGCCAACAGCTCTGTGGCAGGTAATGGCCTGGAGTAGCAGCTAGTTTTGTAGCTTCCACAGAAACACCAGAAGAGCCTGGCGGCAACTGGGCCAGACCCAAGAGGGCCCACCTGTATCCCACTGTGGCCAACCAGGTGCCTTCCCTGAGAAGGGTCCACAGGCAAGAGCAAGAGGACACCAGGGAAAGATGTCCTCTCCTGCTGCTGGAAACTGGGGTTCTGGTTCTGAAGGTAGCTATGGAGACTAGTAGCCATATTGGTAGCCTCATTCTCCTCCATGAATTTGTCCAATCCCCACTTTAAAGGCATCAAGTTAGTGGCCATCTTTTTCTCCTGTGGTAGAAAATTCCATAATTTAGTTATGTGCCGTGTGAAGAAAAAGTTGTTCTCTTGTTTGTACTGAATCTCCCAACGTTCATCTTGACTAAAGGTCCCCCTTGGGTTCTAGTGTTATGATGAGAGGAAAGCTTCTTGCTACCCACTTCTTCCTCCTGCTTCCACAGGCTCCACCAGCTCCTCTTTGTGTGAGCACTGGGTGAGTCGACTCCCAGGCAGCAAGCAACCCAGCATTGCCTCTGCGGCTTCCTCCCGGCGCACTTCCCTAGCCTCCCTCTCGGAGTCCGTGGAGCTGATGGGAGAAAGGAGCGAAGATGACGGTGAGTGTGAGGGCTGCATGCAGTTGGCGAGTGGCTCTGCCACACCTCACTTTGAATGTTGATGGCAGGGGATCCCTTGCAGAGCACTGGGTTCCTCCTCTGCAGCTCAGCCACCCTGAGGGTCACCAGCTTTGCCCGAGGGACTGTGAAGAGGGGTGCTGAGGCAGAAAAACCAGCAGCAACAGGGAATTCCTTCCTCCAGAAAATGAGCAGAAACCAGGGAGAAAGGGATGTTGCTGGTATTTTCAGGCCACCGTCTTCACTGCCTTCTTTCTCTCCACATCTCAGTGCTGGCATGCGCTAGGTATGTCTGTCCTCTGATGTCTGATGGGAGCAGGTATCCTCTTCTGAGGAGTTTCCCTTTCTCTAGCTTCTACCCCTGGGTCATCCTTGGCCTTGCAGTGTTCTGCTCAAAGCTGGGAGAGCAATGAGAATGTCTCCTGCAGAATGAACAGCTTCCCAGCACCGTTCCTCAGAGGCTAGTGGGGAAGTTTCCTGTGACCTTTGTGCTAGCACATCTGTCTCCTGCCAGCAAATGAAAGAGGTGTGGACAGAATTCTTGCTTTTCTGAATTATGGATGCTGCATTGGGCCCTTGGTATTCAGTACACAGACGGGAGGAACTTACTCTAGATTGATGTTTTGCCTTCTGAGAATTGCTTTGGCTGCTGCTGCCACCCTCAGTTGTCCCCTGGCAGCAGGGTGTCCTTCAGGGGAGGGTCTCCTGATTTCTCAGCCCATGAAAGAGCTTTGATAGGTTGGCAAGGAAGTTACCATGTTGGCACAGTTTCCAGAGCGGGAGGGGTGTGTGTGTGTGTGTGTGTGTGTGTGTGTTTCATTTGTTTTAAAATGTGCACTCTGCTGTTCACTGCATCTGGGTTGCAAAGCAGCTTGTGACAAAACACAGTATGCAAATTAAAACATCGGAGAATGAAATGTGCTCCCGAAACAAACGCATTGTAGCTTCTTGTATGAAATAGACAGAGCCACAGAAACTCAACGTATGAAAGCAATTATAAAAGCACGGGGGGGGGGGGGGCGGGAATCAGTGAAATGCGTTTTAGAATGGCTTCCTTGCTTGTGCATGTGTCCATGCTCTGTTTGTGTATTTGGCTACCATGTTCCTCTGTGCTCCACAGGTGGCTTTTCCACCCGCCCCTTTGTGA
This sequence comes from Podarcis pityusensis, assembly GCF_964106645.2. Classification (NCBI taxonomy): domain Eukaryota; kingdom Metazoa; phylum Chordata; class Lepidosauria; order Squamata; family Lacertidae; genus Podarcis; species Podarcis pityusensis. Next base: position 25,099,784 of record NC_138039.1, read on the forward strand.
GGAGTGTCCAGCGCCAGAGCCTGTCTTCCAGGTCCTCCGTGACCAGCCCCTTGGCCGTGAGCGAGAACGGGATCCGCCCCTCGTGGTCGCTGTCAGCGAAGCTGCAGATGCGCTCCAGCTCGCCTTCCCGCTTCTCTGGGGACTCTCCGGTTCACAGCTCGGCTTCCACCCTTGAGAGGATTGGGGAGTCTGCGGACGACAAAGTCTCCACCTCATGCTTTAGCAGCCTGAGGAGTCTCTCTGGAAGCCACATTGAGTCCAGCGAGAGCAGCGGCCGGCAGGAGCACCCCACGGCAGGCAGAGCTCCCCTGGCAGTCATGGAGGGCGTCTTCAGAGACGAAGTGCCCGGGCGAAAGCCAGGCTCGGGCACGGACTCCTACAGCAAGACTCTGTCGCAGGCAGACAGGAACTGCCCCGCCCTGGATCCTTTCGATAACAACAACCAGATCGCTTTTGTTGACCAGAGTGATTCTGTTGAGAGCTCTCCAGTCAAGGAGGGGAGAAGCTTCAGTGGAATGTCCAAGGCAGACAGCAGCCCCCAAAAGGCAGCCCACCCCAAAGACACATTGGAGTCAGACAGAAGCTCCAGGAAAGGCAGGACAGATTCCCCAGTGTCCTGCCAACCGGCAGCCCCGCTCCTTCCCTCCAAGAGTTTGCCGAAGGGGTCCCGGACCAGGAGCAAGCTGAACTCTGGCCGGGCTAGTGGGCGGCACGGCTCTCCTGCCCCCTCTGGGCAGGGCAGGAAGGAGGCTGGCTCAAAGGGCCAAGAGGCTGCCAGTAACACCTCTGCTGAGCATCAGAAGCAAAAACCTGCTTCCTCCTCTTCCTCCACCGCGACGAGAAGAAACTCCTCGGGGTCGTCCGTGCGGGGGCACAACACCCCCACGAGCAAAAACAGGACTTCGGAGCACAGCCTCAGCAGGGAGGGCTCCAAGCTCAGCCTCAGCTCAGACAAGGCTGGCGTTACCACCGGTTCGCGGACGGGCTCTCCACGGATCAGCCAGTCGCGGAGCGAGGGCAGGAGGCCGGACGGCAAGCACGTGCGCAGCTCCTCCATGGCCAGTCTCCGTTCACCCACCACAGGCGCCCCCCGTGCCAGCCTGAGGAGGGACAGCAAGTCGGAAGAAAAGGGACTTTCTTTCTTCAAGTCTGCCCTGCGCCAGAAGGAAAGCCGGAGGTCGGCCGACCTAGGCAAGACCACCATGCTGTCGAAAAAGATGGCGAGCAGCTCCTCCAAAGCTGCCAGCAAGAACTTGCTTGAGGAGAAGCTGGAGAAGAGTGGTGGTGGTGGCGGCAGCGGCAGCGGCAGCGGCAGCCTCTCCCAGCCTCCGAATGCCCTCCCCTCGAACGCCACCCCGGCTTCTGCAAAAGACAACCCCTCTCCTGCCAAACACTCGCTGCTCACGAACCGCAAATCCAAGTCTTCCCAGCTGGAGGCCAACCCCCCGCAGTCGCCCAGCAGTGGCAAGCAGGCAGCCGACAAGGCCTTGCGCAAACTTCCTCCCAGCATGCCCTCCTCTGCACGGCCGCCGCCAGCCTCTTCGAAATCTCAGTGATTGGCTGCTGCTGCTGCTACTGCTGCTGCTCTTCCTCCTCCTCCTCCTGCAATCCAATTGGGTTGGTTTCCTCCTTTGCTTCTTTTTGTTCATGTGCCTAACGTGTTTGAAGAAAACTTGACTACTGTTCAAGCGCCTTTCGACTCCGCCATCGTACCAAATAACTACAGGCTGCCGCTGGTATTTTGTAGCGGGCTTGTGGGGAGGGGGGGTGCTCGCCAAAGGACATTGTCATCATCTTCTCTCTTCCCTCTGCCTCAACCCCACAGCAGAACTGCAGTCTGCACAGAAGCCTTCTTGGGGAGCCTTACCACTTTTCTCTCTGAAGAGGGACTCTGGATTATGTCAATGGCCAGCTGTGTCCATGTTGAAAAAGCTACCGCTTCTGTCCCTTGCAGTGTGTGTGTGTCACTGAGCAGGCTGAAGCATTGCTCTGTGAGCTGCAAAGGGAAACCGTGAAAAGCAAGACGATCATCCTGTTCTGCTGTGTGTCCCTCCTCCCCAGGCCATGTCTCCTCCCCCGCCTTCTGCCCCCCCCCCCCAGCACCCCATTTCCCAAGCTTCTTAAAGGGCAATATTTCAACTCTAATGTTATTTCTCAGGTAAGCGCTCAGCCAGTACTGGAGGGAACAGAAGATTCTGGAGGGAAAGGTGCATTCTCTCTCATAGAGGGGTGTATGTGTGTACGTCAGAGAAGTCTGCTTTTAAGTGTGTCTGTCTGTTTCTGATTTTTTTTTCCATTCCAGCAGATTTCTGTATGTTTGGAATTTTCATTTTTTAAAAAAGTCTGTCCTGCTTGACTCTTATCTGTTCAGAGGTGTCTTCTCGAAAGAGGGAGGGACCAGTTGGCAGCCTGGAAATCAGCAGGTTGGGCCTGGAACTTCTGCAGAGTGGAAGGGGGTGGTTCATGGAATTGTAGAATTGTAGAATTGGAATGGACCCAAAGGGTCTTTTAGTCTGACCTCCTGCCCTGCAGCAATCGTCGCATCACAGGTTAGGTGGAAGGAGGTTGCGTCTGTGTGATGAGCATATTCTGTAGTCCGCATGGAAGAATGCTTGACTGCACACACACACACATTCTTTTTATGGAGCTGTGGATCAGTTGTTCCTGCACTCCATGCTGGAGGAAGGAGGCATTTAAGCTTTTGTAAGTCCTAGCTGGAACTAGGCTCCTGCTGCCCTTCCTCAAATCCTTTGGTCCTCACTCTTCTTGCTCCTCATCTGCCATGTGGCTTTGGAATGAATGGCCACTCTGAAGCCTTGGGAGGGGGGCACCTTTGTGCCTCACTGTTAGGCAAACTGTACAATGACTCCCTCCATGCACTCTTCCCTCCCTTGGCTCATTGCTCTTATTCCCATGATCTTTCAGTGGATTTTAAGCTTACAGTGCCCACCTGCTTGTTGCCATTTCTTTTGGCACAGGTGTGGGGAACCTTTGGCTTTCCAGATTATGCTGAGCTACAACTCCCTTCAGCCCCTAGCAAGTATGACTGAACAGCTGAGGTGATGGAAGTTGTAGTTCAGCAGTTTCTGAAGGCCCAGAGGTTCCCCATATCTGCTTCAGCCCGAGTTGGCAGCCTGCTTGCCTCCTGCAGCCTTCGGCTTGAGCAGGGAACTTTGCAGAGGCGTCGCTGACAAGCTGTGCCTTTTGTCTTTTTTAATGCCGGGCGGCAGATGGGTTCCTTCCCTTGGCCATGTCATCTCATTGAGGCATGAAGCCTCTGCCTGTTTGAAGGTTTAGTTAACAAGACTTCAGCTCCTGAATGCAGCAGCTCCTTCCATGGTTTATTATTCCCTTTGCACTGCCTTGGGCTTGTCTTTGTTCAGCTGGGGCTGACACTGCCATGGCCCTAAGTGGTAGATCCCACTGCACAGCCAGGTTATCATCTCCTCCTCCTCACCTAGGAACAAAGGATCTTGGGTCTTTGGGTCTGCTTCTGAGTGCCACGGGCAGCCTTGAAAGGTGGCAGGTAAGGCATTCGTCTTATACCTGGGTTGTGTTTCCAGTTGCTGAGCTGTGAACAGGTAGGCTGCAGCCCCATGGGAACTGACACCTGGCAAAACCCCTCCTCACACTGCCTGCAGTTTGGCTGCTATGGGGCAACAACACATCTCCTTCCCCCCGCCCCCAACCCTTGTGCCCACCTGTAGGTTAAAACAGGAGCTTTTGTGTGCTCAGCTCTTAGGTTGCCAAGCTCACCCCCTTTGCTTTTAGATGTTCCTGTTTCTCAAGTAGTGAGGCACTACAGTTAGAAGAAAAATGTCTGGTTCCTGGAGAAAGGACTGTCTTGGGGGGTGACCTCAGCATGTCCCATGAAACATGATGGGCACAGGATGCCTTAGGCCAGCCTTGGTGAATATGGCGCTGCTGCTGGGATATGGACCTTGACCCCTTCTCCTGCCCCACTGGCAGTGTGTGTGTTTAGTGGTACGTGTGGGGGTGAGCGATTGCTTTCATTGCCCTTTTGTCAAAGGGACCTTGCTAAGCTTTGTGGGGTTTCCTTTTTGTTCCTTTGTGGGGTTTCCTTTTTGTTCCTTTGGCCTGGGCCACTTCCTTGTGTTGGGCTGGTTGCCAGTTTTTCATTGGCCAGCAGATCTCCCCTCATTTAGGAAGAGCTGCGACTCTCTGATCTTCAGCAGACTTCTAGGCCCTTAGCGCTGTCTCTTCTTTTTTAAGAAAGGACACAATTTCATCTCCCTTGGCTTTAGATCCAGGAGGACCGTGGGATTAAATTTAGGCCTCTCCTGACATGCAGCTCTGCAGTTCTCTTTGGGAGTAGGGGTTGGTGGAGTAACTAATTCAAGGCTCCCCTGAATAGGGAGGAAATTGAGCCCCCCTCCCTGCCTCCCCTGCACACCCAGCTCCATTCAAATGGCCCGAAAGCCTGTTTCTTCCTAATTCCATGAATGACACCTAGTCACCCTTCTAGTTGCAGGAAGGTTGAGTTCTGCATCTCGGAAGGCTTCCCATCCTTTGGGGCTAGATTTTTGGAGAGTGTTTATAATTAGTATGCACATTCTAAGCACATATCCAAGGGATTGTATTATAGAGGCACCTTGGACTTCATGTTGCTTGTACTTGGTGGGCGAGATGGTGCCAACAGCCACTCTTTGTAGCCATGGCAAAGCACCTCACTTTTAGCTTCTGTCTTTTCAGATGTATCTATGGCTCAATGCGACTGAGTTGGACTAATCATTTTAGGTAGAGAGTGAACCTCCATGTTCCAGACACATTTAACCTAGTTTTGTAGGCTCTTCTCTGCTTGGCAGTGCTGAATTTCTTTAGCATGGTTGACCACTTATCTCTCTTGCCCCCACTCCCCAAAAAGCCCACAATGAAGGTAACATGCATGGCCCTTCCCTTTGCCCCCCCCCCGCTCACGCATGACCATGTTAACTATGCAAGCAGCTAAAGCTAAGCTAAACCAGGCTGCCCCTGTCACTGCTGCTGCCCAACTGATGCCCACCTAAGCTTGGACTGGAGCTCTCAGCCCACCCCTGGAGCAGCCTGAGGGACGAAGGGTCCCAGTTTCTGGCACCCACAACCCTCTCCTTCGTACAGCTCTTTTGTTTACTGATGTTTTTGGGGAGGGGGTACGGAAGTTACCTTGGAGTATTTAAAAGGTTGCAGGTGATTTCTCCCTGTTCTTTCTGAGGGTGCATTTTTGTTTCCAGATGTGAGCAACCTGCTGTTTTCAAAGGGGCTCCCAGCCATTTGAGGGATGCTGCTAGCAGCTGGCAGCCTCTTTAAGGAGCAGATATCTGTGATGGCAGAAGGGCTCCTTCCCACCATAACACAGCTTCTCTGGAGCCAGCTTTTTGGGTGTGTGCGTGGTGGCAAAGCAGGACTCTCCAGTCCCCCTTAGTTTCGTGTTGGTGCAAGGAAGAGCTGGCTGCAGAGCTGGGAAGGTCTGAGAGGAACCTCCTCTGGTTTCTGGGAATGAGGCCCCACGGAGCTTTGTTGCAAAGAGAGGCGTTGCTCCTTAAATCGGCACCACCCACAGCTCCCAGGCAGCTCCTGCACAGGAGGAGGAAGGGGAGCAAGGGAAAGAGGAGGAGGTTTTTCCACCATTCTGGAAGCTCTCATCAGCAGTCAAGGAAGCGTTTTTGTTTTGAAATGCCAGTTCAAATCATGTTAAGGGCAATCCTCTTTTTGGCTTTGCTGTCATTTGCCTGTTAATCCGCAGCAACTTGTCAGGGGTCCAACATTATCTGCAGAAGCAACTGAAATTTAGTTCTAATCTGCGGTGAGATGGAAGTACTACATGGCTTTCCTTAATTATTAAAAAAAAGTAAAAAACAAAAAAACAAACAAACCAAAAATCCATTAGCATGCAGGGGGTTGGATTTGACAGAATGAAGGATGAAATGTAAATTCCAACACCCACTTTTTTTCCTTTTTACAAGCATTAAGCCAACCTGATTTGAATGCTGGGTGCTGAAATGGTTTGATTGGGCCCAAAATGAATTCTCTGCAACACAGCACGTGGGGGCTGGTTGCAAGAGGCAATTTGGAAAGTCTTCCCTCTTGCCTTTTCTAACTTCTTTTTTTTATTATTAAACTAAATGTGGCACTTGCTGCATTTGCATCCTGGGCCCCCAGAACTGGAAGTGGTATCCAGAGAATTCATTTCCTCGGCTGCTGCTCACCAGTCGTGCCTCGTCTCACCTTTGGCTAAAACTGAGTCTTCAGTGCCATTCCAAAAACTGTGAGCCTCAAACACTGGACACGCTTTCCTGTCTGACAGCTGGAGTTGCATGTTACATCACAGGATGCTTCCTTCCTCCTCTCTCTCTCTCTTTCTCACCCCCTTATTCCTATCAAGAATTTCTAAGTTTTTTTAAAAACTGTACAGTACTCTGGGAGGGAGGCTGTGTCTCTTCTTGGGGTGGAACCATTACTATGTACCATAAGAGGGTTTTAACTTATTTGACGGCAAGTGCATGAGACTGTGTCAATGCCTTTTATTTATTTGTATGCACTTTTAATATGCAGAATTTATATTTTTATGTTTTAAAAAATCATTTCCTGTCAGGAAGAAGAGTTTGGATACAAGGTATTGGATGATTTAAAAGTGGGAAAATGTAATAAAGTACAATAAATTTATTACAGGGCATTGCCTGAATGTGTTTTTTTCTCCACCAGATTTTGTAGCACCTTCTCTCTGAGCAGAGCAGGCTGCCATATCAGACCGCTGGCCCATCTGGTCTGCACTGATGGGTAACAGTGGCTCTCCAGGGTTTCAGGCTGGGTATCACTGGAGACACAAGGGACTGAGACTGCTGGGATGTCATGAATGCAGAGGAGTGGTGGGAGGCACTAGCTGGGGAACCCCACTGTGTGTGGTATATTTGGGGGGGTAGCCAAGGTGGGTGGGGAGACATGTTGGTAAACACTTTAAACAATCACGCCATTTCTATGGTTCTCTTAAGCCTGAGCCTCTTCCTTGCCACCAGATGGCGCTTATGCCTTTGTGCCACCACTAGAGATGGAGTGTTGGCTGGCTAGCTGGCTGTCTACTAGGCCAGGAATTGTACTCTGAGCCAGAGCTGGCTGTAGCTGATGGGAATCAAAGTCCAACAACAAATGGAGAGCCACAGTTTAGGACGAGTTGAGGGAATAATGCAAGAAGAGGTCTGAGTGGGGCCCACTTGCCTGCCAATAGAAGGAGCTGCCAACTGGTGCATCCACTCATAGAATCATAGAATTGTAGAGCTGAAAGGGTCACCTAATTGAACCCCCTACAATGCAGGAATCGCAGCTAACAAATCCCTGACTCGTAGCTTTCCAAGCATCTTCCCAGAAGAGACCTTTCCTGGTGTGCCTGGCCTGGTGTGCAGTGTGGGATGGGGCTGGATATTATTTATCTTTTTTTTTACATTTATATTGCACCTTTTTCTTCAAGGAGCTCAAGGTGGCATACATTTTATCCTTGCAACAACCCTGTGAGGTAGACTGCGAAGTGACTGGCCTTCAAGGTCACCCAGAGAGCTTCATGGCCAAGTGGAGATTCAAACCCTGGTATCCCAGGTCCCTCGTCCAACACCCTTGACTGCTGCACCACACAGGCATGCAGTGGAGTCCATGCAAACCATAGCGCCCACCCACAGCGGGCAAGAACTTGTTATGGGACACACTTCCTTTTCTAAGCTCAGTGAGCTCTGCAGTGCTTTTATCCCACCCCAAAAATCTACCTCCAGCAGTATCCTCCTTGTGGTACCCTGTGCAAGCCCAGCATATGGGGCGAATGGGACATGTCCAAAACATCTGGAGGGCACCAGATTGCTGAAGGCCATCTTGCAGGTTTCATAGGTGGTCCCAAGGGCCCACCGTTGTCTGAATCTGTATCCAGCCTTGTGATGGTAGTGAATGAACAAGTTCTGTGCTGGCTTCTGAGTCAAGCCAGGAGTGAAGGCAAGGCAAGTAAAGGGGTGGCTTTAGGGCAGTGAAGTGGGAGAATAATCTAAGCTGTGAGATGCTGTCTGCTTGGAATGAACAGAAGATGTGGATATATTACTCTGGCCCATCTTTTGATTTCAACCAGAAGGAGCATTCGGGGTGACTGTGCTGCATATTAATTAGAGGAGAAAAAGAGGCCGCCATGTTATTTCTTTACTGCTGTTACATAGGCCAGGGTACAAATGTTACATTAAGGATGCTGCTGATGTGTTCTGGTGTCCAGGGCAGGAAATTACCATGGCATCCTCTTCTCCAGGTATATGATTAATATAGAGTACAGACCCTGAGCCCCCCCTTCCACTGATCCATTGGCCATCGCAGTGGGTGAGGGTGGGCAGCTTCCTCTCTCCTGAAAAGTACATAGATCTAAAGAGGGAAGTTGGGAGAGTGACCCTCCTTCCCGTTTCCTCTTTCAACCCCTTTGGCTTTTCAAGGCTCAAATTACTTTTACTGGATCTGAACTCTTGGAAAAGCGAAGTGTGCAGACTTTCTGTCTTAGAAACAGAACCGTAGAGCTAGAAAGGACTCCCCCAACCCCCAGCAGTGCAGGAATCGCACCTAAGAATCCCTGGCAGATGGCCATCCAACTTCTGTTTAAAAACCTCTTCCCGATGCTTTGTTGGGATCTCCTTTCCTGTCATTTGAATCCATGGGATTGGGTCCATCTGGAGCAGCAGAAAAAAAGCTTTGTCACCACCCTCCACATGACAGCCCTTCAGATATTTGAAGATGGCTCTCATACCACCTCTCAGTCTTCTCCAGTCTAAACACCCCAACTCCTTCAACCGTTGCCCATCATGCTTGGTTCCCAGACCCTTGATCATCTTGGTCACCCTCCTCTGCACACCTTGTTCAGCTTGTCAATATCCTCCTCAAACTGTGATGCCTAGAGCTGGATACAAGTCTCTTGGAGTGGGGCAGGGAGACAAGAAAGGACCAGAGGGGGTGACTCCCATGGGACTTAATCAAAAATCCCAAAGAGCCCCCAGAGGTTGGCACTCCTGGCATGCAGATATACATTTCCAGAGTTGGCATTTGGACTAAGCTGGCCGCCGTCTGCTGCCGCTTGCCCCTTCCCTTCACCTTGGCTGCAGCCACAGAGCGGGGCAAACCTCTTCCTGTTTTGATTTCATTTCCAAGCTCATAATTATTTTATGCCACATATGGAAATTGCCGGGACAGATGTCATATTAAAGTGCAAGGCCATCATTTATTTATAAGTGATTGGGTTATAGCTATATTAATACTGCCTGGGGCAATGCCAAATTAGAGCTAATACAGTTTTATTGTTTATTATATTGGCCAATATTTTTCCAATTCTGGTAGGGTCTTTTTTTTTTATAGCTCCTTATTGGTTGGATCAGGAGCTGCTGGAAGGAGAGGTGGCGGGGCGGCAGAGGGTGTGGGGAGAGAGTCCCATGTGAGCTATGGAGACCCTGGATCTCTCTTCCTGATTGCATTGTCTCCTGGACTGGCATTGGCTCTCAGAGGAAGGGGGGGGAGTGTGTGTGTTTGTGTGGCAGATGTGGGGTGGGGAGGATCAAATCTAGGTCATTGGAGGAGGTTAAGAGCCGGGAGGCAGCTGGGTGGGCAAGCTACTGCAGGCTCCAGCAGTAGGGGGAGCATGGCTGTCAAATAACATGAAGTCATGGTGGGGGGTGATGTATCCTTAGAGCAGAGGGTTGCTGGCACTGGGTGAGCTTTGGTTCTCTGTATGTTGTATGAATGCTGTACAGTGGTACCTCGGGTTAAGAACTTAATTCGTTCTGGAGGTCCATTCTTAACCTGAAACTGTTCTTAACCTGAGGTATCACTTTAGCTAATGGGGTCTCCCACTGCCGCCAAGTCACCGCCGCGCGATTTCTGTTCTCATCCTGAAGCAAAGTTCTTAACCCGAGGTACTATTTCTGGGTTAGTGGAGTCTGTAACCTGAAGCGTCTGCAACCCGAGGTGCCACTGTATAACCCTCCTCTTCCTTTGTCTCTGGGGTGGCTTCCAGGACTTTAGATTTGAACCGTCTTCACCCTCTGGGTGCTCTCCAAATTCCTTTATCTGTTTATTTATTGCATTTACACCCCACCTTTCCCTCCAAGGAGCTCAAGGTGGTAAACATGGCTCTCCTATAATTCCCACAACAACCCTGTGAGGTAGGTTTGGCTGAGAGGCAGTGACTGGCCCAAGGCCAACCAGGAAGCTTTGTGGCTGAGTGGGGGATTCAAACCTTGGTGTCTCCCAGGTTCTTGTCGAACATTCCCATCAGCCACCAGCCTCAGGGGTCCAGGAGAAGTCTGGAGGGCAGCCTGTTGACAGAGGCTGTCTTTAGGAGCAAAATTCTTGAGAATCTTCTCTCTTCTTTTTCTCCTGGGGGTAGCTGGAGGTCCAGAGTCCATGGCAGCAGCTATATTGAGATGCTGATGACCACCACCAGCCCCCCGGGGAGAACTCCTTGCCTCTGGCCCTGCAGCAGCCTTTTATAGCGCCTCCTCTCATCCCATAACTGCTGTTTCCTGAGAGATTGATGGAGGCCCCCAACTATTGCTCTAACTGGCCTTTGGGGGTTCCCTGCACAACAAACCTCTCCAGGAAGCACATGCACCCTTGGGTGCTGTGTGAATCGCTCGGTGATGGCCATGCATGTGTGAATAAGCTACCTGATGACTTCCAGGGGGTGCTGCAACCTGTCCCCGCTTCCATTCCTGCGAACAGCCTCCCCTGTTTACCTGAGCTCACCTTTTCCTTCTCTCCCAGAGAGAGGGCTGCTTTGTGCTCTAGTGTAGGGACATGCTAGCCCTGTCTCTGGCTTCGGTGGCGCTCTGTGTGCTCTCCTACCACCCTCCTGTGGTGCCTCTGTGTTGTTTGTGTTTGTGATTGAGTACACCCAGCCTGAAGGGCAGAGGCTTCCCATAATTTATCCCCTGTTTAAGTGCTGTCACTTGCACCCCTGGACTCTTAAATCCTGGCCTAATTAGCATCTCTCTCTTCCCCTTTCTCAGCACTTTCTCCCTCTGCTGGGTATCGATCCTTCCTCCACAGGCACAGGACCAACTGTTGACAATTTATGGTAACATAAAACCCGCTCTCTCTCTCAGCAAAAGTGGCACCTCTTAATAGAATGCTCTGCCAGCCTCAGCCACTGCGCTGGCAGCTGAACGTGATTACAGAATAGATTGGACTGCTAGCCCTGCGCTGCGTGGCAGCAAGGAGCAGGCAGCCCATTAAGCCAGCCGGTGAGGAATCTTCCCTCGGCCGCTGAGAGTTTCATAAATATCCAGCCACCTAATTGAAAGCCACAGAGGTCAGCCGAGAACTGGGCAAGAGCCACGGAGCCCTCCTGGCTGCTTGAAGGACCGACTCTGTTTTCAAGCACAGACAGGCCTCCTCGGGAAGTGAGAGGTACCCTGATAAAGGGACTGGCTGCTGCTTTCATTGTGCAGACGAGACCAAGACAAGATCTTGGATTGTTGACATCTGGAGACACCAAAGGACAACATCCTTCCTCTCCAGTGCATTTACAGGATGATGGCTGCTCTGACAGTCTATCTTTTAATTATTATTTATTCACTGAATTTATTTACTACCTTTCTGCCAAGATACCCAAGGTTTTAAAGAACTAATGCGATTGATAACAATTTGTAAAAACGAGGTAGGGGGACAGTCCAGGTGGAGCAGGCCTTGACTCCCTTGCACTTTTTTTCCACCTCACCCACCAACATTTCTCTGATGAAAATAGGGACATCCTATTCTATTACTACTACTATTACTATTAGTATTTTACTACAGTGGTACCTCTGGTTGCGAATGGGATCCGTTCCAGAGGCCCATTCACAACATGAAAAGAACGCAACCCGCAGCAGCGCACAGGTTGCGATTTGCTGCTTCTGCGCATGCGCGTGATGCCATTTTGCGCATGTGCGAGTGGCAAAACCTGGAAGTAACCTTTTCTGGTACTTCTGGGTTGCCGCAGGACGTAACCTGAAAGAACGTAACACGAAGTGGACGTAACATGAGGTATGACTGTGTTTACACCCTGCCCATCTGACTGGGTTGCCCCAGCTCCCTGGGTGGATTCCAACATATATAAAAACATAATAAAACATTAAACATTAACAAAACTATACAGGGCTGCCTTCAGGTGGCTCATACCCACCAACAGTTCTCAGATGAAAATAAGGGCATCCTGCCATACCCTCCAACATTTCTCCCATGAAAATAGGGATGTCCTAAGGAAAAGCAGGGACGCGGGTGGCGCTGTGGGTAAAACCTCAGCGCCTAGGGCTTGCCGATGGCATGGTCGGTGGTTCGAATCCCCGCAGCGGGGTGAGCTCCCGTCTTTCGGTCCCAGCTCCTGCCTACCTAGCAGTTCGAAAGCACTCTTAAGTGCAAGTAGATAAATAGGTACCGCCTATTAGCGGGAAGGTAAACGGCGTTTCCGTGTGCTGCACTGGTGCTGGCTCGCCAGAGCAGCTTCATCACGCTGGCCACGTGACCCGGAAGTGTCTCCGGACAGCGCTGGCCCCCGGCCTCTTAAGTGAGATGGGCGCACAACCCTAGAGTTGGACACGACTGGCCCGTATGGGCAGGGGTACCTTTAAGGAAAAGCAGGACATTCCAGGATCAAATCAGAAACCGGGATGGTTTCTGTAAATCCAAGACTGTCCCTAGAAAATAGGGACACTTGGTGGATCTGCAGGGCTGTTGGTTGACCGAAGCTTTTGTGCAGCTGGTCACCTGGAGCTTGAAATGGAGCCAGGCCATTTCTGATAAAGGTCTACTTGCTCATTTTTGGTTTTTGTTTGAGGCTGGTCACTGATTGCCTTGCCTGTCTCTTTGGATGCTCTGCACCTCTGAGCTGATCCATGTTGCCAGCAGATTGTGAATGGGATTGTCCCAGCATCCAACTGGCAGGATGTAGCTCAGCAGGAGAGCATCTGCTTTGCATGCAGAAGGTCTCAGGTTCAATCTCTATCATCTCTGGGTAGGGCTGGGAGGGGCCCCTGCTGGAGAGCTGCTGCCAGTCAATGTAGACAATAGTGAGCTAGATGGACCAAGTATAATGTATAAAGCAGCTTCCTGAAATCCAAAGTCTTACTGTGGTTTCACTGCGGGGGCTTTAGGGGACGCAAAGCCCACAGCTCAGGGGCACAGCAGATGCTTTGCCAATCAAGATCCCTTCTCCTTGGCACTTTGGCTTCAACCTGCTCCTTCTTGCCCTGCTGGGCATGGCCTTTGGGTGGGGGTGGGGGTGAGAAAGGGTCAGCTCACTCTTCTGGGGCATAACACAGTTGGCTTAAGAACCTTTTAAATCCTTGTGAGATTATTCCTTTAGAAACTATTTGCTGGACGTTTGTAGCAAAGGGGGAATCCCAGTCTCCGGTGGCCTCCCCCTTCCTGGCTCTTCAAAATGCCCTTCCCACGACGTTTGTGGCTGCCTGCTGATGCTCTTGTTGGTGATGGAATGATCCTGAACATATTGAATATTCCTCAAAACTATTTATCACCTTCACGACAAATGCAGCTGTCAAGTGCTGCTGACGCTCGATTTTAAATACCTCTTTCCCCTGTGCAAAGAGAGAGCGGGTGGGTGGGTGGGGGCTGGCTGGCTCCAAAGGCTGGGCCTCATCATTTTTTAATGCACTGCAGTCCTTTGGCTTATAGAATATTGATGGTGCCGTCTCTTATTTATCAAACAAGCTGAGCTCTGCTGTGCAAGGGGGCAGGGCACGCAGAAGCCCCCATTCATCTGCGGGGGGTGGGTGGGGTGGAAAGAGGCTTCCTACATCGTATCCTTGGCAAGAGAGCAGCACACAAGATTCACCTGCGATCAGGTTGATGGTCAAAGGGAAGGAATCCCTCTCCATCTCTCACCTGGCAGTGGTTTATAGGATGCCCAGTTAAGTGGCAGCAACAGACCCTCCAAGTGTCCCTTTTCTCCAGGGACGTCCCTGATTTAGAGAAGCCATCCCGGTTTCTGATTTGATTCTGGAATGTCCCATTTTTCCTTAGGATGTCTCTATTTTCATTGAAGAAATGTTGGAGGGTATGGATTTATCCAACTCCCAAGCCGTCTGAAGGCAATCCAGTACAGTGGTACCTTGGTTTGCAACCGCTTTGGATTACAAGTGCTTTGGATTACAACCACTTCAAACCCGGAAGTGCATGTCCCTTTTTTTGGGGATTACAACCCATTTTTATTTTATTTTTTTGGATTACAATCAATTTTTTGGTAGAGGTCCCATTGGTGAAAGCGCGCTTAATATTTCTAAAATCTCTGTGAGCTAGACCATATGCAAACCAAACTAAACCAAACCAAACCATGGGTGGTAGCCAATGTTGGTCCTACTCAGAGTAGGTCAGTTAGAATGAATGACCATGACTAACCTAGCTCTATTGATTTCAATGGGTCTACTCTTAGTAAAACACAAGTTAAAATTGATTTTTAAAAAGACTATAAAAAAAGAAAACAAAATTCAGGGGACTGAAACAGATAAAACAGGGTCAGGGAAAACTTGGATAAAAAGATAAGCATTTCCAAGATGCCAGGCAAAGCAACTGATGCGGTTGCTGTTTCACATGTGGCGGGGAGGGGATGGACATTCTGAAGAACAGGGGCAATAGCAGGAAATGCCTCTTTTGAGGTCACTGTCCACAGCTGTGCCAGGAGTAGAATTCCCCCAGATGACTTAAGCGATCTTCCGGGTCTGCAGAGGAGCAGGTGGACTTTAAGGCAACCAAGTCCCAAGCTGTTCAGGGCTTTATGCATTAACAATGAGACCTTAGACATGGCCCAGGTGTCAGGGACCATGCTGAGGAGGGCTGCACTGAGAGGAATGGTGGGAGCCACCCGCTTCCCCTGCTCCTGCTCCTGAATCTTCCCAGGAGCTGGAGGACCGTATAGATTTGGAACAGTGGTTTGCAGAGGGGCATAGTTCAGATGGCAGAAGCTGGGAAATACTGGATGGGGAACAGCTAGGAGAAGAAACACTGGGAGAGAGAGGGTTAACAGATTCACAGTCATTGGACAGCATTCCTCCAATCTCTCCAAAGTCCGAAGAGCTCAGAAAGTCTCAGAACAGAAAGCACAGAGGGTACAAGCTCAGATTACAAAATGTAGGAGTGATGTAGATAAATAGGGATGGAAGGGGGTGTGATCCTTAATTGGGAGCACCGTCATTTCTAGGAGATGTGTTCTTTGTTCTCTCGCTGTGATTATTAGAGTTTCTAACTGGTAAGATGTTCCTTTCTTTGATCTTCTTATCTACTGCCAAGGGGAGGGGGGAGCCGATTCCCCGAATCCCGACACCAGGTTGCTGATGGGCTGTCTGCACAGATCCCTTAGCCCATGTGTAAGGTACTCCATCCAAAGTCCAGGTACTCCATCCAACAACCTGGCCAGGGCAATCTGCACCAGCTTCAGCATCTGGATCCATCCCAGGAGAGCTCCACATAGAGTGCATGACCCACCCACAGGAGGTACCACTGGAACAGGGGAAGGGCTTCCCTTTCTTCTCCTGGACATTGAAGTCAGGTTCTAAGGTTGCCAAAGTCCTCTTCAGCACTCAGTTGCTCCAGGCTGCAGCTGGGTAGCCCTTCCCTGCCCCTTGCCCAACACATTAGTGCCTGCAAGTGTGTGGTTGACATAAGAAGAGCTTGCTGGATCATCTAGTCCAGCGTCTTGTTCCCACAGTGGCTGACCCAGGGGTGCCAACTTGAATAAAATATTGGGTGGCCCAGGTTAAGCCTCATCCAACATAATCAATCACAAGCCCAACACACGTACACCATTAGAATGGCAATGCCCATCAGCTTTGGGGGCACCGGCCCCCTCAAACATTTTATTGGGGTGTGTGTGAAGCGATCTCAGCCCCTAGGAGTTGGCTCCTATGGGCTGACCCTAGGGAAACCTGCGAGCAGGATTTGAGGCCCTCTGGTTGCCAGCAATTGATATTCAGAAGCACTGCTGCCTCCCAGTCATGGAGGCAGAGCATAGCCATCCTGGCTAGAAGAACAGAAGAGTTTTGGATTTGATATCCCACTTTATCACTACCAAAAGGAGTCTCAAAGCTGCTAACAATCTCCTTTCCCTTCCTCCCTGACAACAAACACTCTGTGAGGTGAGTGAGGCTGAGAGACTTCAGAGAAGTGTGACTGGCCCAAGGTCACCCAGCAGCTGCATGTGGAGGAGCGGAGACGCGAACCTGGTTCACCAGATTACGAGACTACTGCTCTTAACCACTACACCATTGACAGCCCTCACCTTCATGAAAATGTCTAATCCTCTTTCAAAGCCATTTGGTGAGT
The DNA here is from genome assembly GCF_964106645.2 of Podarcis pityusensis. Lineage (NCBI taxonomy): Eukaryota > Metazoa > Chordata > Lepidosauria > Squamata > Lacertidae > Podarcis > Podarcis pityusensis. The sequence continues at coordinate 25,116,098 of NC_138039.1, forward strand.
TGGTGGCCATCACTGCCTCCTGCGGAAGTGAGTTCCATAGTTTAAGTATGTGCTGCGTGAAGAAGGACTTCCTCTCCTCTGTCCTGAAATTCTAGACAAGTCAATTTTCCAGGGATCGGAGTCATTTTTTAAGCAACTCTAGCGTTTCCAGGCGGGGGCAGGGGACTGTCAGCTTTTGCGGGCAATGTTCCTAGTGACAAGACTGTTGCTTCCGTGGGTTGGAGCCCCAGCTCCTCAATGGCACTGCGCTTGAAGGGAGGGGGAGGCAAATAACCTTCCTCTCTGCAAGAGTTGCCTGCTCTGGGCAGCCGCTCTCAGGGCCTGGATGACAGTCTTGAAGCATTTTAATATTTCCTCCATGATTTATCCTTGGTAATGAGCTGGTGATAGACTCTCCTTCAAGCGTATGGATTATCTATTAATGCCGGCACTGCGTGGAGCAGCTTGTAAGTGACTTATTGCCAGGACGGAGTTTAATGGGGGAAGTTCAGTGGCCTCCAAAAGCAGTTCAAGAGCCAGCTGGCTGGGAGGAATAGCCTGCTATTGACAGAGTCAAGCCCAGACGGCACATTTAGCTCAGGATTGGCCACCAGCTCGGGAACGAATCCAGCAGGGCGTGGGGTTCTCCAGCCAATAGTCACAACTCTGTTTTCCCAAGAGGATGCTTTTTTGTGGTCAGGACTTGCATTTGCATTGCTCAGTCACAAGAGCAATGGTGGCCACAGGGAAACTGGACCCTTGTGGTCCATCTAGCTCAGTATTGTCTGCACTGGCTAGCAGCCATTGCATGGTTTCAGACAGGAGACTTTCCCCAGTGCTACCTAAAGATGCCAGAAATTTCCCCTTTCTTTCCAAAGGGAAAGAAAGATTCTAGTCCTCAGTATTCTGAATAAAGGGCAAATTTAAATTAGAGTATCCTGAAGCTTAGGCTCCAATACTTTGGCCACCTCATGAGAAGAGAAGACTCCCTGGGAAAGACCCTGATGTTGGGAAAGATGGAGGGCACAAGGAGAAGGGGACGACGGAGGACAAGATGGTTGGACAGTGTTCTCGAAGCTACAAACATGAGTCTGACCAAACTGCGGGAGGCAGTGGAAGACAGGAGTGCCTGGCATGCTCTGGTCCACAGGGTCACGAAGAGTCAGACATGACTAAACGACTAAACAACAACAACTCTTGATGGTAAAATTTCATTACCGCCCACCAGTGCTCGATGGAAGGAGGATTCAGCTTGTGACGTAGAACCCCCTACCGCCCACTGGAATCCTGAAATGCCCACTAGTGGGCGGTAGGGACCAGGTTGACAACCCCTGGTCTACACTGACTGGTAGCAGAGGCTTCCCAGAATTACAAGCAGTGGTCTCCTTGATTCATACCTGGCGATGCCACTGAACCTGGGACCTATTGCATGCAAATGAGGTGCTCTGTCGCTGAGCTGCGGCCTCTATCCGTGGAGGCTGAGCATAGCCATCCTGGCTAGTAACCATCAATAGCTCTCACTTCCATGAATTTGTCGAATCCTCTTTTAAAGCCATCTAGAAAGGTATCCGTCGCTGCCTCCTGTGGGAGGGAGTTCCACAGTTTAACTAAGCGCTGCATGATGGAAGTCCTGAATCTCCCTACACAGCTTCATTGGGTGTCCATGGGTTCTAGTGTTAGGCAGGAGAAATGAACCCTACAGTTTGGTGGCTTGTTCCAGGGGTCCAAAGCTTGCTTCACATTTTGCGTCCCCCTGGAAGGTTGATCTACTGCCAAAGGATCACTGCCCTCGTTGCAATCTGGGGCTTCAGCTTTTCCTGCTGTGGTGATGCTGGGCGTAAGTAAGCTCAACCTGTTGGACTTGTCACTGTGATGCAACTGTTAAAGATGCTCTCGTCTGCCAGTAAAAAGGAGAGACACACCTAACATCCCGCCTCCCCATGTTTCTCTGTGCTGGGGGCAGCTGTACCGGGTGACCCACGGAGAGCTCTCTGAGCACCCCCATCTCCGGTCCTGCCCACAGCTACCAACTGTTGCTTTTCACCCCAGTCAGCGTTGCAGAGAAAGGGGAGAAACAATTTTGGGGGCCGCGCAGGTGAAACCGCATTGATCTAACAAGCTTCCAAATGAAAACCAGCATTTGGACTTATTGCTTTCCGGCTGGAAATTTGATTACATTTTTCTGGGGCTGTAAATCTGCCTCTCTCTTTCTGCAATGTTATTATTAAAGCCACTGTTGAATTTGTGTGGCGGTGGCAGCGGCGGCGGAGTTGTGGGGTTGGCGGCGGCGGCGGCGGGAGGGGGGGTGTGGGTTGGAGGGGGAGGAGGAGTGATACGTAAAATTTCAATCCTGGCTCTGACATTCCAGGAACTTAAAAAGCAATTACAGTGTGTGCTTTGCCTCGGGACAGAATGAATCATTGAACGCAGCCGCTCTACCAGAAGAAATTAAAGGCTGAAGCAACAGCATGCCGGTGGTGGAATCGGGGGGGGGGGAGGCGGCATTGCACTGAGAATCAAAGGTCAATTAAAGTAGAATTGAATCCATTTTATTTTATTTTTTGAATATTTTTGCTCACGTCCTCCTCTCTTCCCAAGTGTGCAAAATAAACCTGCAACTGGTATTTATTTGCTGAGTAATAAAGCTACCCTCCACTTTGTTTTGGAAACATGGCCGTGATAAAAAAACCCAAAAACCTCCCCCACCCCTACGCCTTGATAACTTGCATTAATCTCTCCATCAATGAAGTCTGAAAGAGGCTGCAGCCGAGGAGGGGCATTCATTCTTTCTCCGCAGCCCCAGGTAAGAGGCTTCAGGTGTTCCCTCCTGCCTGCCAGACTTCATGGGGGGGAATGGTGCGTCCGATCCTCACCCTCTCTTTGGCTAGGAATCTGGTGGTAGTGGGCATTGGCACTCAGGAGGAGGCGGTGGGTGTCCTCCATCCTCCACCAGATGGCAGCAGTAGCCCCCATGGGGTTTATATTTTAGTATACATTTTATTTCAAAAAAGGAAGGGTGTTTCTAGTCTGTGGTGAGGGAGGCTCCAGGTTCAAGGAATTGTTGGGGGTGTTGGAGCAGTTGCAGGTGGAGGAGCCTTCAAGAGCTGTGTGCAGCAAAGCATGTGTGTGTCTGTGTCAGTCAGTCAATCCAATCAATCAATCAATCAATCAATCAATCAATCAATCAATATTTTGCTCCTTGGTTCTCCCTGGCAGAAGCAGCTATGCCTGAGCCGTATTCTCCCGGGATGTGCCTTTGCCGGTATGGAATGTCCTCAGTCTCAGCGGTTTTCAAAATGTGGTCACACCGAAGAATGTTTTTCGAGAGAGAGCCACAACTGGTGTGGTAGGCAGGGGTGCCAACTTGAATAAAATATTGAGTAAGCCCCACCCCGCATAATCAATCACATGATGCAGTGCGCACACACCATTGAATGGGAATGCCCATCAACTTTGTGGGGGCCCAGCCCCCTCAAATATTTTATTGTGGGAGGCCAAAGTCCCCATGACCACGAGGAGTTAGCTCTTATGGTGGCAGGTAATGTTTCAGATGTAGATCCACTAAGTTGCAGTGGGGTTCAGTATGGGCTGCAGGGTGTTTTGGGGTGTGTGTGTTGGGTGGGGGCTTAGACAAGGTGTCCCGAGGGCCCCCCTTCTCTGGGTGGGCCCGTCTGCTGTTGCTGCAGTCCTTTCACTGGACCAATTTGTGGAACTGGCCAAAGCATAAGGCAAGGGGAAGATGAAGAACAGGGCAGAGACAACAAGGGAGGGGTGAATTAGATTGCAGGTGGGTCAGGGGAAGGCAGCTGTAGCATGCAAAAGGAGAGCAGGGCCTTCTCAGCTATGGCTCCCTGATTGTGGCATGATCTGCCTGGCACCTCCACTGACATTTTGGTGCTCCCTCCCGGGTCTTTGATGGTCTGAGCTGATTCTGTTTCATTGTTAGTGTGCTGCCAAAGCTTTCTATGGCTCTCATGGTGTGTGTGTGTGTGTGTGTGTGTGTGTGTGTTGAATGTTGTCCTATCATATCATAGCATAGTAGAGTTGGAAGGGACCACAAGGGTCATCTAGTCCAGCCCCCTGCATTGCAGGAATCTTTTGCCCAATGCTCGGCTCGAACCCATGACTTTGTGATTAAGAGTCTCATGCTCTACTGACTGAGCTATGACCAAATACAGGCAACTCCCTACTAACACACACACTTAATATGTGCCCGACCATGCCGAACCCAAAAGTGATCCAAAAATGCCACAAAAAGGAGAGGAATGGAGAGGGACGGAACAGAACGGGGCTTTGCAGGCTTTCTCAATGGTGTTTCATATATATGTGATTTCACTTAAACATGTGGTAAAGGTAAAGGTACCCCTGACTGTTAGGTCCAGTCGCGGACGACTCTGGGGTTGCAGCACTCATCTCGCTCTATAGGCCAAGGGAGCTGGCATTTGTCCGCAGACAGCTTCCGGGTCATGTGGCCAGCATGACTAAGCCATTTCTGGCGAACCAGAACAGTGCATGGAAACGCCGTTTACCTTCCCGCTGGAGCGGTACCTATTTATCTACTTGCACTTTGACGTGCTTTCAAACTGCTAGGTGGGCAGGAGCTGGACTGAAGAACAGGAGCTCACCCTGTTGCAGGGATTCGAACTGCTGACCTTCCGATTGGCAAGCCCTAGGCTCTGTGGTTTAGACCACAGTGCCACCTGTGTCCCTAAACGTGTGGTAAATTGGGAGTTACCTGTATGAAAACAGATTAATGTTTTTGTATGAAATTTTCTTCCCCTGCCCTGCATGGTACAATGTATTTAGGTTTATGCTTTTAAGTGTAAGTTGTGCTGAGACTTTTTTTTTAGGCAAGATGTTTTAATAATAATAAAATTGCTAGAGGGGGTCACCACAAGTGAGCGAGCCTTGGCAACTCCCCAACTTTGCCTATTTGTTACTCTGGCCCTACAGGGGCTTCCTTTGTGCTACCTTAAAGCACCGCCCAACAGGGCCTGCTCTCCGCTGTTGGGATGCATGGGGGCAATGACCGATCCTGGCACTGATGGGGGTGGCCCCCTGCCACCCCCTCCTTGCAACAGCTGTGCTTATCCTGCCCTCCTGGCCTCCTCCTGCTGTGCCCAGCCTGGCTGGAGCAGAGGCCGTTCTGGATGAGTGAGGTGGCGCTGGGTTCAGTCCAGCATCATTAACCATGCCACACACATGCCCATCGTCTGTTAGACTAATGGCTGGCTTGAGGTCATTCAGTAATAAGGAAGGGAGAGGAGGGTTATTAGTTGTTAACAGACATTAATTCACTATTATTGATTCTTTCCTCAACATGCAGAGGGGTTAGGGGAGGGGGAGGGGATGTGCCCCACTAATTAGTGCCCTCCCCCACCAGCTGGGCTGAGGCTGGGGAGGGGCTCGGAGGAAGAAGAGGAGGAGGATTGGGGTGGGGTGGGGGAGTGAGGATAACAGCTGCACTTGTCTGAAGAAGACGCCCTCCAGCCATGATCTTCTCCTGAGCCTTCCTCAAACAGAAGCCTTCCTGAGGTTGTTGGGGTATGTCTCCCATGAGCTCCATCTACCGTGGCTTGTGGAAGCTGGGGATGATGGGAGTTGTAGTCCAAGATATCTGGTGGGCACCAGCTGGTGGAGGGGAGGCTGCCTGAAGCTCAGAAGAGAGTGTGCTGTGTCTGTGTAGGTGGAGAAGGGTTATCCGCTACCTCTCAGTTTTGGACATTAGAGCAGAAGAAAATGCTGAACTGGCTGCCACCTTCAAAGAAACAAGGGCCACATGGGCATGATGTGGCAGCCCTTCTGGCACCTTGGTGGGGTGGTCCGTTGCAGGAGCTGAGTGAAGGTAGAGCAACAAGGAGCTTGCAATCCCCTGAGTGGCTCACCTGAGCAAGGCACCAGGGGGAGGACAGGAGCTGTGTCTGCATATGGTTTCTTGTCTAAGGGTCTGGAAACCAAGTTTAATGAGGAAAGGTTGAGAGGGTTGGGGCTTTTTATCCTGGAGAAGAGAAGAGGTGATATGAGAACCATCTCTAGATATCTGAAGGTCTGCCACATGGAAGGTGGAGCAAGCTTGTTTTCTGCTGTTCCAGAGGGTAGGATCAAACCGATGGATTCAAATGATGGGGAAGAAGATTCTGACTAAACTTTAGGAAGAACTTTCAGATGGTAGGAGCTGTTTGACAGTGGAACAGAAGCTGGTGGACTCTCTATCACTGGAAGATTTTAAACAGAGGTTGGATGGCCATCTGTCATGGATTCTTTAGCTGTGATCTCTGCATTGCAGGGCGTTGGACTTGATGAGCCTTGGGACTCCCTTCCAGCTCTACAATTTTATGATTCTACAAAGATTTTCTGAATGCGAGGAGGATATCAGGCTGAGTCGGGAGTGCAGCTTGTTTGATATACCTGTGCCCAGCAGGAAGCACAGCCCCTCTTTCCCTCTGACTACTGACCAAGAGGAGACATGTGTCCATCCTCTCTGAGCACCTTCCAGTATTCAGAACAGGTTACCCACCTTGAGTGATTCTGACAGACAGGGTGAAATCAGGCCTGCAGCTGGTGGAAGGCGATTCCCTGCCCTGGAGCTGCAGCCAAGAAGGCCCTGCTCTTAGAACTAGGGCAAATGAGAGATGGCCTTGCATCTTGAGTTCTTTGCCTGCTTACTTACAGGGAAGGAGGAGAGCTTTCAAATCTGATGGCTTCCCAGATGGTCTGTATGCTTCCATCCTGCCTCCCCCCAACTTAGAACAATCCTGGAGGCCTCCCACTTCCCTACTGACAGCTCACAAAAGGAATGAGGGCAGCATCACTGAACAAGAGCAACTCACAACAGAGCTTTGTGCTCGGACTGTCTCCATCTGAACCAGGGCTTTGTGCTTTTCTTAGCAAAGTGTTGGAAACATCCTCCCTGTCTGTCCCCTTTCCTGCCTTATCAGGGCACCTGGGCTGGGGGCTCTTCATGCTGCCCTCCCAAGTCCGGGGACCAGGAAGCGGCTGAGGTGGAAAGGCAAACAGGCAGTGCTTTGAATTAACAGGAATGCACAAGGAGGTGCTTTTCCCGGCTGGTTGCAAACTCATTTGCAACTTGACTTTCTCCGGAAATTAAGCTCCCCCAGTAGAGCAGGAGGAAGTGTTAAACTTGCTGCTGCAGCTGCATCCTGTGAAACTCTCTCTCTCCCCCCTCCCTCATTTCATCCAAGGTCTCCGCACAAGAGGTATGGCAGCCAGGCTGAATGCAGGATCTCCACCTCAGGAGCCGTTTTCATCCCAGTAGGTTGGTCAGGCTGGGCCAAGGCTGTTTGCTGTCAGGACAAACAACGGATGCTCCCCACCTTTGATAAACTAAAACCTGCCTTCAAACTTAACATCTGCCATAGCACTTCAATGAGAAACATGATGAGCTTACTGCCACCAATGGCCCACCCAGTCCAGCCTTCTCTGCTCACAGTGGGCAGCCAGATGCCCCAGTGGGAAACCCACAAGCAGGACCTGAGCACAAGAGCATTCTCTCTCTCCTCCTGCTGTTTCCAACAACTGGTATTCAGAATAATTCCTGCCTCCAACTTTGGGGCAGAGCATAGCCATTGTGGCTAGTAGATAGCCCTCTCCTCCTCCATGGTTTTGTCTTATCCTCTTTTAAAGCTGGTGGTCATCACTGCCTCCTGTGGCAGTGAGTTCCATAGTTTAACTATGGGAGTTCCATAGCTTAACTATGGGAGGTCATCTTCACAATGCCAAGTCCATCTCCAGGGGTGGGCCAGGGCTCTTAACACAGAAACACAGAAGCTGCTAGCCGGCCAGCTAGCCCCTACCTCCTTGCAGATGGCCGGCTGCCCTTCCAGACAAGCCAATGGCCTGCCCAGTGCTGCTCCGTTTGACAGCTTACGTCTGATGCTGCTTTTTATTTTTTATTTTTTGGCCATGCAGCTGCCTGGCATGATTCTGTTGAGTGTTCCAGGAAGCGGCAGGGCTGCAGCCTCCGCCTGAGCTGCTGCAATGAGCCTGAGCACAAATGCTCAAAGAAATCCGCTCTCTTTTTGAACGGAGGCACTTGGGCACACCCTCCACCACCACTTGCAGTGGCAATTCCCGCTCTCTGCCCGGGGGAGGGAGGGTCAAGATGTGCTGCTCCAGCCCCACCGGGTGGCTGTGTGGGAAGCCTGCTCACACACCCCACTGCTTGGCACTATCCTGCCCCAACAGGCAATTCTGTGTCACTCCCCAATGGTGTCTGCTGGGGCCTTTTGAAGCTGACAAAAGGCTCTTTGAGCAAATGGCACCAGCAGGGCTCTGAACGCTGGGAGCAGCTTGTCTGCTGAGCATGGCAGGGAAGGCACCACCCATTTCGCAAGTGCCACAAAAGGGGAAAAGGTCACGGCTGCCTTGTCAGGCAGCGGGGAGGCAGCGGCAGCAACCTGCCCTTTCCAGTTCCCATGCAAAGCTCCGGCTTGCAGCTCCTCCTCACAGGCAGCTGCCTTATGCTAAGCCAGACCGTTGTTGGGCTCTTGCAGCTCAGTGTCGTTTACACTGACTGGCAGCAGCATTCCGGGGTTTCAGGAAGGAGTCTTTCCAAGCCCCAACTTGGAGGTGCCATTCGCAGCTGATACTGGGACCACCTCCCTGCAATGCAGATGCTTTGCCCCCTCCTTGGGGGCTTCTGGGGGTGATGCTGGCAAAGCAGCTCAGCCACAATGAGGTTTATGGCCCCAGGACAGGGCGAGGAGGAGGCTGCAATGGAGGCGAGAAACAGTCCAGTGATGGGCAAAGGGTCCCCCCATCTCTTCCCTCCCTTTCCAAGGAGCTAATAGCAGTTGGTGGGGGGAGAGGCACTTTGGTCAAGGCAACAGTGTTTGGAGCGAAAGGGTTAAACAGCCCTCACCAGCCTGTATTATTCAGCCACCTTAGCAGCCCCTGTCCCACCCCATGGCTGGCTTGCCCTTTGGGGAAACAAACCCAAGCATGGGAATCGGAGCTTCAAGTCCAGCCCTTGGGATGGTTTGCTTTCCTGTACTACCAGCAGAATCCTTTTGGGGGGGAGGGGCAATTGCTGTGAATCTTGCCATGGAGGTGCACATCTCAATTTATGTATTTATTTAGAGCATTTGTACCCCACACTTCAGCCAAAAAGTCTCCCAGAGTGACTTTAAAAGGTAAAGGGACCCCTGACCATTAGGTCCAGTCGTGACCGACTCTGGGGTTGCGGCACTCATCTCGCTTTATTGGCCAAGGGAGCCGGTGTACAGCCTCTGGGTCATGTGGCCGGCATGACTAAACCCCTTCTGGCAAACCAGAGCAGCGCACGGAAACACCGTTTTACCTTCCTGCTGGAACAGTATCTATTTATCTACTTGCACTTTGATGTGTTTTCGAACTGCTAGGTTGGCAGGAGCTGGGACCAAGCAATGGGAGCTCACCCCGTCATGGGGATTTGAACCGCCGACCTTCTGATCGGCAAGTCCTAGGCTCTGTGGTTTAACCCACAGTGCCACCCGCGTCCCTTCAGAGTGACTTACACACCATCAAAACAAGGCAGGACTTACCTTGCAGGCTTACAGTCTTAAAGAACATGACACACAAGGGGAAAGGGACAGGGAGGGAAGAGGAAAATCAAAACTCAGGTGCCAGTTTCCAAGCAGTTGTTCCTGTTCAGGGGCAGGAGGTGGAAGATGAAGCTGGGCGTTCAGCAAAGCTGATACAATGGACCCTGCTCCTTCCTGTCTGTCCCACTGAGGCAGCCTGATGGAACGGCTGCCCTCAGGTGGCAGTTCAGGGAGAGGAGGCCTGATGGGGCTGGCCTGTAACAACAGAGCCATTGGAGGGAAGCCTGCTTCCCAGCTCTCCCACTGCTGCAATGGCTGCTACCGCATACCAGAAACAACTTCTTTTTAAATGAAGGCTGGGAATCTAAGGTTTATGATCCACCAACACTGACTGACAGTGCACTTGAACTGAAGGAAGGTGGCCTTGGCACAGGGTCCAAGACAAAGGATACAGATGGGGCAGGAAAAACCCCTGGGGTGGCCTCTGGGAGCATCAAAAGGGCCTGGGGCAGTGTGAGCTGTCATCCAACAACATTTAGAGGGCTACAAATCCTTGCCCCCCCCACCTGATCATTCCTCCTTTCTCTTCCCTGCACTTGTCTCCCAGCTTTAAAATATCCTTCTCCCGCAGAGACCTGAGCTGCCTTCTGAGAGGGGCTACATCACAGGCTGGCACACTTTGCCCAATTCTGGTTGAGGCATGTCAAAAAGGACCTTTCTTCTCTTTTCTTTTCCTGCTCTGTCAAGTGACAAGTACTGTACACTGATCGCCCCTGTATAAATTAACAGCAGCACTGGGAATTTGGAGAGCTGGCTGGGAGCCGATTAACTTTGCAGATCAGTTTGGAATGCGGGGCTGGGGCTTGCAACATCCCTGAGAGCAGCTGGGGACAGGGCAGAACCCTATAGACCCCTCCGTGGGATATCAACAGGCTGAAGGAAACTATTCTTGGCAACCCCTGAAATGAACTGGAACTGTTTTAAGAATCTTGTAACTGTTTAAGAATGCATTTAAAAAAATAAAAATAAAAAATAACTAAATTATGGGTGTGCTTGCTGGCTTGGGAGAAAGGGTGGAATGTTAATTTGATAGACAGATAGATGGATAGATGTGCTTCAGCATCAGAATATAGGAAGCTGCCTTTTATCAAGTAGTCCACCTAGCCCAGCATTGTGTATTGACACTGGCTTACAGCAGCCCTGAAGGATTTTCAGTCTGCAGCCTCTTCCAGCCCTGCTTTCAGAGATTGAATTCTGGGTCGTTCTGCATGCAGAGCAGATGTTCTACCACTGAGCTATGGGCCTTTCCCACAGCAGGAACCAGGGTTTCCCAAATTTGGGTCTCCAGCTGTTTTGGGACTACGGTCCCCATCATCCCTGACCACTGGTCCTGCTAGATATGGACGATGGGAGTTGTAATCCAGCAGCAGCTGAAGACCCAAGTTTGGGAAACCCTGGTAGGAACTTTGGAAGATGCCTTATACTGAGCCAAGCTTTTGGTCCATCTAGCTTAGTATCGTCCACACTGACTGGCAGCAAAATAGCTCTCCGGGGTTTTTCAGGTGCGAGTATTTCCCAGCCCTTCCTGGAGATATCTGTTGTGGGTTGAAGCTGGGACCTTTCTCATGCAGAACCAGTGCTCTGCCACAGAGCTATGATGGCCCCTTTCAGATCCTGCCAGCCTTGAAGCTCAGTTCTTCATTCACACAGCCCTGTTTGTCTCCAGGGGCATTTCTGGGTGCTTCCATGCTTAGGCATATGCATTGCTGGGGGTTGGACTAGACAACCCTTGGGGTCCCTTCTATAATTCTATGACCTAAAAACATTTTCTATAGGGTGGATCTGCCACCAGCCTTGCTGCACTCCATGTGCTCATGCTATTTTCATCACAATGATGTTTCTCCGTGAAAGCAAAGAGCACCTTTCTGGCTGTGATTCCTGCTACTGGGTGATGCTCAGACAGCCATGTGGGTAGAGGAGCCCTCCATCCAAGGGCCATCAGGGTCTTCCAAGGCTGAAGTCCTAATACTCAGAGGGAAGGGGAGAGGTGAGGGCATGGCAGGGAAGAGAAGAGAAGAGAAGAGAAGAGAAGAGAAGAGAGAAGCGGAGTAGGAACTGGGAGGCTCCCCTTGATCAAGAAGTGACCTGGATCCCTGGCCTTGCAACAGGTTTCGGAGGCCTCTCCCATGCTCTCCAGTATTTCTCCGATGAAAATAGGGACATCCCATTCCATAATGATAATTTTACTACTTATACCCCACACATCGTACTGGGTTGCTCCAGCCACTCCGGCAGCTTCCAACAAATATAAAAACATTCAACATTTAAAAAAAAAAACTTCCCTGTACCGTGGTACCTTGGTTTACAACCACAATCCATTCCGGAGGTTCGGTTGTAAATCAAAATAGGTTGTAACACAAGGTGCGCTTTTGCCAATGGGGCCTCCTCCCAAAATTGGTTGTATTCCAAATATATATATATATATATATATATATATATATATATATAAACAAACATAAAAAACTTCCCTTTACTGGATTGCTTTCAGATGGCTTGGAGGTCGGATAACTCCATACCCTCCAACATTTCTCCAGTGAAAATAGGGACATCCTAAGGAAAAGTGGGACATTCCAGGTTCAAATCAGAAACCAGGATGGCTTCTCTAAATCAGGAAAATAGCGACACTTGGAGGGTTTGCTCTTCTGCCTGCTCCACAAGCTGAGGGTTTTTGGTCACAGCACGTGTAAGGCACAAAAAGACCCATCACAATGACATAATCCCCTTTGGGCAGCTGCTGAGCCCCTTGCTGTGCTCTTGTTGCTCACTGTGAATTCCAAGGCGTCCCTTTCTTGCCCTCATTAAAGCTCCCTTTGCAAACCTCTGGAAGCCTTTTGGCCTTGCCTGCTAATTGGTCAGGTGCCTTCAGTCAGGGTGACAGTCACTTGCAGTGTCTGTGGCTCAAGCTCATGTTCCTGTGCCAGGCCAGCAGCCTGGAAGGTTGTTCCCTGCTTAACTAGCTGGGGGGAACTGTTTGTGTGTGTGTGTTCATGCACACAAAGAATCCTAGAATTTTAGAGTTGGAAGGCACTTGAGCACAAGAGCAAGTGATATCCTGAAGCATTGCTGCCTCCCAGCACTGGAGGCAGGGCAGAGGGGGTATCATGTCAGGGATAAGGCCAGGCTGCAACATTTCTTCCTTGCACAGAATAGGAAGCAAGAGAAAGTTCCTTGGCCAAACCAGGATTTGAGCAGATTCCATCGCTGTGCCCACAAATCCATGGAGAGTCAAATTGGCTTCCTGGACAGAAATTCCATTTTGAATGCAGCTTCCCTTCCTCTTCCTTTTTGCTCTTAATCCTAATTGCAGTCAGATTTTGTCAGCTCAAGGTGACATGATATTCTAATCGCCTCTGTAGGGCTGAAGCAGAAGCTGTTTGTGTGAGTTGCTTCCTTTGGAGCCCAGAGTCAAACGGGAGGGTGAGAGCTGTGGCAGAAAGGCGGGCAGGTGGGGAAGGGGCTTGTTGCTAAGAGCAACACTCTTTTTTGAGTAGTGATTGGCTTTTTTTCTCTTTAATGTGGCGTATGCATGAGGAATTATAACACCCTTGTTGATGGCCAGGAGGCTCTTTCCCACAGGAGTTGATGGAAGAGGGCTGACGCTTAATAGGTGCTATCGCGGGCTCCGTGGATCATTTTCTTGTTTTACAGCCGTGGGGGCTCTGCTTCCTATTGATTTCAAAACCCACTAATGGGCATTTTTTGTGTGTGCTATAAGAAGCTTTTTGTGGTCACGGCTAAATCCAGCCCAATGGCAGAGAAAATTTGTGCAGCTTCCTGGGCAGGCCTCCCGGACATATGTGGCTTTGCAGGAGGAATTTTATCCAATCTTCTTATTGCTCTGATATTTTTATGGCACAGACAAATCTCATTAAATGAGCCTCTGTACTATAAAAGAAAAGAAAAGAAAAGGTGTGGGTGTTGGGAGGGGGGCAGTTGGTTCATCACACCAAACTTCTAAAAGGAGACAGGAGTGGGGGTTCAGCTTGTCTTGAAGGGCACACCTGGAATCTTTTCACCTGGAGATGTGAGGAATGGTTGCGGCAACCCCTTTGAGAAAAAAGGGCTCAGTGGTTAGAGCAGGTACCCCCATACTCCACCCTCCAGATGTTTTGGGACTACAACTCCCATCATTCCTGACCACTGGTCCTGTTTGCTAGGGATGATGGGAGTTGTAGTCCCAAAACATCTGGAGGGCTGAGTCTGGGGATGCCTGGGTTAGAGCACTTGTCTTGCAGGTTCAGTCCTCAACAGCATCTCCACGGATAGCTTGGAGAGACTCTCCATGTGAAACCCCAGAGACCTGCTGTCATGGGATAACGCAGCTTCCTAATAGTACTCTGCACATGCACAAAGCACCCCATGATTCATGGGCTGAGCTCTACTGCTGAAAATGGGTTTCAGGACTGATATTTTCAATGCAAAATTTCATTCGCTTCTCAGAGGCCAGCATGCATAGAGATCCCACCTGCATTCCATGTTGGGCCACCTGGGAGGAAAGAAAATCCCATTTGATTTTCAGGGAACCTTGCAAGCTGCCAACTTTCTCCTGCCTCTGTTTTGGTCCAATCACAGAAGAGGGCTCCTTGTTTTGCATAGCTCCACCCCCAAAGCAAGTAATTGGTCCCAGCTGTGTAGATAAATACTTTCAAGAGAGGCTGTAGGTCCTTTGGCTGAGCAGGCCACTTGATTCCTTTGTTCTGGTGAAACTGTAGCATACTTGAGACAAAGCATGCTAAAAAAAAATCCAAATGAAATTGAGTTTGAAAGTTTCATGGTAAATACACCTCCTTCACAAATTCATTTAAGCTCTTCTTAAAATCTGGCACGGCTGAATGTGAAGCACCTCAAGCTGACGAACTTCCTAAAGAAAATTCAATGAATTTAGGCCAAATTATATTTCAACTAGGCAAAAGATTCCTTAGTTTGCAGGGGGTTGGACTAGATGACCCTCATGGTCCCTTCTGATTCTGCAATTCTATTATTCTTCCTGCAAGATGGATGGGGGAGAGCACTCTCTGGAAGAGTCAGGCAAGTGTTGCAGCAGAGAGTTGGTGTCTGTTTGACGTTGGACAGGGTTCGTTCCTCTGTTTTGCAGTTTGCAATAGTCACCCCCCCGGGGGGAGGGAGTAATCCAAAGTAGGGCCTTTGCTTCTGTGGGAATCAAGCTGCTTACTCATTCAGGTGCCTCCAGCGTGGTGGAAGATGCAACAGCTGCATTAGGTGTGAATTTTGTGCGTAAAAGGGAGGTCTAAGCAGGGACTCAAAATATCTGGAAGGATCTTGGTGCATCTCGCATAAATGAGCGTTCTGTGATTTGCTTTAATTAGCATTCCTGCCTGTGGTGGTGAATCTGTCCTGTGTGGACAGATGATGGCACAGACTTCCCAATCAAGTTCATTACAATGCGTGTGTGTGTGTGTGTGTGTGTATTGAACACTGTGCGTGCTTCATAAATGCTTAATAACAATGGGAGGGGGAGGGGAGACAGCGAGCATCTCTTGTCAGCCTTGCCCTCCTCCTGCTCTGGTCAAAGAGGGCTTTGCTACACTCTACCGCCGGGTGCCCATCACACCGCTTGACAACTGTCATCTGCTTACAGTCAACGGTAGTTCTTGTCCGTGCATGATTTATAGCCTGCTTATTAAGGCTACAAATTCTTACTTGCAAAATACACCCAGCTGGAAACTATGGGGTTTACTTCTGAGTAAGCAGGTAGCCTAGGTTTGTACGAGAAGCCACAGTGGATGGAGGGATTCAGCATTGAGGAGGGCAGAGCCATAGCTACGGGGAGGGGGGGTGGTTATCCAGGTTTTTTTGCCCCAGGTGAAGCCTCCAAAGGGGCACCATTGAGGCTCCCAGCCTGTGTGTGTGTACACACAAATGTGCATGTAAAGGTAAAGGTACCCCTGCCCGTACGGGCCAGTCGTGTCCGACTCTAGGGTTGTGCGCTCATCTCGCTAAAGAGGCCATGAACCTGCGGCGCCCGAAGACACTTCCGGGTCACATGGCCAGCATGACGAAGCTGCAGCTGGCGAGCCAGCACCAGCGCAGCACACGGAAACGCCGTTTACCTTCCCGCTATAAAGCGGTACCTATTTATCTACTTGCACTTAGGGGTGCTTTCGAACTGCTAGGTGGGCAGGAGCTGGGACCGAACAACGGGAGCTCACCCCGCCGCGGGGATTCGAACCGCCGACCTTGCGATCAGCAAGTCCTAGGCACTGAGGTTTTACCCACAGCGCCACCCGCGTCCCAAATGTGCATGGGGGGGGCAAACTGGATCTTTGACCCAGCTGAAATAAAGTCTAGTTTTGCCCCCGAGGGCGGCTAGCCCCCCATGTCTGCTGTCCTCTGACCCTTGACAGTAAAGGAGCTTTGGAAGCTGCCCTAACCTTTTCTCCAGGGCTTTTAGGGCGTTTCGGACATCTTTTATTTTTGGCAAGCCACCTGCTTCTGGCAGCTAGCCACATATTTTTGGACAGGAAAGGAAACTGGCCGGGCTCTTGGCACATAAAGTGGCAGGCACAGCTGCCCTGCCCCTATTTGCTTTCCTACTGAGCTCCAAATGGAGATCAGGATTACTCAGCAGAAAGGAAAAGCAGTACCCTGGTATATACTAAATTTGCCATGGAAGCCAATATTCTCTTCCTTCTTCACCCACCTGAAAGAGAACACTTGGAGTGGCGGCATTGGTGAGAACATTTCAAAGATACCCCATTCTTGCTGCCTTTTTAAAGTGCAGGGCATTTAACGGATGTTTGCAACCCAGCTGAGACCACAATCCTACATCTGCTCACCTGGGAGTAAATTGCAGTGAGCTCAAGGGAGCTTACTTCAGAGTAGACATCTGGAGGATCGCACTGTTAATCTTTCATGGGCTTTAATACAGTACTACCCAGGACACTTTGCTGCCTGGATCAGGGAGTGGAAACAGCAAATGGTGCCTCTTCGCCCTGCTCAGGGTGCAAGCCCAACCAAGTTATTTGGACACCTGAAGCAGCAGAAAATGCTACAATCACATCTCTTTGGAGGTTTCAATTAAGCAAGCAAGCAAGCAAGCAAGCAAACCCTTGCTGCACATCAAATCCTCTGCCGAGGAGAGTTGCCCCTTCTGCCCAATGGCAGAGCCAGCTCAGCCCCATCTGCCTCTACGAAACTCACTGTGAAGCAGTGAAACTTGTGTTTGCTCTATCTTGAAAGAATTCCATTAAAGCGACATTAATAAAATATGGTGGCTGCCTTTCCTTCCCCCAAATGAACTGAGCTGTTTCCTCCCTCTCCAAATGTACAAGCAATGAAACTTTTATGGCTGTCAATTTTCTCTCCGATGGGGACCTTTTTATAAAATCTGCTCATTGCCCATTTTCAAGGCACTCAAAGCTGAACATGCAGGCAGAGGCAGAATGCAAGGAAGGTGAAGACAGGAGGGTTCTGAGTGCAAACTGCCGGTTGTGGGTAATTGTGTGTGGGTTTGCTTTTGCTTTCTCACATGCATGTTGAAGCATTCACACTCTCTTTCTCCCCGCCGCCTCTCTCTCTCTCTCTCTCTCTGTTTCCTTTACTCTTTTTCAAAAGAGGCCAGGTTCCGTTAGGGCCTCTTGGGAATAAAGTGGGCGGCTTAAGTGACCAGAAACTCCTTCCTCCTCATGATCTTTTTAGCTCTGAAATCAATCCAGAACATCTTGAAAACCCTGACTTCCCTGGACAAAAGGACTGCAAGGTGGGGGGAGGCTGGATCACAGCCCTTTCCTGCTCCCAAAGCAGCATTTGTGGAGGCAATGCAATAGAAAGTATGTGCTCTTTTATCTGTAAACCTAGGGAAATTCTTGCCTGCATTGCAGGAGGTGCAACGATGAAAAAGTGCATTTGCAGAACCTTTCCTTGGGGGAAGTAAGCTGTGTGAAAGAGTTGCAGCTGTTAGGGAGGATGTGATGTGCTGAGCTGGGAGACAGGAATTGCTCCATCCCCTTTTTCAAGTGGAACAGAGATTGTCTGATCCTCTTGTGGTTGATGGTAAAGAGAATCTTTGCTCCCTGTGATTGCTTCCATTTTTCTCTGGGAGGCCAACCCACCCGCACTCTAAACATGGTGCCAGCTTCTCTGCCAGTCTCTCTCCACATGGGGCTGTTGGTGCATGTTGAAGCTGAATGTTGGAAGATTCAAGACACACCAAAGGAAGTCCTTCATGTAGCAAATAGTCTGGGGAACTCACTCGCACTGGAGGCAGTGATGGCCACTAACCTAGATGGCTTTAAAAGATGGTTAGACAAATTCATGGAGGGCTATCAATGGCTGCTAGCCACGATGGATGTGCTCTGCCTCCACAGTTCAAGGCAGCAATGCTTCTGAGTTGCTGGAAAATGCAACTCAGGGCCACTAGGGGGCGCATCAGAAGATGCCTGACAATAACATCTCTCCAACCCACACGAGGTAATTTGGAGGCTATGATGGGAGTAATTAGCCTCCCTACACCCCCCCCCCAGGATGGTGGGGGGACTGCCCTTGCCTGCTGTGCCCTATACCACCCCCGAATTTGTGGGGATGGGGGCACTAGGCACAAAGCCCTCCTGTGGGATTTTGGCGCTCCTGGATGCCGTCTCTGATCCGTGCCACTAGCTGCAAGAACTTCAAAAGAAACAATTTGGATGAAGCGAATGCACATATTTCAGGGAAGGAGGGGGAGTAAAGACTGCTAACAGAAGAGATCTCTGATAAAACAAGACGAGTCGGAGGAACAAGTATAGATTATGAGAAGATACGCCAAGACCCGGTATGGTAAAGGGACTGATGACTGATGGGGGAGGGGAAAAAAACCTTTCCTTTCTTTCCTTATGTGATTAAACAAGAATCCCCTCCCCTCACAAGTCAGAAATGTCATTTTAAGGACATTAAGCTGTGGATTTAAGGCTGTGTGGAGATAAACTTTCGAACCAAAGCATGTTTTAAGAAGAGCGTGGAATGTATAAGAGCTTTGGAATGACGCAGTTAAAAATGCCGTCGCCATATTGGGAAGTTCTGTCGGAGGACTTAAGTCTGGGAGGAGAAATAGAGCTGTTTTTATATTGTGGGTGAAACTCCTCAGAGGGACTTAAGAACGACAGTTCTGTAATTAACGATGGAAAGAGCGATGTTATCTATGAAGGCGATGATATATGGAAACCATCTCGATTTGAGGATTGGAAGAACGGAAAAATTCACACAGGATTATTATTGGTGTTTATCGGCTTAAGGAGACTATCAGAAGAGATCATAAAGAAAAAAGAGAAAATATATGAACAAGATGTGATGTGGAAACAGCAAGATAAGACTGGATAGAATTATGAACTCTGTTTGGACTGATTTGGACTGATTTGGACATTAAAGCAGTAGCAAGAAGATGATCAGAATCCCCCTTCGGATCTTGAAATATGGGTCCCCTCAACAACAAAATTTAAAATTCGGCTTTGTAATTCGGAAGTTATGTGATGTGATTTAATTTGATTTGATTGGCCGGTTAATAAAAAATATTTTTTTAAAAAAAGAGTTGCTGGAAAATGCAGGAGGGGAGAACAATCTTGTGCTAGAAACCTGTTTGTGGATTTTCTGCAAACATCCAGTTGGACATTGTGAGAACAGGATGCTGGACTAGATGGGTCATTGGCCTGATCTATTAGGCTTGCATAACATTCCTAGGTTTTTAAACACTTTTGCCTTTGGAAAACTGTCCCTTGAAGTTGGTTATTGCGTCTAGGTGTGTGTGTGTGCAGTAATGCTGCTACTGAATGCTCCCCAAGCTCAGAAATAAATTTCAGTGGGATCACCATGCTTTTCTCCTTGCAAAGCATTAATCACCACTCCACAAAGTTCTGCTCCAGCTGGTTCATTCTTCCTGAACTAAATTACAAGCCTGATTTGGGGTGAGGGAGGTAGAAGAATTTTTGTGTAGATCACCTTAATTTTAATGGAAGCATATTGGAGGGGGAATCTACCCCCTGCCCCCAGTATTATGCATTGTCAGCATAGCCAGAAGTCAACAGAAGGCGAAAATATCTACTTAGTGATTAGGACCTGGAGCCTTGCCTAATGCAAGCAGCTGAAAGAAACAGACATTCCCGTTTTGCTATCCTCCTGCTGAGAAAATGTATTTATTTGTCTGGATTTGCTCACCCTGGACTCTCTTGCTCTTCCTGGCACTGAAATTTCATATCACCACTGCCTTGGCCAGAGCAGCTTTCCTGATGCACTGCTGCCTCTCTAGGGATGTTTTACAATTGTTTGGAGATTCCTGCAGACCAAAGAAAGCAGGGGGGGGGGGCGTTCTCATCCCCCTCCTTCCCTCAAAAGCCATTTATAAAATAGACGCAAAATCTAGCAAAACCTGCAGGAGCCCTTCAAAGCTCTCTAGCTGGCTATGAATTATAGATCACGGCACTGTGTTAACCATTAGCTGCTTTCAAATTTTCTCACTAACAAGGACTTGGGCATCAATTATTTTTCAAGCATGTGCAAAAAACCGTTCCTGGCATCCTCTTCACAGAAACCACAGAAGGATTCCCCCCCCCCCCATGGTACAGCTGGCCTTTGGGAATGTCTCAGAGCAAGGTGGGAAATTGCTCCTTCCCTGTCAGGAATATGCAGGCTCTTTCTCAGTCCCCTGTAGATGGTCCAGCTACACTTCTTTGCCTGTCTCAGATGCACATGACTTCCCCTTTGCCTCCCAAATTGGTAAAAGGCAGGAAATGTTTCTGTTGGAAAAGCCACACTGACCTAAGCCTGCCCCAGAACTGATTCCTTCAACACACTTTTCTTCCAAGCACACCTGATGGGAGATGCCCTCCCCTGTCCTGGAAAACAACCAGGCCCCCTTTTCACTGTCTTTGGAACCACAGTTCTCTCCATATTTCTTCTAAGCAGATTTCTTCTGTCTGGGTTAGGTGCCTGCTCTAATAACAGTAGAACCCATGGACGTGCAATGAAGCTCAGTGTTGGAAGATTCAGGAGAGATAAAAGGAAGTCCTTCTTCATGTAGCACATAGCTAAACTTGTTCCTTCAGGATGCAGTGATGATCACCAGCTTGGATGGCTTGAAAAGAGGACTGGATCAATTCATGGAGGATAAGGCCATCAGTGTCTAGTAGCCATCATGGCTCTGTTTTGTCTCCATGGTCAGAGGCAGTAATAGTTTTGGATGCCAGTTCCTGGAAACCACAGAGAGTGCTTTTCTTGAGCTTGGGTTCTACTTGCAAGGGCTTTCAATTGGGGTGCCTGGTTGACCACTGTGAAAAGAAGAGGCAGACTAGATGGGCCATTGGCCTGATCCAGCAGGCTCTTCTGACGTTCTTATGAGGGTGCCCTACTCAGCTATGGGTAGTTTTTTGAGTGCCTATGAATCTGCGTAGGCCACTGAGCTGGATAGAGAGAGCGCTGTTCATGGTGCTGAAGTAGACAGGCAAATGCTTCCAAGGCTGTTGTCCTCCACCACATGGTCCAGGCCCCCAGGACTCTGCTTGTAGTAGCACTACTCAGGGGGCTGTAACCTGTTTGCCAGAGTCAAGATCTGCATTTCTGCTTGTAGCTGCTCAGTCCATATTAGGGATGCTGAGGACCTACTTTGGTTTGGGTGGGGTCTCCTTGGCATTTCAGTTCTTTCTGCCACACACTTCCTAACTCAGTTAGCACCCCCCATTTTTGCAGGCTCAAATTACCCTCGTGGGTTGGTTCACACAGATGGATCAGCTGACTGTAAGAGCTTACAAAGAATCAGGCCAGTTTGATTTCCAGATTGTGTGGGCAAGGGGAAGTAGCTCACCTGACAGCTTTGTGATGAATGGGTGGCACCCACCTGCTAAAGCTGACCCACAGCAGTTAGGGGAGGCAAGAATCTGGCCCACCAGCAAATTCAAACTCGTCATCCCTGTGCCCTAGGGTCAAAGGGGATCACATGGCCTGTGAAGCTGTGCCAAAATGTTAGCCCCAAACAGTAATTGTTGGATCCTTGTAACAGAGCCAAACTCCCACCCTCAGTTTCTGCATTTTCCTGTGCAGGCTGACTTATTTATATGTCTTGGCTCAAGTCTTTGCTGTTTCTTGTTGAAACACTTTGCTGGAAGTTCTGTCATTTGATTCCACCTGCAAAGCTGGATTTATTTTAGGCAGTTCTAGGCAGCCCTGTAACCACGTTCCCGGGGCAGCTTATGACAAGAATGAAAGCAGATTAAAAATACATACAGGAAATAAATTTGTGTTGTCCTACCAAGACAACTCCTGCTTGTCCTTTCCAGCCCTCCCTCCATTTCAATATATTCTAAGAAGGTATTTTCTTTGTGCAATACATTTTCCTCAGAACGGAAGAAGAGCTCTGTGTAACTCAAAAGCTTATACTCCCAACATTTTGCCCCTTGTCATTTCACTCTTTTGTTGTTATTTTACTACTGTTAATAAATAGCTATTCTCCTTACTTCCAGCACTGACTGCTGCTGTTAATTTGATGTGTCTGGAAACATCAGAAAGCAAGAGCCATTTTCTTTCTACAATGTGGATCAGATGCCTGCTCTGCATCCCTTTTTCCTCAGGGCAGGCTGTGGTCCTGATTGTGTTGGCTGACTCCTGGAAGGGGTGGTCAGGGAGCTGAGCTAAAGGATCTGTCACCTTTCTAGCTCTGCAATGCAACATTTGTCTGCATAGCATTTATTTATAGAGGGTTTTCTATTTTACTTTTCCCCTCCGAGGGAGGCGCCCAGCTAAGCTAACAAACAAAATATAAAATCAACAGTAAACAGCAGGAAAACACTAAAAATATCAGAAGTAAAGCAGCAGTAAAATCCCTGAAAGTAAAATGCCCAGCAAGGAAGCAGAATTAAGCAAATCAGGTCTGTACAGCAGATAACAAAAACAAAACAAAACAAAACAAAACAACACACACACACACACACACACACACACACACACAAAACCACTTGCTGGGAAATGAAAGTTCAGAGGGGAAAGGAGGAAGGACTGTACAGCAGTGATGGACAGCTGTTTTGCATGCAGAAGGTCCCCGGTTCAATCTGATATCATCCCATCAGCATCTAGTTGTGCGCTGTGGGAATGGACAGCTGTTGTGCATGCAGAAGGTCCCCGGTTCAATCTCATATCCCATCTGCATCTGGTTGTGGTGCTGTGGGAATTGGGGATTGCATTCGATAGGCCTCTGGTCTCTTCTTCTTAGGTCCTCATGGGTAGAAAGGGCTTTTCCTTGACATGATCCTTGCCCATGAAGAGTTCTAGCATACCCAGCCAGCAGGAAAAGCAGATCCCAGAGTAAGGGGGTTGAGCTATGTGGGAAATGAGCAGAAAGCTTTCCCTGCAATGACACTGGCAGAGTGATTCACTGCTGAAGGGACCCTCAGTAGTTAGAGCTTAATTAGATCTTTATCTTGCAATGTTATCTTTGTTTCGGGGATTAGTGCTTAATGTCTGTATTGTACTTAGAGAGAGCCATTTATTAAATGCAGAAATATGACTGTAGGGTGGGCATGGGGGAGTGAGGCTGGGAGCTGCTCCTGAGAAGGTCTGGCCTGCTGGAACAGGAAGTTCTTTCCACAGGATCTCAAACTGAGCCACACATGACACAGCAGCAGCAATCCTGGGTTTACTCCTGGGTGTCCCCTTGACAGGGAGCTGCAGCCAACAACGAGTCCCTGACCATTGTACTTGCATTTGTTGGCCACATTCAGATGTTTCATATTTGCACCAACTTTCCCCAACCTGGTGCCCTCCAATTGTGTTGGCTTATGATTCCCATCAGATCCAGCCAGTACGGCTCATTATGTCATCAAAGCATCTCTCTCTGTGAAAGAAAGCAATGTAGCCAGGCTGGGACTGAGAGCCAAAGAAATGCAGATGTTAAATGTCACAACCCCAATCTCCAAGTGGTGAGAGATTTCAGGGGCTCCAGGGACTTTCCTAGGTTTGGTTTCCTTGGAATGAGGGTCAGCGGAGACTGTGGTGTCTTTAGAATATAGGGTTTTATTTACACATATATGCAACATGAGCAAAGGATGGAGGGGCTCACAGCACTAACACCCCAACAAATCCTGCTTCTCCATTAGTCACAGCTTTGGATTCAGCACAGTGGAAGGAGGTTTCTGTGTCTCCAGCTTCCAGTCTTCTTCCAGCTCAGCTCACAAACACCTCTTTGGCTATTGTTCACCTATCTAGCAGCTAGATGAGGTGGGTGGAGGAAAGGTCTCCCCATTATCCTGGGGGGCACCATCCGTTATTTGGAGGTCTTGCAACCTAGCTCACTCTTTTGGGATGCTGATGAAGACACTTGTCTGACTAATAGAATCCTCTGTTAGAGTCTAACCCTCACTGGGTAAGGTAAAGGGACCCCTGACCATTAGGTCTAGTCGTGGCCGACTCTGGGGCTGCGGCGCTCATCTCACTTTATTGGCCAAGGGAGCCGGCGTACAGCTTCCGGGTCATGTGGCCAGCATGCCTAAGCTGTTTCTGGCGAACCAGAGCAGCACACGGAAATGCCATTTACCTTCTCGCCAGAGCGGTACCTATTTATCTACTTGTACTTTGATGTGCTTTCGAACTGCTAGGTTGGCAGGAGCAGGGACCGAGCAAAGGGAGCTCACCCCATCGCAGGGATTCGAACCGCCAACCTTCTGATCAGCAAGTCCTAGGCTCTGTGGTTTAACCCTCAACACCACCCATGTCCCTAACCCTCACTGGGTACAGGACCCCCAAAACTGGAAGGGACTCAGGGCGCCATCCAGACTGACTCCTCAATTCATAAAATTGGGACTACTTGTGGCATTGGGGAGTCTCCATGTGGGGACACGGTCTGTTGGAGGATTAATGCTGTAAGCCCATCCATTGTACGCTCAGTCAGTCTAGCTTTCAACCTATCTACCCATCTATAGGGTCTGACTGGAAATTGTTTTAACTTTCATATTGCGTTTTTATATTGTTGTAACCTAGCTTGAGCCTTTTGGAGAAGGGCAAGCAATAAAGCCAATAATATAAAATAAGAATAGCAAAAGAAAGTAAATAAAATCTCCAGTGACTTCAATCAAAGGGAATCAGCCCATGATATGTGATGGACCCAATGAACCCAATATTCAGAGATTGGGATGTGCTTAACAGCCTGCTACAAGGCAAGAAATGTTCTTTGTGGATAAGATCTCCCCAACACCCATTGGCTTTCTGTTCACTGCTATGTTTGCCACCGGTGGAGATGGTGCCTCCTTTATGCAGGGCCCCATTCTTGTTTATGATGCCGTCTGCACTATGCACAGGCTCATTACCTGGAGGTGGTCAGTTCTCAGGCAGCAGCAAAGTGTATTATTCTGGTAACTGCAAACAGGATCCTTAATAGCTGTGAGCATAGCTGAAGCTATCTAACCCATTGGTGTTATGTTGAGCTAAAATGCCTCTTGTCCCCCTTGCAGGACTTGAAGCAGATTGGGGAGGTGGCTGTAGTGCAACACTCAGCCCTCTGTCAAGAGCAACAGGAACTTCATGGGAACTGAGGAAGCTGCCATCTACTGAGTTTGGGTCCTTGGGGGTGGATTCTACCCCTTGCACCTTTTTTCACATTACCCAACACACACAGAGAGAACATCAACTTCTTGCCTGATGTCAGGGGCGGAGGAAGGGGGGTGCGGTGGGGGTGGTCCGCACTGGGTGTCTCCATTGAAGGGGTGACAAAATGCCAGGCGGCACTCACTGCAGCGCGCCCGAGCCATGTATCTGTTAGGATATTTCTGTTCCACCTTAAAAAGGGGACAGGCTGTTGTGAGTCACAGCCTACGTATTTCCTGTTCACAGGATGTGTGATGGCCTGGGAATCCGATTCAGAGGCTGAACCGGAGGAATCCCAGCCTGCACAGGAGTCCCTGCCTCCAGGGCCGGCTGAACTGGGGCAGGGCTTTGATTCTGAAGCACCTGCACCTGTCCCGGATCCTCAGGAGCAGGCACCAGGTGAATCCACTCTGGCTCCGGAGGTGGTTGAGGACTCAGTGCCTACAGGTGAGTCTCCCCCTGGGTCCAGTAACCCTTCAGCCTTTCCTGAACTGCAGAGGCGCAGGGCAGAGAGGCGGAGGGAACTGGTTTCTCCCAGGAGGAGTGCTCGCCTTAAGGCCAGAAGAGGCGGGTCACCTCGGGGCTGGGACCACCCCTGGCCTCAGAGAAGATAAAGGCCAGTCAGCCCGGTCCCAGGTTGCGGGAGCAACGTCATTGAAGAGCTGTTTCGGCCAGCACCCAGACCTGTTCCTCCAGAGTTCCCGTCCTTGCTCGGCTCCTTGCTTCGGACCCCGCCTCGGCTGTGGAGAACAGTCTACAGACCTGCAACCCAGGTCCTGGACCTCGCCCCATGGTAATCTCCCCCTGGGACCAGCACAGGATGTTTATTTTTTGTATATGCTTTCGTTTTCTCTCTGTGTCTGAACATCGGAGCAGGCAGTCATGTTTTTTTTCTTTGTTCTGACCAGCGCTGAATAAACTTGTAAATATGCTCTCCTGAGTGCATCTTTCGTTGTGCGAATTCTGCTGATAGAGCGTGCACGAACTCTGGAATGTGGAAAGCTATTTCCGAGGCTTCGTGTCGCTAATTGACTGATACAGTATCTACGGGAGATCGATGGATCGTCCGGCATCAGCATGGGGGCATGATGGACTTTGTCTCCCTGGCAGTATCCCAACAACAGGTTATGGGCCCAGATTCACGGCACTTACAGGAGAGTAAGACTGCAAAAGACTGCTGTGAGGTATGTGTGGGAAAAAGCGAAAGTAAGGCTTTTCTGTTGCCGTGGCACAGAGCCTTTGATGTCCAGCTGGCTTAATTGGCCTGGGAGCCGCGCCAGAGGCTTCGTGATTTATGAGCTGCCGAGATAAGAAGTTTTTGAAGGCATAAAGGCTCAAGGCTCAAGTAAAAGCCTGGAATGGAGCTTTTCCAAGCCTCTGAAGGCACTGAGTGCCCAAAGTTAAATCGGCACAATTATGAGACCTGGGCTGTGTGGTGTGAGAGTTTACTACGACAGTTTGGAGTGTGGCATACTGTGTGTGAAGCCCCTCCAGTTCATCTGACAGATAGATGGAGGGCCCAAGATTCAAGGGTCGTAGACGTAATTGTCTTGTCCGTCTCTCTGGAGGAAATTGGTACGCTAGCTGGCAACACGACTGCACGTCAGATGTGGAATGCTTTGAAAGTAGCTCATCTGTCGGTCATCCCAGCCCAGAGTTTGATTGCATCGGAGGTCCTGGCTGTTTCCCAGAATGCGAGTGAATGCAGGGATGCCGAGGGCACCGGTTGCAAGCTGCAGGGGGAGCTGCCTGTGATGCCATCCCAGGCAGCATTCCAGCCTCCAGGGGGAGCCAAGGAGTCGGCAGCTGAGAGCTCTGTTTCCCATGGGAAACTGCATGTTTCCCATCATGACATTAATACAGCTTTTTTGTACGGGGTTTTGGGGGAGGAGCTGTTTATGCTTCCACCTGATGGAATGCAGATACAGAAGGGAATGGTCTGTAAACTTCGGAAATCCTTATATGGTCTCAAGCAGAGTGCCAGGTGTTGGAACACAAAACTCACTGAGACGTTGCTTTCTCTAGGTTTTCACCAGGGCAAAGCTGATCCATGTGTGTTTGTCAAGGAGGAGGGGCAAAACAAACTGTATTGTTTATGTTTTGTTGATGATCTTCTGATGTTTTGGAAGAATCAGGCTTTGTACCAAAGCACCCTAGCTCAGCTGAAGGAGCACTTTGACATGAAGGATCTTGGTGAGGTATCCAACTATCTTTCTCTGCAGGTGGAGAGGGACCAAGCAGGTAATTTTCTGGTACACCAAACACAGAAAATTGCTGATGTATTAACCAGGTTGAATTTGGTTGATGCAAACCCAGCAGACACACCGATGTTGACAGGTTACCAGGTAGACAGTACTGCTGAAGCGTTTTCTGACACTACACTGTACAGATGCATTCTAGGCAAGCTGAATTTCATTGCTAGATGTTCAAGACCTGACATAGCTGTAAGCACTAACCTGCTTAGCAGACATGCTAACAATCCTACTGTTCAGGATTGGAAAGCTCTGAAGCGCATAGCCCTCTATTTGAAAGGGACTTTGCACTACAGGCTGAGGTTCACCAGTCAGAAGACTGGAGGTCTTGAAATCTTTGCAGATGCTAGTTTTGGAAGTGACACCACGGATGGTACAAGCACTTCTGGAGTATGCTACATGTACAACCACTGTCTGTTTGACTGGCTGTGCAAGAAGCAGACGACAGTTAGCCTAAGTTCCTGTGAAGCAGAACTCAATGCTCTGTCACTTTCACTCATGGATTGTGAATGGTTGATGCAACTGTTTAAGGACATCAGAGTTTCTGTGAAATGTCCTATACAAGTGTATCAAGACAATAGATCCTGTTTGGCTTTGCTGAACTCAGAGAGTTGCAAGCAAAGAACCAAGTACTTGCAGATTAAGCTACATCGTGCAAGAGAGTGTATTCAGAAAGGACTCATTCAGGTGTCCTACATGGCAGGAAATGAAATTCCTGCTGATCTGTTGTCTAGGGTTGTTAACAGAGAACAACTTGAGGTTTATGTACAGAGGTTGCAATTGGGTTGAACCACAGGTACTGCAGGTTACACGGAAAGGGGGAGGAATAATAGAATCATAGAATCATAGAGTTGGAAGAGACCACAAGGGCCATCGAGTCCAACCCCCTGCCAAGCAGGAAACACCATCAGAGCACTCCTGACATATGGTTGTCAAGCCTCTGCTTAAAAACCTCCAAAGAAGGAGACTCCACCACACTCCTTGGCAGCAAATTCCACTGTCGAACAGCTCTTACTGTCAGGAAGTTCTTCCTAATGTTTAGGTGGAATCTTCTTTCTTGTAGTTTGGATCCATTGCTCCGTGTCCGCTTCTCTGGAGCAGCAGAAAACAACCTTTCTCCCTCCTCTATGTGACATCCTTTTATATATTTGAACATGGCTATCATATCACCCCTTAACCTCCTCTTCTCTAGGCTAAACATGCCCAGCTCCCTTAGCCGTTCCTCATAAGGCATCATTTCCAGGCCTTTGACCATTTTGGTTGCCCTCCTCTGGACACGTTCCAGTTTGTCAGTGTCCTTCTTGAACTGTGGTGCCCAGAACTGGACACAGTACTCCAGGTGAGGTCTGACCAGAGCAGAATACAGTGGCACTATTACTTCCCTTGATCTAGATGCTATACTCCTATTGATGAGGCCCAGAATTGCATTGGCTTTTTTAGCTGCCGCGTCACACTGTTGGCTCATGTCAAGTTTGTAGTCAACCAAGACTCCTAGATCCTTTTCACATGTACTGCTCTCAAGCCAGGTGTCACCCATCTTGTATTTGTGCCTCTAATTTTTTTTGCCCAAGTGCAATACTTTACATTTCTCCCTGTTAAAATTCATCTTGTTTGTTTTTGCCCAGTTCTCTAATCTGTCAAGGTCGTTTTGAAGTGTGATCCTGTCCTCTGGGGTGTTAGTCCCAGTTTGGTGTTATCTGCAAATTTGATCAGGATGCCCTTGAGTCCATCATCCAAGTCGTTGATAAAGATGTTGAATAAGACCGGGCCCAAGACAGAACCCTGTGGCACCCCACTAGTCACTCTTCTCCAGGATGAAGAGGAACCATTGATGAGCACCCTTTGGGTTCGGTCAGTCAGCCAGTTACAAATCCACTGAGTGGTAGCATAGTCAAGACCGCATTTTACCAGCTTCTTTACAAGAATATCATGGGGCACCTTGTCAAATGCCTTGCTGAAATCAAGGTAGGCTACATCCACTGCGTTCCCTTCATCTACCAGGCTTGTAATTCTGTCAAAAAACGAGGTCAGGTTAGTCTGACATGACTTATTTTTCAGAAATCCATGCTGACTATTGGTGATCACAGCATTCCTTTCTAGGTGCTCACAGACTGTTTGCTTAATGATCTGCTCCAGAATCTTCCCTGGTATTGATGTCAGACTGACTGGGCGGTAATTATTTGGGTCCTCTCTTTTCCCCTTTTTGAAAATAGGGACAACATTTGCCCTCCTCCAGTCTGCCGGGACTTCGCCTGTTCTCCAGGAATTCTCAAAGATGACTGCCAGTGGTTCTGAGATCACATCTGCCAGTTCTTTTAATACTCTTGGATGCAGTTCATCTGGCCCTGGAGACTTGAATACATCTAAACTAGCCAAGTATTCTTGTACTATCTCCTTAGTTATTCTGGGCTGTGTTTCCTCTGCTGAATCATTTGCTCCAAATTCTTCAGGTCGGGCATTGTTAGGATATTTCCGTTCCACCTTAAAAAGGGGACAGGCTGTTGTGAGTCACAGCCTACGTATTTCCTGTTCACAGGACGTTTCTATTTTGTATATGCTTTCACTTTCTCTCTGTGTCTGAACATCGGAGCAGGCAGTCATGTTTTTTTTCTTTGTTCTGACCAACGCTGAATAAACTTGTAATCTCTCCTGGAAGTGACACGGTGGCTTGGGCACCTGCAGGCTCCGCTCTGCCCCAACGGTCTGCCCGCTGCCTCTCCCTCAGCTGTAGGATGGCTGAGTGGGAGGAGGCAGGCAGACTCCTTGGAGGCCCTGAGGAGCATCCTGCCCTGGCTCACCCCGCCCCACGGGCAGCCGGCCCCGCCCCTGGGCGCAGGGCATACACGCCACCCCAGGCACCTGATCGGCTTGCTCTGCCGCTGCCTGATGTAACTGTGGCATCATGGAATGTATGGGTATGTCCCCTGCCTGAAGCTTTCTGGAGAAAGCTGCTGCCAGACTGGGTAGACAATACTGGGCTAAATGGACCAATGGTCAGACTTTTTATCAAACAGCTTCCTGTGTTCCTACCTGCTTCAGCTCCCAAACCTGGAAGACTCTCTTCTTTATTTTATATTTTTTTCAAATACCAAGGTTTTGGTGTACCATGATTCCTGGTTATGAACACCTTTCCTTTAAGCACATAAGAGCCCTGCTGGGTCAAGAGCAAGATTCAGGTACAGTAACAGGGGCTGCCGTGATGTCTACCTTTTCAGGCTGTACAAAGGTCCTGTCTCATCCTGCCTCCAGGATTATTTAGCTGTGATTCCTGCATTGTAGGTCATGGGACTTTGGATCTGTCCTAACTCTACAATTTTATGTGTGTGTGAGAGAGAGATTTGTTGTGCATGATGGTCTACTGAGGTGGGTGCTGTAACTCTGTTGCTTTTCATCACAGGCTCACTGTCTCTTCCTCCCTCCCTTGGCTCTTGGCGAAAGGGTGGGGGAGGGTGCCCTAATTGGATCAGCTTGCTAATTAACTGCCAGAGAGGATTGATGCGGCTTATAGTCACATAAACATGAAAAATAAACAGAATTGATTTCTGCTGAGGGAAGGTTTGCAAGAAACACCTGTTCCATCGCCCAGGGGTTAATTTCTAAAATGGAAGAGGTTATGGGGGTTCAAACTCACTTGGCAATGGGGGAAGTGACAGGTCACAGAGCTCTAGATGGTGGTATGTGGGACCACAATGTCCATTCTGTGTTTAGCTGATGGTGGGAAAGCAATGCCTCAACAGTGCCAAAAGGGGAGGAGAGGAATCTGCCTGCCTTAGGGTCCACACTCAGTTCTGCTGCTGCCTTGGCAGAGATGTTACGCAGGAGTGATGTGCATCTATCTTTTAAAAAAAGAAAGGAAGGAAGGAAGATGTGGAACCTGGAATGTGGATCTCATTCCATTTCCTAAAACAAGAACTTAACAAGAACATGAGAACCTAAGAAGAGACTGCAGGATCAGGACCTTTTAGTCCAGCGTCCTGTTCTCGCACTGGCCAGCCAGATGCTCCAATGGGAAACCCACAAGCAGGATCTGACCGCAAGAGCCCTCTCCCCTCCTGTAGTTTCCTGCAAGTGGTATTCAGAAGCTTCGTTGCCTCTGACTGGGGAGGCAGAGAAGAGCCATCATAGTCAGTAGCCATCAACAGCCTTCTCCTCCCCCGTGAATTTGTCTAATCCTCTTTTAAAGCCATCCAAGTTGGAGGCCATCACAGCCTCCTGTGGGAGTGAGTTCCATAGTTTAACTACGCACTGCATGGAAAAGTACCAGGTCAGGCCATTGATCCATCTAGTTTTGCACTGTCAGCACTGACTGTTAGCTGCTCTCCAGGGTTTCAGGCAGAAGGCTCCCCTACCTGGGGATGGGGCAGGTGCTCTGCCCCTGAGCTATGGCCCATCCCCTGAGAGCAGGATGAGGTCACACATGCAGTCCAGCACACTCTCTGGCAGATTTGCTTGTGCATATCAAGTCAGGATTTGGGCATGGCTATAGCAGAGTTTCCCTTTCCAGTATTTCCCTGAGAAGGAAAGAATGGAAAAGGAGACCCCTGCTGGCATGCCCTCTCCTGCGGCTAGCCTTCAGCAGACATCCGCACAGCTGCCAAGAATTTCAGGAAGTTGTCCTTGCTGTGCAGGTCTTTCCTCTCCACCCTCCTTGTGTGCCCTCGATCTCCTTTGGTGGGCATTTCCTTCTCCAAGTAAGCACTAAGGGAACCAACCCAGAGGTACCAGGATGGCCTCTTTGACCATCAACAACAGAGGATCTGCTATGGCCCACTTTCCTCAAGCTCCAGATGTTTTGGACAACAACTCTTGTTAACCTTAGCCATTGGCTGCAGGATGGGTGCTGTGCCCCAAACATCTGGAAGGCACCCCAGGTTGGGCAAAGCTGTGCAGGAGAGGTTCTCCATTCACAGCTCTTCAGAAGAGCTCCCTGGGCTGCTTCTCACTGTCAGTTGCTAATTATTTTTGAGATTATCATAGGATCATACATAGAATTGCGGAGTTGGAAGGGACCCCAAGGGTCATCTAGTCCCACCCCCTGTAATGCAGGAATCACAGCTAAGTAATCCTTAGCTGATGTCCAATCAACCTCCACTTAGAAACCTCCATGGGAGGTAGTCCATTCCATTTATGATTAGGATTTTTGCTATCATTTGTTATAATGAAGCTGTTAATTGATTCCCCCCTCCATATATAATGGATAATAATTGTTGGTGCACTTATATTTTGGGTGGCTAGTTATGAACCAGCCTGAGCATCGTATGTTCAGGGGAACATGTGACACCCCAGTAAAGCAACAGTCCTGATGATAACCACGTGGCTTCCTTGAGTGAAGTGCTCAGCCTCACCTGCTCTTCCTTCTCTTCACCTACTTTCTCTCCAGGGGAACAAAGAAGTGGGCATGTGCCCCACCCACTTGAGAGCAAATCCTGCCTGAGCCTGTGCTGTGTACTGCCCTTCAGCCTGGGCGTGGGCTCCCTGGTGCCAGGTAGGCTGCAATAGAGTCCATGGAGAGGGCATCTTTTATTTCCTGAGCTGTCAGAACAGCAGGAAGCCTGGCCTGGCAAAGAGAGAAAGAGAGAGAGAGAGAGAGACACACATGCTGATGGTTCTGCCTTCACAACCCTAAGCCCCAGGGCTGCTGTTGCTCTGCCTCTTGAATGTCAGCCCCCGCTCCCCCTGACTTCCTATTAAGGCAGCTTAATCTCTCCTCACTGGGCAATCTGGATTCAGCACTTTGAACTTGGTGTACCCATTCATCATGGCCCTGAAAGGCCTACCTTGTCATCCTGTCGGTGGGCATTTCCATCACATCTCTAGAGCAGATTGTAGCCAAGCCTCCTCCTCCCCTGTCCAAGAACAGCCAGCAGCCTGCCTTGGCTGAATACCAAAGTGACAGAGTAGCAGCCAGCCCCATTGCCCAGGAATGCACAAACACTCAGGAGGAGGAGGGGTTGTTCTCCCAGCAGCCAGAAGGCAGAGGGACAAGTCAGTGCACACCACTTGGGTAGGAACCAACCGGAGGAGACCCTTGACCACTTCAGAGTCCCAGGAGTTTGGTAAGGGCAGCTCCACCAACAGAGACATGGAGGCAGCAGACCAGGAGCCCCTGGCTTTACGGGTGGAAAGACCCTGGTCAGCTTCTCAGGGTCCCCTCTGGGGTAGAATCCCAGCCACTTCCTGTGCCACTTTGCCAACTAAGGCAAACATTTAAAGCCCATTCAGCCCCTCAACCCACCTACCCAATGTTTGAGGAGTTATTAATCTTTGTAGGGGTGCTAACTTGAATGAAATATTGGGAGCTCCAGGTAAGCCCCGCCCTGCATAATTGGCCACAAGACACTGCACATGCACACCATTTGAATGGCAATGTCCATCAACTTTGGGGCCCCCTCAGATATTTTATTGGGGAGGGGCAAAGGAACTTTGGCCCCTTGGAGTTGGCTCCTATGAACATTTGCAATAGTAGAAACTACCTTGGACTGATTCAGACCATCAGGGTCCATTGAGCTCAATATTGTCTACACTGACCGGCAGCAATGGCTCTCCAGGGTTTGAGGCAGGGGACATTCATGGCCCTGCCATTGGGGATTGAGCCTGAGACCTTCTGACTTCAAAGCAGATGCTCTATATACCATTCACCTCATGGGAAAGCCTTGGGGATAGGCTAGAGTCCCCTTGACCAAAATGCTCCAAACTTCCTAATGTAACATCAGACCCAGTTTTCTTTTGGGGTGGAAGACAGCAAGGAGGAGGAGGAGGAGGGAAAGGAGGACGAGGAGATGCCACTTAGCTAAATTCCTAAGTGCCGGAGAGAATAATTGCGGTTCCGTGTATAAATCAATAGCTAATTTGAGAAAACAATGGGCAATGTAGGGTAATGTAGTGCCTCAGCAAAATCCTATAGGAATCACCCACTGATGGACTCTTGGCTTGGCGGGTGTGAAATAAAGATGGCATCATTAATTGGGATTCATGATAGGGTGTTTCTGTACTGAGCAGCCTGATCCTATACCCATGGACCTCAAGGGGGATGCTCCCGTGGTGTTGGGGTGGGGCACAGGATGATGGCAACTTGCTCCTTGCATTTCTGTTGCCTTGGGAACCTCCATGTTGCAGCTGACCCCAGAGTTGTGTTATTGCCTGGCCTATCCAGGTAGGGCTGGGAATGTTCCCTGCTTGAAACCCTGTAGAGCTGTTGCTGCCACTCTGTGTAGGAGGTAATCCAGAGGTCAGTGATCCAATGGTCTGCTTCCCAGCACGAGTCAGCTTCTAGTGTTCCACTGTCCCCCTCACCCCAGTCCCCCATGACCTGCTGTCTCATTCTGCTTAATGTTTAAAAGTCTTACTTCTTCACACAGCACATAGTTAAACTGTGGAACTCACTGCTGCAGGAGGCAACTTGGATGGCTTTAAAAAAGCATTGGAGAAACTCATGGAGGAGAGGGCTACCAGTGGCTACCAACCACAAGGGTTATGCTCTGCCTCCACATCCCAAATACTGCAACTGTTCTTCATAAGGGAGTTGCCCTATTCCCTTGGTCATTTTGGCTGCCCTTTTCTTGAACCTTTTCCAATTCTACTCTATTGTGTTTGAGGTGAGGTGACCATAGAATAGATTTGGCATTATGATCCAGGCAGTTTTATTTTCACTTCCTAATGAACCCTAGCCTGGAATTTGCCTTTTTCAAAGCCACTCGCCCTTAGTTCAACCTCTTTCTTGAACTATCCACTAGACACCAAGGTCTTGTTCCTGGACAGTCACCACCAGTTCAGACCTCTGTAGCATACAGTATATGTGAAATTAAACGTTGTTTGCCCTGACGTGCTTTGCTTTACACTTGATTACACTCAGTTGCATTTACCATCCGTTCACTCAGTTTGCAGTGGTCCTTTTGGAGCTCTTCTCTTTCTGTTTTTAGGACGCCGAGGCTGGATAGCTCTGTTGGTAAATCATGAGACTCTTAATCCAGGGTCGTGGGTTCGAATCCCACATTGGGTGAAAGACTCCTGAATTGCTGGGGGTTGGACTAGATGACCCTTCCAACTCTGCAGTTCTGCAATTCTAAGATCAGCAAACTTGGCCACTTCGCTGCTCATATTAGGAGTGTAGAGACAGTTCTTAATCCGAAGCATAGCATGGAATGGTGGTGGAGGGGCTGCGGCTGATAGGGTCAGCCGGAGAGATACTAATTGTGTAATTGAGCACACAACTATCTAAAACAGGTGGGTCTCTGTCCATAAGACTGTTAAGTTCCCACCCTGGGATTCATTTCCCTGCTCAGGGATTGATTTTAATGAAGAGCAGGTTATAAATCACCTGTGTAAAGCAAGCAAATGAAGTCCAGGGTCTTAAACTGCCTGCTTGGAGCTGCACCAGTCAGCGTGTAGAGGGAGGGGCAGCCTGAGGCTGGCTCTGGATTTCTGTGCTCTCTTGCCTCCCCCTCTCCCACAGCAACAGCACTTTTGACTCAAGAATCTTTCCTGAGCTGCCTCCTCCACGTAAAAAAAAACCCTCCCCATGCCTTTGCAAGATGGCTCTAATTTAACCATTTCTGCAACGGAAAGTGGCAACGGCTCCTTGGTGATTTAGATGCTGGTGGCAAATTGCCACCTTTGACAGGAGCTGCTGAGATTTCCTGCAGAAATCGATGGGTGATTCAAGGAGTCTGCTGTTCAGCAAGGCAAATCAGCTGCCAACAGGTGGCTTTATTGGCTCCCAGTGAAAGGTGGGACTCATTATGCTGCAGGCCGGGGTGGGGGTAGGGGGGGTGGGTTGCCATAGGAGGTGCCTGCGCTGGGGGATGCATCAAAGCTGCCCTCTGCTCCGTTGACAAGGCAGCAGTCTCTGCAAAAGGAGCCTTTAATCCTGGCAAGTCTGCCAAGGCATCTTGGGGGTGGCTGAGGGGCAGTGGTGGGGCACTCAGCCGACCTCCCCCCCCCCATAGGTTGCCTCCCTAGAGCAATCCTGCAGGTGCCTGAGCCCTGCCTCCTGAGCATATTATCTGTGCCCTCCTGCCATGGACATCTGCCAGGGCTTCCCTCAAGGAGGATGAGGGAAGATTTAGGAACAGGCAGATGGGAGCACGATCAGACTGCTTTAAAATGTCAAAAGATGATTAAAAAGCCAAGGCAATATGGAAGTGAGAGGCAGCATTGGGGCTAAGAGGGTGGATAAGGCTGCGAAAGTGTCGTTTTGGCAAGAGGGGGCACCCAGATTGTGTGGCCCTAATTCTCAAGCCAAAACAACCCTGAAGGTGGCTTGGTACCCAGGGTGCAGATCCCAGGTGCCAAACAGCTGCTAGTGATGTGTCTCAGAACATGTTCTGGCTTTAATAAAATCATCTTAGAGAGAGAGAGAGAGAGAGAGACACACAGAGAGAGAGAGAGAGCACGTTCCACGAACATTGGCCAGTTTACAAGAGGACTTCATTGCTAGTGTGGCTAATAGCCCACTATGGCTTGTAGTTAATGTGAGTCCTCCTCAGAGTGGACCCATTGGAATGGATGCCTGGGTTTTAGTGGGACAGCTTCCAGGGGCCATGCCAAGCCTAGCCCTCCAGAGACTGGAGGGTGATCAGAGAGCAGAACATCTTGGGTGGGCAACAGACCACCCAAGTAGTAGCTGTGCTTGTTGATAATATCATTTACAGCCCCCATTTTCCTCCAAGGAGCTCAAGGTGGCACCCCTTGTTCTTCTGCTCTATATTTTATCCTCACAACAACCCTGTGAGGTAGGTTAGGCTGAGAGACTGGTGCAAGGTCACCCAGTAAGCTTCATGCTGGAGTGGGAATTTGAACCTTGGTCTCCCAGGTCCCAGCCCAGGACTCTCCCACTGGTTCCTGCCCATTTCGCCTCACAAGGCCCAGGGGAGATGTGACTTTGGGGTATAGCCTTTTCTGTGTGCCATAGTGAAGAACCTTCCCCCTTTGCATTTCCTAGTTGGGTCTCTTGAGGGGTTGGGTGACTCTGACAGCCAAAGCTGCCCTGCGCCCTGCTGCCACCCACCCCACACAGGACAGACTTGTGGGACATTAAACCATGTTGGCACTTCTGCTCATCTCCTGCTTGGCACCTTACAGGGCAACGGAGACACCACAACTCCAGGGGGAGCCCCTCTCCCCCAAGCTTACTTGGGCAAGGCTATTTCATTGCAAATCTAGTTGCTCTTGCATTTCACCGGGGCACTTTGAGACTGAAATCCAAGATCAGTTGACATGCGTGTGTTTGACCTTCAAGTCTAACATTTTATTTCACCAAATGCAGAAAAAGCACACCAGGTTGTGGGGGCTGGAGTTACCACCTTGAGCCTCAGCTCAGTTTGTACTGCCTAGCTGCGGCCAAGAGTTGGGGGTCTCACTCTCTTTAGGAGAGCCAACTCCAGCCAGGGCATTTCAGGAACCAGACTTCCACCAGCTCCCCGACTCCAGTGTGTCTCCCCCATATTTGGGACAATTTCAAAACCCTGAGCAGAACCAAAGCCTCTTCCTTCTCTCCCCTCCACCCCAAATTACATTTGAGCCATTGGTTTGTCCCCCACATGGTTGCAAACGGAGAAGCCCCTATTAAAGCTGAGAACTAATTTGGGAGCAGAGGAGGTGAGGCTCCTCCTTCCGAGGCAATTCAGAGCAGCACTTGACATTCAATTAGGACTGCGGGTTCCCATAAAACAGCCTATTAAGCATGCCCATAAATCCCCACTGGCTGTGCACCAAGCCGCGTGGCCTGCCTTGTCCCTGGCACAAGGAGGAGGAGGAGGAGGCGGAGGAGGTAGGAGCAGCAGCTCCAGCAGCAACACTTTGGCACAAATGCAGCCATCACCTCTCCTTGTCACCTATTTCTTGCTCCAGGAAGGGGAACTGCTGCTGCTGCCACCATTGCCGCTCTGCTTTCTGCCTGCATCTGAGAAAACCCCGAGATCCTTAGTGGCTCTTCCAGGCTGGGCTTGGAGAGACCCCGCTGCCTGGAACCCTTGAGAGCCGCTGCCAGTCAGTGTAGACAGTACTGAGCTAAATGGACCAGTAGGGGCGATTCAGTATAAGACAGCTGCCTATGCTGCTACGTACTTCCTCACCTCCTCTGCCATGATCAGGTTATTCTGCTTCCCTGCAGGGCTGATAGGAGGGTGAGAGCAACGTTCAAGGGGAAAGTTCTCATTCTTTTTAAAAAACCACACACAGAGAAAGATCAAAGAGGGGAATGAAAGGGATACTTTGCTCCCACATTATAAAGGAGCCTGATTTGACAGTTGCTTCAGGTGAACCAAAAGTCAGCCGGGTCTTGCTTCCCTCCAGCAGGAGGTCGTAGAGAGGCCAAGCCAGTGGGTTAAAATGGGGTGGGTAGGTGGAGAGAACCCGGATCAACCCACTAACCAGCCACAAAGGTCACTGGGTGACCCAAGGCCGGTTGCTCTCTCTGGCTGCGTCCACACCATACATTTCATGCAGCTTAAGGGACACGGGTGGCTCTGTGGGTTAAACCACAGAGCCTAGGACTTGCCGATCAGAAGGTTGGGGGTTCGAATCCCCGCGACGGGGTGAGCTCCCATTGCTCGGTCCCTGCTCCTGCCAACCTAGCAGTTCGAAAGCACATCAAAGTGCAAGTAGATAAATAGGTACCACTGCATCGGGAAGGTAAACGGCGTTTCCATGTGCTGCTCTGGTTCACCAGAAGTGGCTTATTCATGCTGGCCACATGACCCGGAAGCTGTACGCCAGCTCCCTCGGCCAATAAAGCGAGATGAGTGCTGCAACCCCAGAGTCGGCCACGACTGGACCAAATGGTTAGGGGTCGCTTTACCTTTAAGGGCGCTGAGATTTGTAGTTCTGTGGTGCCAAACTGCACTTCCTGGGATTCTGGAGGGGTGTGTGCATTCTATGGGCTCCAAATGCCAGGTGTGGGCGTAGCTGATATCTTGAAGCCAAAGCATCTACACTGGTCAAAGGGCATCTTCACTGACTAGCCCTCACAGGGGCATGGTGAAAGGGTGGTCATGAGGGAGACTGGCACTCAGGGTGTCCTGCTCACAAGTATCACCAGGGCCTGCTCATCCTCTGTGCCTGGGGTCAGGGCACCCACAATGTCCACCCCCTGTGGCCTCTGGGGTGCTTCTGAATGCAGAGCTTTGGTAGAAGGCGAAACAGAGAGCCTTTCCCAGCTGGGACTGGTGAAGCAGCCCCTCCACACCCTTTGCCCTGGAGGGAAGAGCAGCACTAAGGAGGCTCACCTAAGAAAAGGACCCGGTCAGCTGCCTCCCTTCCCCCCGCCCAGCGTCACTGAGAAAAATCTCTCTCTGATGGATGTTTGCATTATTTTATTTCACAGGAGGAGGGGACAAGGAGGGTGGGGCGGGTCACATCCTGAACAGGGAGAAGGGGCTGTGCCTGAAGTACCCGTAACAGCAGAAATCTGTGCTTTATTCACAGGACAGAAATGTCGTAACAGGACGGTGCGTGGGGGGCGGGGAGAGACACAGGGCTCACGCAAAAGCCCCCCAAAGAGAAGGAGCAGAGGGGCCCAGTCCTTTGGCATGAGGCTGACACCCCCTGAGCAGGTGTGGGACCCCTTTCACTTTTTCAGCAGGTGGAAGGGTAGGTACCCCCACCATGGCTCCCCCAGATCTCACATTCTGGCTCCTTTTCCTGAGGGCTGCTCTGAAGGGTCTTAAACCAGAAACCCTGGATATCTCAGGTGCCAAGTAGTGCCTAGGCAGTGATATTGATTTATAGACTATATTTATGTATATATAT
This sequence comes from Podarcis pityusensis, assembly GCF_964106645.2. Lineage (NCBI taxonomy): Eukaryota > Metazoa > Chordata > Lepidosauria > Squamata > Lacertidae > Podarcis > Podarcis pityusensis. Next base: position 25,156,233 of record NC_138039.1, read on the forward strand.
AATATATATATGCATGTATTATCATTATTAAAAAATAAAATCCATCCTTGGGCATCACACACCCTCATTGCACCAAAGAAAGGGACCTTCTGGAGCTCCCCCAGCCCAGCTGCCCATGTGCAAAAATGCAACCAGGGGAGGAGGCACTGGCAGTGTGTGGCCACAAACCAGTGAAGTCAGGGTGGTGGTGGTGACAGGCACCCCTTGGCACTTCAGGATGTTTGCTCCTGCCAACCATTTGCCATGGGCCAAGAGGAAGGCCAAGGCAGCCCAGTGGAGGGGGTGGAGGGAGAAGGGCTCAGGGGTTGGAGCACCTGCCTTGCAAGCAGAAGGTTCTTGGTTGGATGCCCGATGGCGCCTCTCCAGAAAGGGCTAGGAGGGACTCCTGCCTGCAAACCCTGGAGAGCCATTGCTGCCAGTCAGTGTAGACAATGCTGAGCTAGATGGACACTGACTCAGCAGAAGGCAGCTTCCTACGTTCATTCAGAATAATCAGGGCTGGGGTCTTTATTCCTAAGGGGAAGGACCGTAGTTCAGTGACAGAGCAACCTGCGTTGCATGCGGAAGGTCCCAGGTTCAATCCTCTCCTATAGCATCTCAGGAAGGGTTAGGAATGTCCCCTTCCTGAATCCCTGTGGAGCCACTACTGCCAGTCAGTGCAGACAATACTGAGCTAGATGGAGCAATGGTCTGACTCAGTCAAAGGCAGCTTCCTATGTTTGTATGAAACTCCCCTCTCCCCCCAAAAATCACAGCTGCTCTCTGTCCAAGTGCTTATTCCCATCGGAAGTCCTGGCCCACCGTCTCATAGAACTTGACGTTGTAGGGGTGGTAGAAGTCCTGCAGCTGCTCAATGACCTCGGGGTCGATCTGGACATGAGTCCTGCCCTTGGACTTGCCCAGGCAGCGCGGCAACGTGCCTCCGGGGGTGGCCTTCTTCAAGCAGGGGAAGCCCTTGGTCTTGTTGAAGTAGAAGTGCTTCTCGCTGATGAGCCTCTGGATGCCCAGGAAGTCCTGGATCTTGCCCATCTCCCCCGCCGGGTCGGTGATGAGCCGCTCGCCACTGACAAAGTGCATCTGGGAGAGCGGGAAGTACTGGAGCCAGCTCTCCAGGTGCAGGGCGTAGAGGCCAATGCGGATGGCGCTCCAGGAAGTGTCCACCAGGCCCAGGCTGCGGTTGCGGAAGGAGAGGCCCTCAAAGGTGGGGATGTCAGGCTTCTTGGAGAGTGTCTGGGTGTAGTCGGAGATGGCCCGGGTCACCGGGTTGCGCACCACCACAATCAGCTTGGTCTCCCGAGACATGTTGAAGATCCGCCGGGGGGCTTCCCGTGTGACAAAGTAGCTGGGCGTCTTCTCCATGGTGATCTGGGTCTCCAGGGTGCGGGGCATCAGGCGCCTGCAAGAGAGGAAGGCAGCGCAGGCAGAGGTCAGTTGCAAAGCAAATAAAAAGAGAGGACTTCTTCGCACACGGCTCCCTCCCACAGGAGGGCTATCACTGCAGGGGTGTGTGTGAAGTAGATGGCCCTTGGGGACTGTCAGGAGTGAGGAGGAATGATGGGAGCTGCATCCCTTCTCCTGAACCTTCCCAAGAACAGGAGGACAGTATAGATTCAGAACAGTGGTTTGCAGAAGGGCATAGTTCAGAGGCTGCAGAGGGGAGAAGCTGGGAAATATTGGAAGAGGAACAGCAGGAAGAAGAAGAAGCACCAGGGAGAGACAGCTGACGGACTCAGTGTCTCTAGGAAGCATTCCTGACCTCTCCACCCCCCCCCAGGACCAGGCGTGCATTGAGAGTAGTAGAACAGAAAGCTCAGAGGCAGAAAGCTCAGATAAGCCAGAGCAGGGATGACGTAGGATGAGACAGAGAGGGTTGGCCTTTACTCGGAGAAATGCCATTATTTAACAGAGACTTCATTTCTTTGTCTGTCTCTCTGAATGCTGAATAAATTATGTTCTAAGAACTCCCTTGTTTGCAAATCTGCTTTTTGGTTGCCACTGAGGGAGGGATCGGATTCCCTGAAACCTGACAGGGACCCTTCCAACTCTACTTTTCTATTTTTCTATAATATGATGGCTGCTAGCCAAGGTGACTATGGCTTCCCTCCAGTATTGGAAGCCACAATGCTTCTGAATGCCAGTTGCTGCAAACCACAGGAGAAGAGACTGTTCTTGTGCTCTGGTCCTGCTTGCTGGTTTCCCATTGGGGAATCTGATTGGCCATGTGAGAAGAAAATGATGGATTAGATGCGCCATTGGTCTCTGCCAGCAACCCTTGAACCAGCAACCATCTCTGCATGGTCAGGAGGTGACTGGTAGCCCTTCTTTGCCACAAAATGTCCAGAAACACCCATTTGGACCTGCTGAGGACATCTCCCAGCCCCCCCCCCCCCCGTTTAACTTTTAACTTTTTAAATTTTAAAAAAATAGTTTTTATTTTATTTTATAAGTATATAATTATAACAAAACTACCATTCACATTTACAGATTCCTCCAAATCGCTAGACTTCCCACCTGCCCTCCATGGGTCCTTATATTAAACCTGTTCTATAACATCATTGTCTCCATAGTACTTGCTGTGGACATCTTTTTAAAAAGCCACAACAAGTGTGACTCCCTGAGGATGGAAAGGATTCCCTTGCCCCATATTCAAGTTATCCAAGGCAGTGATTATTTCATCATCATAGCCAGAAAATCTCTATAATATCTATCACTTAAAGAAATTTTAAAAAAATATTCTTTGTATATCTCTTTTTAAATTCCAATAAAATTTATTCAAGAAAAGAAATCAATCCTTCTTTTACTTGCATATGGGAATGTTGTTTTTAATTAAGGACCAGATGAAGTGTATTCTAATAGTGGAAGTCCTGGATTAGTGGGAAAGGGTCAGCCACTATAGGCTGGTGGAGTGGAGCCCTTATTTTTGCAGTGCAGTCAGGCCTTCATTTGGGGGCCTGTCCAGACATGCATTTATGCTTTTGTTGACGGCTACAATGATTTTCATGTGTCAAACAGCAGCAGAGCAGTCTGCACTAAGATAGCATTGTTTCTCGATAAGTATCTAATACAGAAGAGAACAGTCAGCATTGCCATGTTTGTCAAATCGAGAGGATTTAAGGCATAATAAACATTAACTGATGGTAATTCCCCAGATACTTGGATACTAATGGTTTCCCTATTTTTCTCTTGAACTGTCAGTCTTATAAGAATGGAAAAATGAAACAATGCCCTACTGCAAAGGCGCCCTCCCCTTACTAGTCCTCGCATGCTGTGCCTGCGGTGAATTTTCATGACGACTTCTGAAAAATAAATTTGTAAACTCCTTCAGAAATGTGGAGAACTTGAATTAAGATTGGACAAGTGAGAAACAAAGGAGCCAAAATCAAGTGCATTTCAGCCTGTGGGGCTTCTCTCCCCTCCAGGGAGACTTTCACAGCCTGCAAGATGCATGGTTGCTGGGAAGACACACCTTTCCCTTTCTCCAGCTGAAACCGTTGCTTATTATCTCCTCTTCCGCCTGCAACTCCCCTCCCTTCTTGCCACCTTGGCACTCCTCTGTTGCTCAGGGGCTGCAAACGCCACCATTCCATTCTGCAGATTTTGAGAGCTCTTGGCTCTGCTCCTCTAATTTATTAATGCAGTTTATTCTGCACTTTTTGTAATTGATTAGGACCTGTAATTTTTGTTTTTTAAATACATGGACCCAATTCCTCACGGAATAGAGCTTTATTAAGCCCAGAGGTGGCCCGTTAATGAAACAGCCGTTTTATGAATCTCCCACCAACGCTGAGCTGCTTATAAAGCTGTCTGGCGCTGATGGATGACCCAAACCTGTTTTTGTGATCTAAACCCAGCAGTGGGAGCAGGGGCTCCCTGACACTGAATTAGCATCTTGCTGACAGCCTTTAAACAATAGGACTCATAATCTGGATTTATGAGGCTCAGAGCAAAGCAAAGGGCCAATTAAACCTACATGCCACTCAGGTACTTGACTAGGGTGGTGGCAGCAGTAAGATGTGCCTCCTGATCTCCAGCATGCCCTGTTGGCGCAGCTGGAGGGGAATACCATGTCTTCTCTAGAAACCTCCTGGCGCAGGGAAGACTAACACCAGCTCTATGCTCTATGCCACTTCATTTCCAGGCTCAACTCAAGAGACTCATGTTAGTCTTTAAAGCCCTAAACAACTTAGGCCCCAAATACCTGAGAGCAGGGGTGCCAACTTGAATAAAATATTGGGGGAGCCATGTAAGTGTCACCCCACATAATTGATCACAAGATCTGGCACGCACACCATTTGAATGGAAATGCCCATGAATTTTGTGGGGGGCAACCTCCGCAAATATTTTAAGGGGGGGGGGACCTCAGTCCCTGGGAGTTGGCTCCTAAGCCTGTGAAGTCAATTTCCTCCGTACAGACCCAGGTGTTAAGATCAGCAGAGGGGCCCCTCTGGTAGTTCCACCAACCTTGGAAGCTTGGTGGTGGCTGCCTGGGTGAGGACATCTCTGTGGCAGCCCATAAGTGGTGAAATTCCCTCTCTACAGAGCTGCCCCATATACCAGAGAGGCTGCCTTCTCCCCTACAGACTTCCCCCACCTGCCTGGGTTCATGCTCCTTGTGTGAGTAAGTGGGACTTGAGAGAGAAAAAGCTGGCTCCGCAAGGACAGAAGACTAGATGCCCTCTCTGCTCCCCTTTGTAAATTGAGTGTGATTTGCTCAGTCACCTTAGGCAGGGCTGCAGCAGCGCAAAGCTTCTCTCAGGAGGAGAGTTAATTCTCCCTATGGGCTGTGACAGGATGGATCAGGCACTGGAGAACCCTTTGCCTGTGCAAGACTCCCCCCATGGGGGTGGGCCTTTGACTCACGTTCAGAAACGCTCTCCCTCCCAGAGGCAGGCTGATTTGAAAAGTGCATCTGAGTGGCTTCTGCGCACATGCTCTCTGCCCCACCCAAGGCACTGCCAGAATTCCTGCCCACCCCCCTCCCCCTATTCATTCTCCCAAGCCGATGCTTGTTCCATTTGCAACACAGAAGAGTAAATATATTTGTTTGTGTCATTGTCGTCCCCATTGTGCGCGGAAGACTGAGCAGGCAGGGACCCAAGTCTCTCCTTGCAGAGCGTGCCAGCTGACTTCAGGATAATCCTGGGTCTTAGTCACTTGTCAGCAGGAAAATGAAGTGCTTAGCTTGGCAAGGTTCCCAAACGGCAAACAGCAAAAACTCCACTCTCTCCCATCCTTCAGCGCCAGAGTTGCCAAACTCAGAATGCAGGAGTTCTCACAGGAGAGATAAACAGATCCCTTGATGGCCTCAGGGCCAATTCCCCGTGATTTAGCTGGCAAGGAAGTGCCTGGCTAGTTAAGGCAGGTGGCACAACTTGCCATGCCCATGAGGTCCCAGGAAGATGACAATGGCTTTGGCCCTGGCTGACCAGCAAAGAGGGACCCCACCCACTTGCATTTAAAGGCCAGCCCACATAATTCACACTTTCTGAAGCAATATGCGAGCCAAAACACAAAACCATCCTTTGAAAGTAAAACCCCTCTGAATTTTGCATGCCGTTCCCCAGTGGAATAACATGTACAAAAATGCACTTATTTAGTGAAAATGGCACACGACGATGCCCAGTAAGGGGAAACTGCTTTGCAAAAATGTGCATATCGGGAGAATTTTGCACTAAAATGGCTGGTGAATTTTCATGAGAATCCATGGAATCATAGAATGGTAGACTTGGAGGGGACCCAAGCAACCATCTAGTCCAACCCCCTGCAATGCAAGACTCATAGCTAACAAACTCACAAACTGATGTGGAAATATGCAGAACTGAATTTAAGATTTAGACAAGAAATAAGGAAGAGAGAAACTGAAACTGACAGACATACACAGCCCTAGTTTCATCACATTTGTTAAGAATGCCCATAAATGTTTCTTTTTAATTTTTGTTTTTCTTCGCAGAATTGCAGCACAGCCAACCAGCATGGCTATGCCAATGAGGCTTGGTCCCAGAATGGCAGAATGCTGCCTGCCTCTCACTGGAGACAGCAAGCAGGGCTAGTCAGCCAAGCAAATGTGGAGAAATACGGTAAAAAGCCAATGCTGGGGGGGGGGGGGAGAGAAGGGACATTATACCTTAACCCCAACCTGTGAGTAGACATAAGTCAGTGACTCCTCCCTTCTTTTCCAATAGTCCCATAAGCTCATAAGTGTATTTTTTCCTGCAAGAAATACGTGTGCAGGTTCGTCGCAAGAAATGGTGCTCTGGTTAGCCCAAAACAATAAAAGTGTCTCTGAGAAACAAAAATTATAATTTTTTTTCTTTTTTGTAAAATCAAAGCATTACAGGAATTACAGACCACAACAACGAATGGCACGCCTAAAACCACACATTGGCTTGCAAAAGGGCTTTTCTTTTGAGTAGCAAAGGGAAGTGGCGTCCCGAGCCACAGAAAAAGGCAAATGCCAGGCAAAAGCTTTGCAGACTGCTAGCAGTGGGGCAGAAGGTGGGACATGCCCTGGCAATTCAGCAGGCATTAAAAGCACCCAGAAAACCTTCCCTCTTTGTGGGCAGTGGAGATGCAGCACATCCTCTGCCCTTCAGGCAAACTCAGATGTTCCAATAATTATTCTTTAATTAAAAGCTCATTTAGAAGAAATGTTACGTGCCCAGGGAGAGAGTACTGGCTGGCGTGATCACTCAGGAGCAAGTCAGGTGGTGCATAAGACTGCAAGAGTTCAAGTTCTGCAGATGTTGTTAATATCAGCTGCTGTTTAGAGCACTGTCTGTTAGGCAAACAGGTAGGGGGACAGCCAGATCCCAAAGAGAGAAGGATGGAAGAGGAGGGCAGGGTAGTCACCAGAGGGCTGGCAAGGAGCACCAGCTGTTTGCTGCACAGAAGCAGCTCCAGAGAAGAGATATCAGGCTGCAGCAAGGTTTGGGGGAGAGAACCTTCCTCTCAAGCCCTTGCATGCTCTCAGTCTGAGACCACAACCAATTCAAGGAGCCAACATGCAGAGAGATGAACCAGCCAGCAGGAGACAGCATTGAATGTCCGTCCATAAAGAGCAGCACACAGAACAGGGCTGGCTGGCTTGCCAGAAGGTCAAGCCACCCAGGGGTGGGGAGATGGCTCACCTCCTTGCTGCTCAGCATCCCATTGACACCCCCTCTGCCCTTCTCTCAAGGTGTTGGCATCCATGCCAAGGCTGCATTCCAGGGCGTCTTGGCAAAGGAACTCGAGCCCATCCTATTATACACAGGAGGACAAGACCTGCCATGCCCAGAGCAGGTTAGGCGCTCCATTTTGCAAGAGCCAAATCAGTCCAGCACACTCTGCTTTCTTTTACAGTTCTGGCATGTGTTGGAAATTGAAGGAATATCATGAACCTTGAAAAGTCTCATTTAGCTGTTCTGCCTGGGCACCTTATGTTGTTTTGTGAGTTGGTAGAGATGGATTGGAGCACGAAGCAGGCCCCCCAGAGGACACATAAGCAGAGCCTCATCCCCCACCATTAGCTGGCCATGCACATGTTGAAGTCTTCTTCTTCTTCATTTTACTCAAATATATATTTATTGATTTGTATATTTATTCATGGCTTCCTACAATTCAAGTGTAGATTATCAGCAAATAAACCTGCCCACACAATGCAGTCATTCAGTGCGAAGGAAGGCAGAATTCGCGACAACCTAACTTGAAATAATTTGCGGTGAGTGTTTGACGCAAGGTTGTCCATGTAAAATCATACAGCTGGAAGGGAACCCAAAGGTCATCGAGACTGACCCCTTGCCAGTGCAGGAAGCCCACTGTAACAGAATCCATTTCAGGCAAAGGGCTGTAACTCAGTGAGCCCGGGGGGGGGGGGGCGGGGGTTTCAATCCCTGATGGCATCTCCAAATTGGGCAGGGAAAGACACCCTGCTTGAAACCTGCAGTGTTGCTGCCAGTCAGTGCAGACACTGCTGGGGTACAAAGGCCAGTGGTCTGACTCAGTGTAATGTAGCTTCCAAATAGAAGTTTTTAGGCAGAGGCTGGTGACAACCTAATGAAGGGCAGCCCACACCCTTCTGAGGCAGCTGCAGTTTAGTTCTCCTGTCATACTGTTTATACTGCCTTCACATTCTAAATATGGTCTAAATATTTTTTTAATTACCATTTGTACCTCTTGGTTCGGGTCCTACAGACATTTGAAGATGGCTAGTGCCTTGATGCCTTGTGAGAAGGCAGTATGCAAGTACTTTTATAAATACAATTAAAACATCAATAACAATATTGCCTGTTAATTGTCTGTTCTCCAGGCTAAACATATGCAGTTCCTTCAACCTTTCCTGTCACCTTCTTCTGAACATGTTTATCTGTATCCTTCTTAAACTGCAATACCCAGACCTGGAAATAATGTCCCACGTGAGATCTGACCCCAAGCAGAACAGAGTGGAACCATTACTTTTTGAGACCTGGGCATTATGCTTCTGTTGATACAGCCTAGAATGGCTTGAGCCTTGTTTGCTGCACTGTCACGCTGCTGACTTACACTCAGCTTGTATTCTATTAAACCCCTTAGATCCTTTTCACATTGACTGCTGGTAAACCATCCTGAATCTTACTGCTTTACACTTACCACTGTTGAAATTGGTTATGATTGTTTTGACCTCAGTTCTCCATCCTATCCAGAGCATATTGGGTCCTGTTTCTGTCTTATGCACTATTTGCTACTCCACCCAGTTTGGTATCCTCTGCAAATCTGATAAGTATCCCCTCCACTCTTTTGTCCATTTAATCTCTAAAGATCTCAAACACGGGGCCTAGGACAGAATCCTGTGACACCCTGCTTCTCCCCAGGTTGTTGAGATGCCACTGAGAGCCATTCTTTGGTCCATCAACCAGCTACAGTAGTATCACCCACCCCAAATTTACCAGCTTGCTAACAAGAATATCAGAGGGAACATATCAAAAGGCTTTGCTGAACTAAAGATAGTCTATATCCGAAGCATTCCCCTGATCTACCAGGCATTGGTGCAACTTAGCAAAGGATCTTCACGCACTCACCCAATCCAGTCAAGCAATGACCTGATACTGAAGGTAGTACGTCATTCCTCTCAAGGCAGGGAGGCGTCCCAGCACAGCTCCTGCTCCCTAATCCTGCCCTTAGTCCTGAACATTGATACACTTATGTGAACAGCTGCCACCTCCAAGGGACAGCTGGACTGAATCTGAGGTAGGACACGTGGCCAGCCCAGGGACTGCATAAACCACCTGTCCCCATCACCCTTGACTTCAGGCAATGCTGGCTGTATGGATGATGGGGGATGAAATCCAAAACATCTGGAGGGTGCCATGTTGGTGAAGGCTAGCTCAAAAAATGGTGTAACTCAGTGTGTTGCTGGCAGCTAATTGGGCATGATGGGGTTGTGCCAGCAGGCAGGACACCTCTGCTGAGCAGTAGTGCCCTGAAGGTAAGAATGGAGATCTCACTAGGGATGTGCAGGGAAAGAGCACACCTTGAGATCACACAGGTACAAAGGGCTCTAAGTCCCACTGCAAAGGGCAGCACATCTTGGCTTGACAGTACTTCCTGCCCCATATTCAGGCAAGTGAAACCACAAAGGATCCTCCCCACCCCAGCCCAGCACCCCCCCACCCCAGCTTTTTCCGAGGCTTCATTCCTCTGAGGATAACAAGATCTATGTGTTCCTGGAAGTGCTTCAGACCCAGCTGAAGGCAGAGACTCGGGGACAAGGTCCACAAACAGCTCTTCTTGGCTTCAGGCTCCCCAGTTAAAAAGACCCACATTATGCACATGTTCTAGCACAATTTGTAAAGCTGATTTGGAATGCAAGTTTTATGATACACATTTCCCACTTGGGCTGGGAATTAGGTTTCCTGGGCAACTCTGGGGCCGGGGAGGAGGAGAGGCTTCTCCTTTTGACGGGTGGGTGTGGAATGCAGGATGCCAGCCTCGGCCTACTTGCCTGGTAGCAAAGGAGCTGAGAAAGCATTTGTTCCTTGCTGAAGCTCTAGGGGTTGGAGGTGGAGAATGCACAAGAGCTCCTGGAAGATTTAAATACCACCCTGATCTGTGGCACAGGAGGAGCTTTTTCTGCATAAAAACAGATGGAAGTGGCTATGATCCCAAGTCAAAGTGGCAGCACTGTGCAGGGTGTGCTGCTGGGTTCAAACATGGCAGGAGGCCTGGTGCCAGGTGCCTGATATGGTCCTGAAGTTGTTATGTGGACCTGTGCAAGCACTTCACAACCTAATCTACCCCGCAGGGCTGTTGTGAGCATTTTTTATTTTTTAAGCCCAAAACCCAACACAAAGAGAACAGAAATAACTTTTGGGTAATGCAATGCAAGACTAACTAAAATGGAAGCCAGGCTCCCTCTGCTGGTACATCACCAGCCAGCTGGGCGTTGACAGGTGGGTACTTTAAAGGGCATAAGACCACAATGCCACATGCAGAAATGGATGCAGGCAGATTTGTGCCTTGGAGCAAATTAAGATGGTGGGTTGAGCGGGGTCTGGGCAATGTGCCCTGGGTGCAAAGTTTAACAAGCAGTTATGTTTTTAAAAGGGGGAGGAGGTCTAGGGATGGTGTATAAAGACCCCGGGCCGCCCACCCTTACAAAGCCCCCTGCCAGTCACTCTATTTTCGAAGCTTCCAGCTCAACTCTCCATCAGGGTTTTTGGCTGCTGTCAGGGGGCTTGGGTATATTTCACGTGGGAAGGCCCTCCTTTGGGTGAGGGCTGTTGTCAAATGGCCAAAATGAGGCAGGACTTGCTGCAGTGAGGAGGTGGACTGGCAAGGGGAGGGGGCCCGGGGAGCTCACCCCACCTGTCCCATGCCTATGCTCCCCCACTTCGCTCCACGGCTTCTAATTTGGAGAACCCAGAATGCCAGCCAGGCCCGCCCCTAGAGAGGCGAGCAGCTCCGCAGCTAACCACTGCACAATTCATAATCTTAAGCCTTCTATCCCCTGGACTTGGCTGGCTGGGGGGAGGGAGACGTGGGTTTTCCTTCTACGAGTCCGCTTTGCTGGCAGACACGTCGACGAGGTTTAGGAGTCCTTCTTGATGTGCAAAGGCAACGCTCGGCCTGCGTAGCCCTGGAAGATGGCGGGGTTCGGGGGCTCAGTCTCCCGGTACCTCTCCGCGCACCCAGAGAGGTGCCTCCAGAGGAGGATAGACTGGGGGGGTGTGGTAGCTGCAAGGAACTGGGGAAGACTTAACGCCCAGCACCCATGAGCCCAAAAGACACATGGAAGAGGAAAGTCCCCCAGTGCCCTGGGATAGGCACTTTGCACATGCTCTAAGAACTCGTTGCTGCGCATATGTCATGGCTTGGGCAAGGAGATTCGAGCTATATAGACCTAGCCTTGAGACGGGTTGCCAGCCAGGCTCAGCCAGTGCCCGGGACTCCCGCGCGTGTATAGAGTGCCGCTCCTCTCTGCCACCCTCCCCTTGCGCCGCCGCTCACCTGTACCACTCCAGGCCACGCTCGTAGTGCCTGTCGAAGAAGTGGGGCTCGGTGCCGAGGGCGCGCACGGCCGGGTGGCCGCGGATGAACTCCAGCACGGCGCGGGTGCCGCCTTTCTTGACGCCCACAATGAGTGCGTGCGGGAGCCGCTTGGTGCCCACGCTCCGGGAGGCAGGCGGCGGCGGCGGCGAAGGCGGCGAGGAGGAGCCGTTGCCGGCCGTGGCGGTGGAGCTGGCTGCAGCCGGGCAGGCGCGCCACTTCTGCAGAAGTTTCTTGCGGGCGGCGGCAGCAGCAGGCAGGCAGCGGGCGGCCGTCCAGGGAGAGGCTGCTCTCGCTGCTGCCGCTGCTGCCGCCTCCCCGCTGACCAGCGGCTCCGGCTCTGGCGCGCAGCAGAAGAGGAGGAGGCTGTAGCAGAGGTAGGTGCCGGCCAGCGAGAGGAGCGCGCCCAGCACCAGCGCCCGGCAGCGCCGCCGCCGCCGCCGGCTAAGCGCCATGGCTCCATCGCCAGCAGCCGGGCGCGGCGGGCCACGGCTCCCCTCGCCGGCGCCGTCGTCGGAAGCGCATCGGGCCGGGCGGAGAGGCGAGCGGAGAGGCAGGTAGGCGAGCTCGGCGGCCCGCCACTGGCGGCCCCGCTCCTGCTGCGGCCCCGCTTTAAGGGGCGCCTGACGTCAGCCGAGCCGGAGCCGCCCCCGCGGCAGCCCTGACACTCCCGCCGCCTCGCCGGGCTGAGCCCCGGACGCGCCCGTAGCCGGTGCGGAGATCGCAGCCCCGGCTGGACTCCAGTTTCCCCCAGCCTTGCACTGGGACAAGTCACGGGAGTCGAATAAGGGAGGAATTGGGGATGCCCCTTTCTAAGTGGGAGTCGGAGGACGCTCTTCTTCGTTTTCCTTATGACTGATGATCTTTTCTGAAATTGATATACTGTACAAGGGATCCCAAGACGGCCAAAGCGCAAGCGAGAACACAATTTAAACATCCAAAAACAATCCCCATACAGCCCGGGAAAGTTTCCCCTTTAAAAATGAACCAGGTGCCTCTGACCACGTGCAGAGTGCCTTCTCTGCGCCCTGGGGCAGTCCCAGTGGGCTTGGGCACGCTTACCCGGACAAACAGTTGGCTCCTTTGCGCAAGGAGGCTCCGTGGCTGCCGATGCAGCCTCTGGCTCCGCTCTCTGCCTTCCTCCTTCTCCTCCTCCTCTAGGGCCACCAACATTACGCACTACTGCGCAGCTTGCCTGAGCCGGCCTGGTCCTTCTCGCACACCGCCTCGCCAGCGCAGTGCGCGCAGCCTCCTATCGGAGGAGTACGCATCCAGCGCTTTGTGAAGCACCTTTAGGATGACACCCATCTTTGCGCTCCGCCTCAGTGACACGCTAATGCCCCAATAGAGCCGGGTTTCTTTAGCACAACGCGCGAAGCTGACCCGCCTAGCCTGTCACCTAGGGCCTTTCCCAGCTCGGGAACCTCCGAGAGTCAGTCTTTTGTGTGCAGGCGGCTGCAAGGATCGAACCGGGGACTCCAGACTGCGAGGGGTTGCTGGGGGCAGGGCAGGGGAGAGCGTGAGCCCCCGAAGCTACTGGTGGCCCGAGGTGCCTCCTCTTCCTCCGGCTTCTTCATTGCAGAATTGTATTGATTTTGAAAAGCGAGGCTTTCTGCTGTCTCTGTGGCGCTTTGGATCGTTTTGCATGCGGCGCAGCGCTCCGAGGGCTGCTTTGGTGGCAGCGGAGAGCAATAGGAGACGTGCCAAATAAGGAATTGAAGACGCACAAAGAGCGCCCAGCGGCGGCCCTTGCCCGGGTATTAACGTACACACAAACACACGGCTGAGTGGGTGGGGAGGGGCAAGGAGGGGCAGAAGGTGCGGGCCTTGCCTGCTCCTTGGATGTTCACCTGCGGGAGGACAGCGCCAGGGCCGGCTGCAAGGCCCCGGGGGAGCAGCCAGCAGCGGCGCCAAGCGATTCTGCAGAGAGCAAATAAGATTAAAGGCAACCGCAGGAGCCTTGATATCTTCTTCAGGTTCTGGCGAGAGGCAGATCAAAGCTGTCAAATGTTTCACAGCAGGAGAAGAGGGCGAGGAGGAGGAGGAGGAAGGAGGCGAGGAAGAGATGTTTCTGCCTGGGGCAGGTGGTGCTTCTGCCAGCCTGGCCAAGTTGATTTCACAAGGGGCGGTTCTGGAGACCAGGATGCCAGACTGGATAGGCCCCTTTTGGCCTGATCCAGCAGGGATCTTCTTATGTTCTTTCATTCTTAGATGCTCTCATGGGGTAGGCGTATGAACCTGGAGCAAGTACCAGTCTTAAGGAGCAAGGAGGGCTTGACCGGAGTCTGGGCACACCAAGGCACAGTGCAACAGCCTAGGAATGAGTGCCTCTGAGGATGTACAAAGTGATTTTGTGTTAAACCCAGCCCATCTGAGATGAGGGAGCAGGGTTTCCTGATCTGGTGGCTGTGAGATCAAGAAATCCTGGGCACAGCGGCGTGGCTGTTGGCGCTTCATTCTGCCTGAAAACAACAGATTCTCTGCCCTGCAGCATCAGAATTCAGTGGCCAGGTTGCTTATTTGGGCGAGACAGTTTGAGCATATTGCACCAATCCTGGCCTGACTGCCCTGTCTGCCAATTAGCTTCCAGGCCCAGTTCAAAGTGCTGGTTTTAATCCATATAAAACATCCTGGACTCTGCATTCATCATCTGAGGCCCTTTTGTAATATTTTGTTTTAAATTTTGCTGCTGCTTCAGTTTCCTGTACACTGCTTAGAGTTATTTTTAATACAGGTGTCTCCCAGCTTATGTACGTTTGACTTGCACATGACCGCATATACACATGGTGCTAGGAAATAATTAAATAAATAAAGGCATGAAAAGGGCCAAAACGGCCCCCAAAGAATGGGAAAACTGCAAAAATGATGTGAAAAGAGCAGGAAAATGGCTAGCAATCCCATGAGCCTTTGCACCAACCATTGAGACCTGAGGAGAGCTGAAGTTTGAAAAAGGAGGTTTGGAGGGAGTGATTTTGGTGGAGTTTGGTTTTTTAGATTGTTTTTGCCACTATACACAATTTCACATATATATGTGGTGCCTGGGAACATAACCCTCCATGTAAGTGGGGAAACGCCTGTATATATAGAATACACACACACACACACACACACACACACACACACTATCTATCTATATAGAAACTAAATAATTAGTCACTATCCTATTTTTCTACCCAGTTGTGTTCCCTACAAAAAAACACCCCAACACCCCCCCGTACGGAATAGAACAAAAAAATGTATTTCAGCAATTGAACCTCATGCACATGTATTTGTGAGACTTAATATAATGTCCGAAAGTGACTGACAAAGCAGCTCTTGTGGAGACAGGCAGACTTCCCTTCCTAGGTCAGAGACAATGAATTGAATTTGGACTCCCAAGACAAACTGTTTGTGGACTTAAATTGTCATTCCCTGCCAAGGTCAGATTCCCTGGGCCTGGCCGGGGCTGCTTAGGAAACATGACTTTATGCAGGACTGAACATGCTCTGGAAAGCTAAATGGTGTATCTCTCTGCCCCCCTCCCTCTCCTGCAATGTAATCACTTTGAGCAGAGCCCTGAAATGAAAGGGATAAAGTTGTTTGTGGGTGTAGTGGAGGGAGGGGGGAGGGAGGAAAGAGCTTTAATCTTGCTGAGTAGATTACAGAGATTACTCCAGTTTAATCCTCCCATATCTGTCACTGATGCGATAAAGACCCTAACGAAACCAATGGAAGCCTCTCAGTGCACTGGGTTCTCCAAGTGGCTGTTGTGGTTGGGGTGACTGGGCAGGGGGTGGCAGCAGCAAATGCCTCCCATTGGCTTTTTGGTACATTTAAAGGTAAAGGTAAAGGACCCCTGACCATTAGGTCCAGTCGTGGCAGACTCTGGGGTTGCAGCGCTCATCTCACTTTATTGGCCGAGGGAGCCGGCATGCAGCTTCCGGGTCAAGTGGCCAGCATGACAGAGCCGCTTCTGGCGAACCAGAGCAGCACATGGAAATGCTGTTTACCTTCCCGCTGGAGCGGAACCTATTTATCTACAGTACTTGCACTTTGACATGCTTTTGAACTGCTAGGTGGGCAGGAGCAGGGACTGAGCAACGGGAGCTCACCCCGTCATGGGGATTCGAAGTGCTGACCTTCTGTCCTAGGCTCTGTGGTTTAACCCACAGCACCACCCGTGTCCCTTCTGTTGGTACATTTAGGGCAGAACCAAATGGGGTAGAATCGGGCAGGTTAGCCCTAAGGAGGGATCACTGCACAGGAGCAGGCAGAGTACCTGCTTTTGATGCAAAAGGCCCACTGTTGACTCCCCAGTGACAGCATCTCCAGTTAAAGAAGTTCAAGAAGCAGGAGATGCAGGGAAGGTCCTTCTCTGCCTGGGAAAACCCTGCAGAGCGACTGCCAGCCAGAGCAGATGCTGCTGGGGCTAGATGGGAAAACAGAGTGGCTTAGTATAAGGCAGCTTCCTATGCCTTTCACCTGTACGTGATGTTGAGTCCCTGCACCAGGCAAAAGTAGGTCCGCTCCTGCCCCAAGAGTGCCCCCCACTCACCCTGCACAGAGCACCTAAGAAGGTCAATGGCAGCGTGACAGCAGGGGAAATCTCCTATGAAAATAAAGAAGCTTTGGGCTGTCCCTTGAGTCTGCTAGTCGCCTTAGGAGAGCGAGAAAAATTCTCAGGGTTGACTCACACCCCGGCCATCACCTCTTTAATATTCTACCCTTGGGCAGGAGAAATAGAAGTATAATCAGCCGTACCAACAGGCTAAAAAATAGCTTCTATCCATGGGCTGTTTGATTTCAACAACAACTGTTTGGTTCAAAATTGGGAAAGGAGTACGGCAAGGCTATATATTGTCTCTCTGGTTATTTAACTTATATGCAGAATTCATCATGCGAAAGGCTGGGCTGGATGAATCCCAAGCCGGAATTAAGATCACCAGAAGAAATATCAACAACCTCAGATATGCAGATGACACAACCTTGATGGCAGAAAGTGAGGAGGAATTAAAGAACCTTTTAATGAGGGTGAAAGAGGAGAACACAAAATATGGTCTGAAGCTCAACATCAAAAAAATGAAGATCATGGCCACTGGTCCCATCACCTCCTGGCAAATAGAAGGGGAAGAAATGGAGGCAGTGAGAGATTTTACTTTCTTGGGCTCCATGATCACTGCAGATGGTGACAGCAGTCACGAAATTAAAAGACGCCTGCTCCTTGGGAGAAAGGCGATGGCAAACCTAGTCAGCATCTTATAAAGCAGAGACATCACCTTGCCAACAAAGGTCCGTATAGTTAAAGCTATGGTTTTCCCAGTAGTGATGTATGGAAGTGAGAGCTGGACCATCAAGAAGGCTGATCACCGAAAAATTGATGCTTTTGAATAATGGTGCTGGAGGAGACTCTTGAGAGTCCCATGGACTGCAAGAAGATCAAACATATCCATTCTTAAGGAAATCAGCCCTGAGTGCTCACTGGAAGGACAGATCGTGAAGTTGAGGCTCCAATACTTTGGCCACCTCATGAGAAGAGAAGACTCCCTGGAAAAGACCCTGATGTAGGGAAAGATGGAGGGCACAAGGAGAAGGGGACGACAGAGGATGAGATGGTTGGACAGTGTTCTCGAAGCTACAAACATGAGCCTGACCAAACTGCGGGAGGCAGTGGAAGACAGGAGTGCCTGGCGTGCTCTGGTCTATGGGGTCATGAAGAGTCGGACAAGACTAAACGACTAATCAACAACAACAACATGGGCTGTTAGGCTGCTGAACGGAAAACAACATAGCGAAATTGACTTGTGAGGTGGTGTGTTGTTCGATAAGAGATTGAGTGTTTGGGGGGGGGAGGGAGGCTCATTTAATTTCATTGTACACAGGTTGTACAATGACGATAAATGTATTATTATTATTATTATTATTATTATTAGTACTATTATTATTAAGCTTCATGGCCTCTAATTCTGGAGGGACCCCAGAAGCAGCTTTAGTCCACCTTACTTAAAAAAATGGGTCTAGTAGATGCAATTTGAGTCTCATGATTTTTTGCTGTATATATTTCAACAATCCCAAAGTTTGAGAGTCAGTAGCATAGATGTTGTAAATGTTGTTGTAAACAACCTCGTTGAAGAAGTTAACAGGGGTTACCCAGACCTTGTGGTTGGTTGCAAAGGGGCCCCCATAAGAGTTCAGGGCCCCCAAAACATAGGTCCACCACTGTGTGAGATAGATCCCAACTTTTCCAGGCAAGGGGGTCTGTCCTCAAAAGCCTCCACCCCCAAATGGTCTTGGGGCATGCAGCACTTATGTGAATGCGGAATGTTCTGCAATTGGGGCAGCCTTCATAGAATAAGGCAGTGATGTAGAAGGGCCACAGTAGCTCAGTGGGTAGAGAATCTGCTTGGCACCCACTAGGTCCCCGGTTCAATCCCCACTAACGGCATCTCCAGGTAGGGCTGGGTAAGACCCCTGCTGCTGGCTTTGCAGAGCCACTCACTGCCAGTCAGTGTCGACTGGAAATAAGGCAGCTTCTTATGAGTCCTTGACCATCTTCATGGCTGTTGAGTGCTGAGAGTGGGGAAGGCCAATGGCAGAGGTGCCCTTGTCTCCCTGTGTTCCCCTGAGCCACCAAGAGGAGGCTGATTTCTGTCTCCAGAACCCAGGCAACCAGGCAGGCATCCTCATCAGGGCTGGTCCAAGTGTAGCAGAGAAAACAGGCAAACACACAAGTTGCACATATGGTATGACTGGAAAAGAGTTCAAGTTTGCAAATACGCCTAAGCAAAATTATACATGGGTGTGAATATGAGTGGCATGTTTGCTAATATGCCTCTGGGCGATGGAGTATGTTTGCAGGCGAAGGCCATCTTTGTGAGGACACCATCTGGGGTTGCTTGCCCTAAATCTAGAGTGCCATGCTCAGTGCTACACTCCTTAGAAGCATCTAGGCTTAGCACCACCAAGATGATGCTGGCTGGATTCATTTGGAGTGGCACCACTGAGACTGAAGTGAAAGCAACCCCTTGGTAGCCAAGCTATGGGGTGCTCTACCTGATGATTCTGTCCAGAGGAACTTCTCCAGCCTCCCTTTGTGCCCCCCTTGCACGGCCTGGCCAGGGAGGTGTATATAAGATAAGCATTTGGTGGCATTCCACAATCAATATGGAAGCAGGAAATTGTTTGAAGTTCCCCTATTGCTAATTTAAATGCAGCATCTAACAGCCTCTTCCTTCCCAGCTGGGAGCAGCAAAAGGATCCCAACACAGAAGGATCCACTAATCACACCTTGATTGCTTTTATGCAGCTCATTAAGAGAACTCCGCAGCTCGTTAGGTGGGGAAGGGGGCTTTGATGAGAAATGGGCACCCAAGCGGATTTTCTTGCATTTTGTTCTTGGATTTCTGTTATCCCCTAAAAATAGCGAGCATTAAGGCAGCTGCCCAAAAGGAGGAGCCTTCCAGTTGGCACAAGGTGGAAGGAAGGAAAAAAACTAAACCAAAATTAGCTGTGCCAGAGACACATTTCTCCTAAGTGTGAATTCCAGGCTGCTGGACAGACCCTGCCTTTGCATGGACAAGACTTCTTCACACAGCACATAGTTAAACGATGGAACTCCCTTCCACAGGAGGCAGGGCTGGCTATCTCCCTGGATGGGTTTAAAAGAGGATTAGACAGATTCATGGAAGAGAGGGCTATCAATGGCTACAAGCCACAAGGACTATGCTCTCTTCCACTGTCAGAGATTGTATGCTTCTGAGAGATGCCAGTAGCTGGGAATCACAAGCAATACAGTGGCACCCCGCAAGACGAACGCCTCGCAAGACGGAAAACCCGCTAGACGAAAGAGTTTTCCGTTTTGGAGGCGCTTCGCAAAACGAATTTCCCTATGGGCTTGCTTCGCAAGACGACAGCCCATAGAGAAATCTCAGGGACAGCGGGGAAGCGCAGCGGGTCTTCCCCACTGTCCTTGGACCTCCTCCGAAGCCTGGCGGGGGGGCGGGGACACCTCCTCCCGCCGCCGCCGGGCTTCGGAAGGCTCCTCCGAAGCCGGGCGGTGGGGCGGGAACACCTCCCGCCGCCGCCGGGCTTCGGAAGGCTCCTCCGAAGCCGGGCGGCGGGGCGGGAACACCTCCCGCCGCCGCCCGGCTTCGGAACGGTGCTCCGAAGCCGGGCGGTGGGGAGGGAACACCTCCCGCCGCTGCCCGGCTTTGGAACGGTGCTCCGAAGCCGGGCAGGGGGGAGGGAACACCTTCTGAAGGCGGGCGGGGGGCGAAAGTCTTTGCTCCCCCCTGCCTGCCTGTCCCGGAGGGCTTTTAAATCGCCCCGGACAGCGGAGAAGTCCTCCGCTGTCCCGGGGCGATTTTAAAATGCCGCCCGCCAGCATTTTAAGATCGCCCGGACAGCGGAGAAGTCCTCCGCTGTCCCGGGGTTTTTTAAAATGCTGGGGGTGGGAAGAAAAGCCCTTGTCCCCCCCCCCAGACTTCAGAAGCGGTCCGGGGACAGACTGTCCCCGGACCTGGCCTGAAGGCGGTTTCCCTAGGAACGCATTAATTGATTTTCAATGCATTCCTATGGGAAACCGTGCATCGCAAGACGAAAAACTCGCAAGACGAAGAGACTTGCGGAACGAATTAATTTCGTCTTGCGAGGCACCACTGTGGTCCAAAGGGCCGGACAGAGAGCTGCATTTGGATGCCCCCAGGTCTGAAGTCCCCACCCCAATTTAGATCTTTGATTTTGGACAGCAACATCTCACGGTCAAAGGTGAGCAGGGTTCCTTCTCTCTCCTCTCTATAGTCTAAATAGCAGCTATGAAGAAGGAATGGTCTAGATTTGGGAGGCACTTGAGGACAGTTAACTCTTCCCACTCTGCCAGGTGATCCTTGCTCCATGGGGCACCTAGCGGTTCTGGGCACAATTCCCATTGGAAAAACAGTAAAGAGAGCCCTCCCAGCACTTCAGTTGGAACCCCCTTCAATGGCCACTCCTATGTTAAAGTGGCAGTGTCTCATCTAACTTGCCTCTCAGTGGCTTTGTTAACTGGTACTCACTGGGACTGGCACGGAGGTGGAAGGCCAGGGCTGTAGCTCAGTGGCAGAGCATCTGCTTTGCATGCAGAAGGTCCCAGATTCAATCCCTGGCAGCATCTCCAGGTAGGGCTAGGATTGTCCCTGCCTGAAACCCTGGAGAGCCATTGCTGCCAATCCAAGCAACAATGCTAGGTAGACCATTTGGTCTGACTCAGTATATAGCAGCTTCTGCTCCTCTCTCTCCTGCTAAGGCAGAGAGCACAAAGAAAGCAGAATCAATGTCAGACTGAGCATTCTAGTTTTATTCTCTCTC
This sequence comes from Podarcis pityusensis, assembly GCF_964106645.2. NCBI lineage: Eukaryota > Metazoa > Chordata > Lepidosauria > Squamata > Lacertidae > Podarcis > Podarcis pityusensis. The sequence goes on from NC_138039.1 coordinate 25,177,056, forward strand.
CCTCTCCCACCCTGACTTCTATAAAGGGTAATAACCAAGGCTGAGGAAGCTGGAAGGCAGTGCCACTCTCTGAACGGGTTGCTAGGAAGACAGCAGGCAGGTGGGCGCTGGTTGAAGAAGGACTGAAATTGGTGGGTCACTGACCCATCTGCCTTAATAGACTGGCCTCCATTGGTCTAGGATGTTGTCTGAAGCGGGCACTGAGCACCTGAGTTCTCAACATACCTGGCATGCCAGGGTTGGTTTAGGCCTTCCTTGGACACCTCCCCCCTCCACAAAATTCAAGCCACATCTCACGTGTTGTGTTAAGCCAGGTCCCTTGACGGAACAGCTGGGCAAAAGCTGTTGACTGGGTGGATGGCTATATAGTCTCCTTGCCCAACCTGGACCCTCCAGATGTTTTGGATTCTAAAAAGCCCCAGCCAGCATGGATGAGCATTGCAGTGTGAAACATCTGGGGGGTGCACCTGGTAGGCAAACACTACTGCTTTTAGTGTGCATGTGTGTGAGAGATATCTATGGGCTCAGCTCTGGGCCTTGGATAGTGGACTTGCATAGAGGTTTGGCCCTAAGGCCTCTCTCTCACTGGGTCTGTGACTCTTGTAGGCATCTCTGCCCTTAGCTGCAATTCCTTCACTGCAGGAGGTTGGACCAGATGACCCTTATGGTACCTTCTAACTACAATTCTATGATTCTATAACCCCAGCAGGTCTCCCCTGGCTCCACACTTCATTTGCTGCGGTGCCTCGCTGAAGCAGCTGCCAGAGGCAATTTTCCTCAAAAAAAGCTACTTCAGATGAGCAAGTGCCTTTTGTCAAAATCCTGCCTCTGTTTTTAATAGGCTTGCAAAGAGAACAAAGTGGCTTCAGAACTCGTCAAATCAAAGCGAGAGTCTCCAGGCCACACCCAGATCCTCGTTCTCTCCTGATTAATGATGGCTCAGTGCTGGAAGGGAGGGGAGAGGGGGGAACTTAGTGATGGTTTGCAAAATGGGTGGGTGGGTGGAGATGAAGCACAATATTTAATCAAGTCCTGTTTATAGTGGACCAGGAATCAAAGCGACACGTTTCCCTTTCATGAGGAAAACTGATGCTGGCTGTAGCACTGCTGTGATTAAGCTTCCCATATCCATTCCCCCAAAGGAACAGCAGAAGCTGCCTTGCACTGGATCAGGCAGACCCTTCATTTGTCTGGCTCAGTATTGCCTTCACAGACTGGCAGAATCCCTCCAGGGTTCGAGGCAGGAGACATTCCCAGCCCTACCTTGAGATGCCATTGGTGAATGAATCTGGGACCTTCTGCATTTGTTGTTATTTACTTAACACAGGGCTCTACCACTGAGCTATGAAACATAGGAAGGAACAGAGGATGCTGCCTTGTACTGAATCAGGCAAACCACCTGGCTCATAACTGCCTGCACTGATTGGTAGCATCTCTCCAGCCATACTTGGAGATGCTACTTGGAGATGAAACTGGGACCTTCTGCATGGAAAGCAGGGGCTCTGCCACTGAGCTACAGCCCTTCTTAGTGCAGGAAGCTGCTGTTCACATAGTTCAGTATTGTGATTCGAGGACCCGCCACCTGCTTGAGGATAAGAAAGACACATGGATGCAGTATATTAGGTTAATGGGCTAAAAAAGGCCACAACTTTATTGATTACCGCATGTGAGAGGTATTGGCTTGGATAAACAGCAGAGCTTGACTCCACCCCCTCAGGAAGGGGTGAGTCTAACAAGGGTTAACCACCAGTAGGAGCCTGTTGATGCAAATACAACTGTAAGCTCACCCCTGATGTCACCGGGGGTCTGCCATGGCCCTAGCCACCAGCAGGGCATCGGACAGGATCCACAACCACCGGATTCCTTTAACATATAGCATAAAGCGAAGGGGTAGGCGATGGCCACACCCTGCCCTTCCATACACCAACAACATATTCCAATGCCTAACCACCAATACCTAAAAGTTGTGACGATTTGCTACGAGGTAGGTGAAAAACCAAGTGGCTGGTGCCAATTTGCCAGCTGGATAAAAATTCCTACCAGGCCTCTTGGGCAACTAAGGCGACCAACCACAGGTCCATAGCAAGGTCAAGCACGAAGCGATGAACTAAAGGGAAGGGTGGTGGGTGATCTGTTGAAACCTGGCAGTGCAATGAGGGGAAGTAGCTGCCGCGGCCGTATTTGAGTGGCTAAACCCTGCCCCCGAGCCTCCCCTCAATTGGTAGGCTGCCCGGGGAGTGTGGCACAGCTGCGGCTCCCGATCACAATCCCTCCCTTCTGGGAGGAGGAGAGGCTTTGTCTACACTGACTGGCAGCTGCTCCCCAGGGTTTCTAATGAAGCCTTTCCCAGGAGGTTGCTTGGTATTAAGTCCCCCAGGAAGGCACCCCTGCTCCTTCCCATCTAGTTCCCAGGTGTGCCTCTGCATCGGCTGCCCTCATTTCTTTAGCATTAGGCCACCGGTTCCCTGGCATGTGTCTGCCTGCTGCTGAACCCTGGCTCAGAGGAGGCATGAGAGAGGTGTATAGAATTATAAGTGGTGTGGAAGTAGCGGATAGAAAATAAGTTTATCTTCCTCTTGCTACTGGAACCCAGCAGGGTCATCCAATGAAGTAGAATTGATGGGAAATTCAGCACAGACAAAAGGAAGTACTGTGCATAGGGAATTCATTCCCACAGGATGTGGTCATGGCCTCTAACTTTATATGGCTTTTAACAGGGGTTTGACAAATTTGCAGAGGATAATGCAACCTATGTTCTACCTCCACTGTCAGAGGCAGTAAACGCCTCTGAATATTGCCAGTTGCTGGGAATAACAAGTGGGCAGAGATGCTGGTGCTGTGCTTGGGTCCTGCATCTGGTTGGCCACTGCAAGAAAAGGATGCTGGACTAGATGGGCCTTCCACCTGTTCCACAGGCTCCTCTGAGAGCCAGTGTGGTGTAGTGGTTAAGAGCAGTAGTCTCGTAATCTGGTGAACCGGGTTCGCGTCTCCGCTCCTCCACATGCAGCTGCTGGGTGACCTTGGGCTAGTCACACTTCTCTGAAGTCTCTCAGCCCCACTCACCTCACAGAGTGTTTGTTGTGGGGGAGGAAGGGAAAGGAGAAGGTTAGCTGCTTTGAGACTCCTTTGGGTAGTGATAAAGTGGGATATCAAATCCAAACTCCTTCTCCTCCTCCTCCTCCTCCTCCTCCTCCTCTTCTCCTTCTCCTTCTCCTTCTCCTTCTCCTTCTCCTTCTCCTCCTCCTCCTCCTCCTCCTCCTCTGATGCTCTCATGTTGTCTTCTAAGTGCCCTGACCCCCAGGATATTGGGATGGAAGGGGACTCGTTCTATGGCTCTGTGGGACAGCCCCTGTTTTGCATGCAGAAGGTCCCAGGTTCAGTTCCCAGTTTGACTGGGAAAGCCACTTTGCCTGAACCCCTGGAGAGCAGCTGCCAGTCAGTGCCGGCAATACTGAGCTAGATGGTCCAGCTGACTTGGCATAAAGGAACTTCCTATGTTCCTGGGTAGGGCAAACTACACCCCCCCTCTTGTTGCAGCTTCTCCCTCATTTCTATGCTTCTCTCTGCCCACATTGATTTGTTCTGAATTCCTTGATTAATTACTCTCCGAGAAATTTCAGCTTTATTAATTACCCTGGTTTAATTAGGGCAAACTTTTAATTGTGTCCCAAAGCTGAGCAGAGTTCAATAGGCTCACTAATTAGAGACCCCCAGCCAGCTTGATACCAATTAGAGCTGTGTCGGTCTTGACTGGGCTTGGTTTTGGGTGGGTGGGCAGGCCTGGAGGAAAAGGAAGAATTTACTGGGGGGGGGGCAGGAGAGGATTGCTGTAGGAGAAGGGAGGCTTAGCCGTTGGCTGACTCAAAGCATTTTGCTCCCTCAGGCAAAGGGCAAGAGGGCAACCGTCTCACACTGCAGTTCACAGAATCCGACCAGGCTGGGAGTTGAATCTTCCACCCTGGCAAGAGGATGGTCTCCTCCCTCTGAGGGCAGCTGGCTCCTTGGGGGAGGGGCGCAGGGCAGGCCTCATGGGGTGGCACACCTAGCTCTGCCTTCCAATGGAGGAGAATGGCAAGGAAGGCCAGAGGACTGCTACTTCCCTTTGCCCAATGGGAGGGCTGGCCCTTGTATGGGCACCATAATTTTTATTTATTTATTTATATTTATTTAATGCATTTCTACCCCACCTTCCCTCCCAAGGACCTCAAGGTGGCATACATGGTTCTCCCCTCCTCAGTTAATCCCCACAAGAGTTCTGTGAGGTAGGTTAGGCAGAGAGGCAGTGACTGGCCTCCAAGGTCACCCTGTGGGTTTCATGGTTGAGTGGAGATTTGAACCCTGGTCTCTCAACTTTCCTCCTTGGGGGTGCAGAGAATGACCTATTCCTCTGCAGCAGTCTTCATAATGCTAGAGGCAAATTGCTCTCCTGCTAGCAAGTGGAATTCTCTGCAGCCAATTGAAAAGCAAACAGAATTACTCAGAGGAAGTCAGCAAGAATTTTGAAGAAGGCTCCATGAGCTTCTGGCTCTGCCCAGATCATTCCCTTATTATGAGAGGTTGTCCATGTAGGAGGGCCAGGATCCTAGGGAAGGGCCATCACTGGAGAGAGAGAGAATATCATGGGAAATGTTCAGAAATCACAAGGAAGCAAAGGGCAGCTGCATTCTGCGGACACAGAGCTGCTCCCTGCTGTAACCAACATCCCAAGAGGGCCTTGAGAATAAACACACCATGAAGATTTGCTGGGATTGCTGAGACATTCAAGGGATGGGGTGGGGGAAAGCAAAAGGGGGTTTATGGTGTGTGGGGTGGGTGAGACCTCTCCTACTCCCACCCCGACCTGCTGTCCTCACAGAGGACCACAAACACGGGACTGCTCTGTGGAGCAAAGTCATGACTGCCAAGCACAGGGGCTCCACACAAGTCATTAGTAATTAATTCTGTTCCTAATCCCCTAATCCATCTGCTCCTTGATTTTCTCAGCAAAGTGCTTGCTTCAGTCATGGGCTCTTTGCTGCAGTGGCGGGGCTCCCCCCACAGGCACAGAACCAGCTGCCTACAAGGCACCAGAGCCCAGTCATTTGCAGCGCTGGGAGGTTTTCACAGCTGAAGAGAAAAACAAAAGAGGGCACTCTCATAGGCATGCACACACAGAGAGACTCCTGAGCCACTGCTCAGAAGTGGAAAGTGTAGGCAGGAAAACAGTGCCCCTCCCCCCAATCTGGAATCCGCTGCTGGTATTTGACACACTTCCATTGGAAGGCTGGCTCCAGGCATTTGGCTTGACAATGGATCTAGATGCAAAGAGATTTTTTTCCCCTGTTGCTTGAATTGAGAGAGAATAATCAACAGTTTGCAAGCCATGCTATCTTGCTTCTTCTTCTTCTTCCTCCTCTTCCTCTTCCTCTTCTTCTGGAACAGCCCAATAACCTACTGAGTCCTGCATCCTATCATAGAATCATAAAATTGTAGAGTTGGAAAGGACCCCAAAGCTCATCTAATCTTGGCCGAAATATTGGGGAATTTTGGAACAAGACGGAGATAGATTGAAATTGCAGAGTTTTGAAAAACTAAAAAACAAAGTGCGAGACTGGCTTCATTATTATCAGATAATGGAGGTATTTAAATTGGACAGGAAAATAAGATAAGATAAGATAAGATAAATTTATTGTCATTGTCCGTATATACACAGTATACACAACAACGAAAATCAAACACCCACCCAAAGACCGGGTTCACATACACATTTGCACGTATCTCCAACACTCTCATCCTATTCAGACATAATCTATAAAAACATATCATACTCCAGAATGTAACATAACCTATTAAAGGCATAACATAACCTAAAAACCTGTCTCATTCCTTCCTACTCCCTGCTTGCTATTTCTTGCAACTGGCCCTGAGATCATTATTTAGTGCAATCAGAGCTCTTGGATAGAAACTATTCAGAAGGCGTGTGGTTCGTGTTTTCATTGTCCTATATCTTCTGCCCGAAGGCAACAGTTCAAAGAAGTTGTGAGCAGGATGGGTGGGATCTCTCAGGATATTGTGTGACTTCTTCAAAGTGCGAGACGTGAAGATCTCATCCAGGGTTGGTAGTTGGAGCCCAATAACATTCTGGGCAATTTTAATTATTCTCTGTAAAGCGTTTTTATCCGTTTCAGAGCTGCTCCCATACCACGATAATATACTATAGGTTAAGACACTCTCGATGGTACTGTGATAATAGGACAGAAGTAGGTGCTGAGATAGATTCAGTCCCCTGAGCATTCTCAGGAAATACAACCTCCCCTGCACCTTCCTCACAACCATATTAATATTTGCAGTCCATGAGAGGTCCTCAGAGATGTAAATGCCCAGATATTTAAAACTACCAACCCTCTCCACCTCCTCGCCATTTATGTGCAATGGTAAAAATACACTTTTCTTTCTCCTAAAGTCAATTATGAGTTCTTTGGTTTTTTTGGTGTTAAGCATAAGATTGTTTTCTTTACACCATTGAATTAACCCCTGTACTTCTTTCCTATAAGCAGTCTCATCGTTCTCACTAATGAGCCCCACCACTGTTGTATCATCCGCAAATTTGATGATTGTGTTGGACTTATACAGTGGGGTGCAATCAAATGTGTACAGGGAATAGAGAAAGGGACTTAGCACACATCCCTGAGGGGCTCCTGTGCTTAATACTAGAGTAGAAGAATAGTAAGGGCCCATTCTCACTGTCTGCGGCCTATCAGTCAGGAAATTCCTTACCCACAGACAGATCTTCTGATGTATACCCAAATTGGTCATTTTAAATTGGCTTCCAGGTGGAAAGATCCAAATTAGAAACAGAATTGTTAGAACCCAAGACTAAGAATTTGTCAAGAATGTATAACTTGCTGCTGAAATGGAATACTCAAGACGAAACGGTAAAATCGGCTATGATTAAATGGGCACAGGACGTTGGACATAACATTATGTTTGCTGACTGGGAACAGTTATGGACCACAGGTATGAAATTTACGGCATGTAATGCCTTAAGAGAGAATATTATGAAAATGATATACAGGTGGTACATAACCCCAGTCAAGCTTGCGAAAATCTATCACTTGCCCGATAACAAATGTTGGAAATGTAAAGAAACTGAAGGTACATTTTTTCACCTTTGGTGGACATGTCCAAAGATTAAGGCTTTCTGGGAAATGATATATAATGAATTAAAAAAGGTATTTAAGTATACCTTCCCTAAGAAACCAGAGGCCTTTCTCCTGGGCATAGTCGGCCAAATGGTGTTAAAAAAGGATAGAACTTTCATTATGTATGCAACAACAGCAGCAAGAATACTTATCGCAAAGTATTGGAAGACACAAGAACTTCCCACGCTGGAGGAATGGCAGATGAAACTTATGGACTATATGGAAATGGTGGAAATGACTGGTAGAATCCGTGACCAGGGAGAAGAGTTGATGGAGGAAGATTGGAAGAAATTCAAAGACTACCTTCAGAAACACTGTAAAATTAAGGAATGTTAGAGTGATGTTGGACTGAAAACAAGAGGTTTCCAGCTGTACAGGTTAAAGTTAATGATAGACTAAGATTAAAGATTAAGATTAAAGATGTTTAAAGAAATGGAAATTTGATATTAAGAGGAAAAATTTTAATGGTATATGATATTAAGAACAAGGATTAGGTTTAAAGAAGTTGAAGTTATATATTATAATATTTTATTAAATTAAAGATTGGGATTGAAAAGTGGAAAAGAAACTGCTGGACAAATAAATTTGGATTGGAATACAAAAGAGGGAGGTATGAGGAAGACCAGAAAATAAGCAACTAAAAAACGGAAATGAAACAGAGATATTGTTTTTAAATTGTTATGTTTCTTGTATTTTTATTGTTGAACTTTGCTTTTTTGTTTGTTTGTTTTTTGTGTTTTTGTTACATGTATTGTGTATGTTTTTCATTTATTTCTGTGTTGTTTAAAACTTTAATAAAAATTATCTAATACAAAGCTCATCTAATCTTTTGCCCAACATTGGCTCAAACCTGTGACTCTGAGATTAAGAGTTTTGTGCTGTACCTGCTGTACCTGCTGAGCTATCCTGCTCTCATAGCAGCCAGCCAGATGCCTGTGGGAAACCAATAAGCAGGATGTGAGCACAAAAGCCCCTCCTCTGGTAACTGGCAGCTGTTATTCAGAAGTATTTGCTGCCTCTGACTGTGGAGGCAGAAATCAGCCATCTTGGGTAGTAGCCATTCATAGCCCCCTCCTCCACGAATTTCTCTAATCCTCTTTTAAAGCCTCGTCCTTCCTGCAGCCTAGGAAGAGGGCCTTACGTTATCAGGCTATCTTGCCCAGTACGAAATGCTCCAGCTGCAACTGGGTCTCTGGGTTCTCATTGGTCAGGCCCTGCTGCATGTAAAGCTAAGCCCAGGAATGGGGAACCTGAGGGCCAAATGCAGCCTCCAGGCTTTTCTCTGTGGCCCTCAGGACTTTCCCCAGGCCACACCTTTCACTGATCCTGCTCCCCACACCCTCCGATATTCCTCAGGTGAAAAAAGGGGAGGATTTGATCTGAGGAATGTTGGAGGATCTGCCCCCACACCCACCCACTGCAGCCCTGTCACTCCTGGATGATGAAAACCCCATTGAACTAAATGGGGGCTCCTTAAAGGTAAAGGTAAAGGTAAAGGGACTCCTGACCATTAGGTCCAGTCATGGCCGACTCTGGGGTTGCAGCGCTCATCTCACTTTATTGGCCGAGGGAGCCGGCGTACAGCTTCCGGGTCATGTGGCCAGCATGACTAAGCCGCTTCTGGCAAACCAGAGCAGAGCACGGAAACGCCGTTTACCTTCCTGCTGGAGCAGTACCTATTTATCTACTTCCACTTTCACGTGCTTTCAAACTGCTAGGTTGGCAGGAACAGGGACCGAGCAACGGGAGCTCTCCCCATCGCAGGGATTCAAACCGCCGACCTTCTGATCAGCAAGTCCTAGGCTCTGTGGTTTAACCCACAGTGCCCTTCTGAGTAACCTTGCCTGGGCTCAGGCTGGTCCTGCGCTTGGGAGAGGTAAGGGTGGTTGTGGGGGGGGGGGGTGGAGAGGAATGATGTTTTGGCTCGTCAGTGGGATTCCTGCATGGAAGACCCTCTGGAGTCTGCTGCCCCCAATACACTTTCCTCAGTGTGGGAGTCTTACCTTTGTCTCTGTGGCACCCCCCTCCCTGCCCAGCAGCTTCCAAATCATCTTACTTCTGGGACAGGAGAAAAGTAGGGCGTGTGCGCTGGTTGGTTGGTTGGCTACTTGTCATGCGTGTGATCTATCGCCACACTTCTGCTCACCTGCTCATATTTGGGTCTCTAGCCCATGCACACATGAATTCTTTATTTCTCTACCTGGTGTACTCTTGCCCTCAAGCAAAATGGCGGCAATAGCTTCGCCACTCCCCCGCCCAAAGGGGTTGCCAGGAGTTGCGCTCTGACTCTCCTCTTCCCACTCCCCCAGCAGCTCACCAGCCTGTGGGTGCTACTGGCCCACCAAAGAGGCAGTGCTGCCGCTGCTGCCAGCACCACAGCCAACCTTTCCCCTATCCACCCTCTCTCCTCTCCTTGGAGCCCTGCCACTCTGCACATGCTCCATGGCAGCCACCAGCTGGGGAAAGGGAGGGGAGAGTGCTGGCTAGAGAGGGGAATGGAAGCTCCTCTCTCTGCAGCCTTCCCTTCTGCTCTCTTGCTGCTGTTAATCATTGAGGAGCTGAACAGGAATCTCAGTGTCAGCATGATTAACTATGATGGCTAGAGAGTTTTTGGGACTATCCCGGCATTTTCGGGGCAGTTGGAGGGTATGTCTTTCCTTGAGTGTTTTTACATGGCTAGAACATGTGCTTTAACTCTGATCCTGCTGATAGCTCAGTTGGTAGAGCATGAGACTCTTAAAACTCAGAGTCATGGGTTCAAACCCCACATTGGGGGTTGGACTAGATGACCCTCCTGGTCCCTTCCAACTTTACCATTCTATGAGTCTTATTATTCTTGCTTGCCTGGGTGGAGAACGGCAAGAAGTATGTGTAGAAACTAGCCTGCTGCACAAAGGTATACTGCATGCAAGTTAGGCACAGCAGTGGAGAGCAGTGTGGCCCTCCAGATGTAGCTGGACTCTAACTCCCATCAGCCTTAGCAGCCAACATGGCCCATGGGCAGGGAGAATGGTGATGGGAACTGAAGCCCATAAGAATGAAAGAGGAGCCTGCTGGATCAGGCCAATGGCCCATCTAGTCCAACGTCCTGTTTTCAAAGTGGCTATCCAGATGCCTGTGGAAAACCATCAGGCAGGACCTGAGTGCAAGAGCCCTCTCTCCTCCTGAGATTTCCAGCTACTGTGGAGGCAGAGCATAGCCATCATGGCTAGTAGCCTTCAATCACCCTCTCCTACATGCATTTGCCACACGGTGTGTGTGTGTGTGAGGGCTTATCCACACTTACCTATTGCACAAGTCCACACTTAAAAGATCAGTGTTTGAGCATTGTGGGTTTTTTTGTTTTCCCCCATGAAAATCCATTCTTTAGCGTTCAATAGGATAAAACATCAATTCATGTTTTCCATGTTGTTTGCTCTGACTGAGCTTTAAAGAGTGGATTATTGCAGGGAAAGCTCAAGAAGGAGGGGGGCATTTGGACAAGGAGCCTTAAAGTTCAAGCTGTGCCTGGAAAGCATGGAGGAATGATAACTGTGGATCAACGCTGAGATCCATAGTTTAACTTTGTGCTACACGAAGAAGGACTTTCTTTCAGCATTTGGAGAGAAGCAGGTTCCCTACTCACAATTTACAGGACTTTGCTGTAGACTTTTTCTTTTAGCAAAAGTAGCATGATGCTGCAATTAAAAGCTGCATCCCAGTTGGGATGTGTGTGTGTGTGTGTGTGTGTGTGTGTGTGTGTGTGCTTTTGTGTCCTCAGGCAGAGCTTCCTGCCTGGGGAACAACCAGAGCTCTGCTGAATAAGAAGGAAAGAACGTTCCTCCCCCTCACAAGAAGCTCTAAGGAGGGAAGAGCAATTGCAGCCTCCCCATCTCCCCATGTATCTGTGGGGTTGCCACAAGCCCAGACACAGAACCCAACCAGCAGCCTCATTCTGTAGCCTCCACATCCATCATTAAGCCCAATGTTAATCTTCAGGAACACTCGCGTCAAAAATCTTAGCAACAAAATTAAGCCACACCGCTATATTTTGACTACACAAAATCAATATTAATTATAAGCAGGGAGAGAGGCTGCTTAGAGGGTGCTTAACCTGGGAATGCAGGAGACGCTGGCACGGCACTCAGCAGCTGGAACTGGCTGGTGCAAAATTGCGATCTGCGTTCCGAGGGCGAATTGCTCTCAATTTCCCAGAATGTCAGAGAGCTGAATATAGCTGCAAGCCAGGAACATCAGGAGCAGCTGACTGAAACTGAGGAGCAGCAGGTGGACCAAGCTTGGAAGCCTCCCTGCTTCCAGCATGAGGGACTGGTCACCAGCTAGATTTGCCCACAGGGCTGCTGTGGGGCATCTGCCTGGTGCTGCTGGCCAAGCAAACCAATCCTGGCTCTTGGGAGAGGCCTGTCAGGGAACAGCTCCAGTTGGTGATGCCAAAGCTGAAAACAGTGAAGGCTGGGCAAAACTCCTCTTCTCCTAGTGTCCTGGTCTGAATGGCTGACACCCTCCCTGCCCAAGGCTATTAACGTTTGGTTTTTTTAAGCCGTGTATTATTTGGCCCTAAGGCAAGAGAGAAGGAGAGCAAACCTCCAAAGAAATGTCACAGCCCCAAAGACCAGCAGAGGATGCTGGGCAGGAGCTGGGTGGAGGAAGCAGGAAGAAGGGAGATCTTGCTGAGGTGGGGGGACCTAGGCAGGACTGGCAAGGAGGAGGACTTGTGCTCTTAGTCAGAAGTAGGTGGGCAAGCAAGGAGAGGCTGGGGACTGTCCAGGGAGGCATGAAAAGTGAGCCCAGGAGGAACCCTCCAAAGCTGTGCCTTTTGACTGCCATATTGGGACCAGGCTAAGCCCAGGGGGCAAGAGGCAGTGGGCTGGAGTGATGGAAGCCACTAGCTGGCTGCAGTTGAAGAATGAGTACCTGGTCCACTTTGACTTAGAGGGGACTTGCAGAACCACACAGACCTCCCCAGGAGGGCAAAGAGAGTGATCCTCTTGTGGCAGGAAAAATGGGGCTTGGGGAGTTCATTGTGTGGCCTCTACTTGATCACCCACAATCTGGGATCAGACAGGAAGGAGTCCCAGCATAGCTCTCAAAGCAATTATTTTTGGGGGGAGGAACAGAGAGGATGGATTTGGGAGAATTTCTAATCTGCTGCTGCTGCTGTTTCAAGAACCCCTGTGCCTGGTTTATTTTTATTTATAAAACTGCTTCCCAGGCAATATGCTGATCTTCAGGTATAGGAATCTTTCCTCTCGTAGAGATGTGGAGGCAGTTGAGCTAAACACTTTGACACCTCCTCATTATGAGAAATTAATGCAACTGGGTCGTACCACTGCCATTTTTTTTTAATGCTTGAGCTTAGCTGCAAAATTCTGTTCTTTATTTTTGTTTAAGCCACTCTCTTAGCTGGTGATGCCCTAAATTGCTTCAGTAAATATTCAAAATAAGTCTGACACCTGTTATAGAATTGTAGAGTTGGAAGGGACCCGGGCATTATCTAGTCCAACCCCCTGCAGTGCAGGAGAATCATCAAATTGTACAATTGTACAATTGATGTGGTTCTCTTGATGTAGATGCTCAGCCTTTAATTTGGCAGACACTGGAGGCCACCTCATTTCACAAGCAGATCGTAGGCAGGCCATCACATTTTTGCTTCCAGAACAAATTCTGCAAATGTTCCATAGAAGGAGGAGAGGAAGAACTAACAAGATCTCAGTGAACAAGCAGGTTCTTCTGGGAGAAGAAGGCACTCTGGTCTCAGGATGCTGCCAGCTTTAAGGCTCAGAACTGCCATTCTGAATTCTACCCAGAAATACTCTTAACACCAGTGGAGATCTCAGAGTACCACTTAGACACACTCATTGCAGCCACTCCTGGAAAATAATCTGTTTGCCATTGTCTGAATCTGCTGGAGTTTCTGGATGCTCTTTGCATTTCCTCTCCTAGGCCAGGACAGAGGAACAAAGTCCAGCAACTTCACCATAATTACTGCATTATTATTATTATTATTATTATTATTATTAGAATTTATATACCTCCCTATCCCCGCAGGTCTCAGTAATGATAGCAAAGTGGCTGGACTGTGTTCCTCTATCCTGGTCTTGGAGAGGAAATGCAAGGAACATTCAGAAACTCCAGCAGATCCAGACAATCAAGAAATGTTACAAAATGAAGAAATGAGTGCATCATTTTTCCAGGCCGCCTGATGCTGCCTTACTCACAGGGCACTTCTACAGTCAGACACCCAGCTAGAGGAGAAATGGCTTCACTCATTGCCTTCAATTTGGAGAGTTAAATTTCTTCTTCTGAGGTCAGTGATTGCCATCCTTTCCAGGACTCTCTTTTGAGAGGCTCTGCAAAATCAGCACTTCCCACTGCAGTTGCTGAAGCTGGGGGTGAGGGGAGGGAGGGAGGGGCTCCTTTGTGAAAGTGGGAATTGACTGACACAGATTGTTGGTGGCCGTGATGACGGAAGTCTGATTTGCGAAGCCAGATGGACAAACCATTTACACTAAGAAGATTAGAATAACAACAAAGAAACTAGTTCCATTACCCAGAAAATGGAGAGAGCTCTGGGGAAGGGGGAGCAGGCTGAGGTTAGGAGAGGCAAAGAATCATAGAAATGTAGAATTGGAAGGGACCCAAAGGGTCATCTCTGTGTGTGCATCCGCAGCAACAAAAAGCATAGGAACTTTGGAAGAGCCTGAAAACATAAAGAAGGCTCTCCCTCTGTTGGCTCCCCCCCCCCCCATCTGCCTTCTCTGACTGGGAAGCACTGGGAAATGTCACTTCCCCAGTGCTGCTGTCCCAAATCTTGTGCTGCCTTGACTCCTGGGCATTGCTGCCTCCAGCTGTGGAGGCCAGAGGTGCACCTAGGCTCCCTTGTGCCCTTGGCAAGGTGCAGTATTGGTGCCTCCCAAGCCAGGAGAAACCATGGACCAGAAACTCAAAAAGCTTGCCTAAGGGAGGCTTTGATGGGAGAAGTGTTCTAGCCTGTTCCTGGCAACCCCATTAAATAATGTAAGGGGAAGAAAGGGATCATGGGAGATCTTCTGTGATATCATCATCACCACCATGGTTTGCACCTTTCATGCCTGGGTCACAGGTAGAGATGGGGAAATCTGTCTAGTTCAATTTCTTATTTTTCTAGTCTGAAGCTCAGTTCACCATATTACATATCTGTTTGTAGAATCATGAAAATCTACCAGCATTTTAGAACAACTTCATCCCATTGTGCACATTTTTGTATGCAACTTCAACCAACAGACTCATTTTTTGCAAAGCAACTTCCCCATGCACAATGCATTTTGCTATGTTATTTTCACTAACATATGCACTTCTATGCACACGTTACCCCAGTAGATGCATTTCCCTGCACATGACTTGTCTGAGGAACTGCTCTGAAATGGCATATTGTTTCAGAAAGTGCAAACTAGGTATGTCCACCATTAAAGGCAACCTGAATCGAATTCTTGCCCCATCCCTAGTTACACAAGGGAGTTGTCAGCCGGTGTCCTTGTGGTTATTGGAAGCAGCCTGCTGGGGTGGGGGATGCATTTGGTGGTGGAGCATTACTGCTTCTTTCAGCTGCAGCTCTTGTGCTTTTGACTTTGCTTCCTGGGAGTGTGTATCCTGGATCATGACTACATTATGCTGCTACAGCTGTGAACTAGCAAGACCATTGCCTTGACTTACCAGGTTATGCACAAGCACGAACTTGGGAGCAAGCCAGCCACATTGAAGTGTGCCTGTCACCATCATTATTCACTTTCAGGAGGATTTTTAGCCAGGCATTTTGTGGGGGCTAAAGAAGACTTTTCCTGGCAACCTCAAGATCATTGGATGGAAACATGTTTTAACTGTAGGGTTTTTTAATAGAATGTTTCAATCTGTTACACACACACACACACACACACACACACACACACCCCTACCTGTATATCTATTTTGGCACCCTGCGCTCCCTTGGGAGGAAGGGCAGCAAAAAAATGCAATAAATAAATAAAATAATAGTATCAACTTCCAAGTAACTATGTGTGGATTGGGCAGTGCTCTTAGCAATACCTTTGCTACTTAGCAACCCCAGGTGAGATGCCTCTTTGTATATAATGACACCATGCTGTTTTCAGAATTATTCCCCTTATTTTCAGGTTAGAAGAAAGCCAAAGACACTTGTAATTACAGGCAATTTTGCAAAATCCTTTCATCTTTCTTTTTTCCTAATTACAAAACGTGCCCCCATCATGTTCCCTGTGGGACTGCGCCTTGTTCTTGGGTGTTGCTATTCATTACCGGGAACAAAAATTACTTGATTCATGTCATCAGTGCCAAACATTCAGAATAAAGCTGCTCAAGGCACACGCGGCGGGGGGGTGGGGGTGGGGGTCAAGTTACACAATGCTTAGTGCTGTGGTGGGGCAAGTAAGTGGGATTCTCTGTCTCGAGCCACTGATTGATCTCCACCCAACACCCACAAGGAAGCCAGCTCCTTCCTGCACTCTCAGCAGCTTCTGCTCAAAATGCAACCCAGCTTCTGAGGTTGGAGCAGTCTCAGGGTGGCACTCCTCTCTGAAAGCAAAGAGCGCATTCACACCAACATGCCTCTCCTATCCCAATGATGGCTTTGCTCTGCCTTCACAGTCAGAGGCACCAATGCTTCCAAATACCAGCTGTTGGAAATCACAAGAGGGGAGACTGCTATTGTGCTCTAATCCTGCTTGCTGGTTTCCCACAGGCATCTGATCAGCCACTGTGAGAACAGGTTGCTTGACTGTTCCAGCAGGACCTCTTTATGTTCTTATGTACCCTTCTTTGCTTCTCATGTTAGCCTGATCTTAGCCTTAAAAGTGCTCCAAGGTTCTGAGTCTAGCAGGCTGTCAAGCACACAGCAGGCATATTCTGGGCCACTGTGCACTTCAAAACAGACTTTCCAGATTTGTGCATACCTTCCTGCAAAGCCAACATAAGGAACATTTATTCACCTGCAAGGAATTATCCTGTAGTTTTGTGCTGTGAATGCCGGTATGAGCAGCTTCCCACTGGGAACTGTTCTGGATGTCAGCCCTTTCTCCCTCCCAGAACCACTCGTAAAGCACCAGGCCTATTTGCTTGTACTTTGGGATTGCACACAACCTCCCAGCCATAAAGCCAAGCAGCGAGGATGAGGGGAAGTCTGGATGGCAGGGTTGGGACCTCTGGAGAAGGGATCTAGCTAGCCCAAGGAGCTAAAGGCTTCAGAAACCAGTTCAAACACAGCAGAGAATAGACAACATCAGCCTCTGGCTTAGTCAGGCATGATTTCAGCCCCAGAAGCCCAGGCTCAGTCTTTGCTGGGTCAGTGCAGCAATACATGCACGCTGCACTTCCAAACTCCTATTCTCAGGAACTAAGCAATGGAAAACACACATTTTGCGACTTGCCAACAGTCCTGGCCTGACATTGTGAGCAGAGAGTTCCAGGCAGCTCAGGCTAGTATTCAGTACCCTGGACAGCTCCAAGGAAACTGGGAGGGAGACTCAGGGCTCATCCACACATCTTTCTTGTGCATTTCTGGGCACAGGGTCTGGGCCTGTGTCCAAGCGCTTTCCACCACTACTGCTTATGCCACAAAAACCCGCTCTTTACCGCTGAATCAGAGCAAACAACAATCCACAGAAAACCAGAATTGCCACTGGAGAAAGCAGTGGGGCAAAATAAAAAAATTAAAAGTGCATTCAGACACAGACTGGGAAAGCACGAACCTATGCCTGGAAAGCATGGGGACAAAAGGTAAGTGTGGCTAAGCCCCATCACAAAGCAGCTTGAATGTTGCTCCGGCAGCAGACAAGTGGAAGAATCTAAGAAGAGATTGCTGGGCCAAGCCAAAGGGATCCCATACAAACCAGCATCCTGGTCTCACAGTGTTCCTGAATGGGAAATCCATCAGAAGGACCCAAGCCCTCCCCCATCCTTTGGTTTCCAGCAACTGACATTATTGAAAGTATTGAAAGTACTTGAGGAATTTGCCCCGTGGGAAATTGGGTCTGGCCGCCACGGCGAAGGCGGAGACCCGTAAAAATCACAGGCGGGAGAAGCCTG